>NC_055992.1:89326980-89635900 GCF_018446385.1 Zingiber officinale | reverse complement strand
GCTTGGCTTCAGAATCTGGGAAGATTTAGAAGAATTTGGCTCTACTTTGGTACTCCCAGGAACTTCAGTTTGGGACTTGGCGTTAGCCTGTGATATAGTCTTTGAAGCCATCAATATCTGTGTGATACTTATTATCTAACTAGGCAATGTGGCAATAAAGAGCTTATTCTTCAGTAATGATCATAAAATGCCTCCTCCATCATGAGTAGATCTGCTCAATTTGGGATCTGTAGTTGAACAACAAGGATGCATAAGCAAACAGCCAAGAAACACTACGACTTGCCTACTACTGAATCGAAAATTTGCAGCCCTGGTGGACTATGAAATAGTCTATCAGTCTGTTCGAGATGAATGTACTGGAACAAAATGAAAAACAAGTAAGACTGAAAAGGCATGCTTTCTGTGAGATAGTTTGTGTTCAAAATGAAAACTACACACAACCAAAAATAAGAATGTTTGAAAGTTGGCTTGAATGTTGAGAATAGAGCATTTAAGAGTATAGCAGCAACATGAACCAAATGCGTCCTTTATAGGAAGTATCAAGAATCAAAATAGAACATTAATACAGATACAACTTTTTATAGAGTTCCGATCCATGTAGCCAGACTCCCTGAACAAAAATTTACAAGCAGATTTTGCAAGCATTCAGTGATTCCGGTGGAATGGACTAAAACTGCTTTGGATCTCATACATCTCGAATATGTAAAGATTTTAACTCAAACAACGCATCAGCATGAAACAAAAATTATATAAAGATCTTATAAATCGTAACATTATTCTGAAAGTAGTACGAGACGTATTAAGAAACAATGTCCCTCCGTAGGATCGGCAGATCAAGGAACTTTTACCACGCAAAGGATAGATACAACCTGGTCTGGGGCGTCAGATCGTTGAGCAAAAATGTGTCTTTTCTCTTTAAAGGAACCCCAAAAATATCATCAATCGAAGAGAAACTAAAGATATGGGGGAAAAAGACAAAGAGCACTGAAAAATCCGCCCAAAATACATAAAAATACTATCTTTCGACGGCAGACGATTCGCAAGCCCCAAAATAACACAAATCACGCCGGAAAAGAATGCGGCACGCCCGGATCGTGAACACCGAAGCACAAGGAACGCAGATCCAGCCCTCCCAGACCAGACATTAGGAGAACTAAGATGAAACCCAAGAAACAAGACAAAGAATGGGAGCAAAGCGCGAGCAAAACCTCACCTTGCGACAAGTTCAGACCTTGAGATCGCTAGACAGGCACCGAGCAAGGGTTCCAGCTCTCACACTGCAGTCCACATCACACCATGAAACAGAGAGAGAGAGAGGGCGAAGTGGGGGATGGGAAAGGGAGAGGAGGTCTGGAAAAACAGAAAAAATTGCAACAACAAAAAAAAAAACAAATAAATAAATAGAAAGTTCAATTTGTATGGTGGGTGTGCATAAAGGGCATGGAAAGAAGAGAATGGTCAAAGCGAAAGCCGAAGCTTTTTTATCCTTTATCATGCAATTCGTGTTTGACGGAGAGACAAGATGGTGACCGATCTGCGGGGAAGTGCACACTTCGATCCAGGAGAGAGCTGCTGGTTTATAATGCGAGCAGACAGGCAAACACCGTACCCAGTTCCATCTCCACCCTCGTCGTTAGCATGTTGTTTAATTGACGGAGTTGATTCTAGTGAGATTTATTCTTATTAAATGTCCATCCGCCTAAAAAAAGGCCTGGGCTGAGAATCTGATTAAAATTAAATTAAAAATATAATCAATTGAAAATTTTTTAATTAATTACTTAAATAGTCCAAATTTTCTATACAAATCAAATAAATTTAAACGATTAAATATTAGTTGATTTAATTTTCGATCAAATTAATTAAAATTTTAAATTTTAATTTAGATTTTATTTAATTAATTTATATTTTTAAATAAAAATAATATTAATTCTGTTAATTTGGTTTGGATTAATTTTTAAATTTTTTATTTGGTTAAATTGAATAAACCGATTAAATTAAATTTTTAAACCAAATTGAATTTATATACATTAATTTTCCTTTTACCGAAATCGAATGTTATTAAACAAAACCAAATTTGTATATTCTAATTAGAAAAATTCGGTCAATTTAATTTTTACCAGATTAACTGATATCAGTTCAATTTATTCAGTTATTTTTAAAAATTTAATCAATTAAGTTATCTCAAAAAAAAATAATTTGATTTTATTTGATTAATTTAATTTAATTTGATTTTAATAACAATAATATTTTTATCTAAATCAACTGCGCTGGAGGTTAATTTCAAACAAATATATAGTGGACAAAGAGGGGAGAACGACAAATGGTAAAAACGACAAGTAAAAAAATATTTCAAGAAATCAATTAAAAATTAAGATCAGTCATTTACTGATCATTAAATTGTCGAAAAATCTCAAAAGAATCACATTATTTTCTTAAGATTTAATATCAAATGCCTACATACTTATCAATAAGATATCTAAAATATCCTAAATAAAGTCCAATCACCACATATACACTATCAATCAACATTAAATCACTCAACTATTGATATATAGATTATATATAGTATTATCTTTCTTTATTCGTTATCTATAATTTATAATTTTACATTTTTATCATATTAATTTCAGCATAATTATTATTTTATATTTAGAGATATACTCATACTTATTTTAACTTTCAGAAGCAGTTTGGAGCGGAAAAGAATAATAAAGATACAAATAAAAATTAATTGAAACAAGAAATGGAGTGTGCAATTCATCTCAGAGGCAAATTGGACATGGCCATGCTTTAAGCCACGGCCAAGAGAAGCTCAAGGAATTGGCCGTGCCAAATAGCATAGCTAAGGAACAAGAAAAGACACTAGCCGTGCCAAATGACATGGCCAGGAAGTGGACTTGGCACAAATGAAGATTAGGTCGTCCCTCAGAGCACGGCCAGAAGCTGTCCATGTCATCTTCCAGAGTCAAATTGGATTTGATCGTGCCTTGAGGCATGACCATACACTTGAAGGCGTAGTTTTGAAGAATTGGCCATGCCAATTGGCACGGCCCAGAAAAAGCAAAGCAAAGTTGTTCTGCTTTGGTTGTGCCAAGTAGCATGGTCTAGCTGTGTAGACAGAGTTAAACTGGCTCTGGTCGTGCCTTAAGCCACGGTCAAAAAGCCAGCAGCAGGGAAGGACCGTGCCATTTGGCATGGCCAAGTAATTGTGGCCGAGACAAATTGGCTCTGGTCGTGCCAAATGGCATGGCCAGGTGCTCGAGCCATGCTCAAGCCATGCCTAGAGGCACAATCACCCCGTGCCTCACTTCTATTTAATAGGCACTTCATCTCCTTGCTAGGGGAGGAAGATCCAAGGACGGAAGAAGACCATCTAGGTTGAATTCTCGCATTCGGGGACGTCATCTGGATGATCCAAGGCCATTCTACTGCTCTATCCTCGTCGGCATTTCAAGATCTATATCCAAGCTATTCAGTCGACGTCAAAGGATAAGTTTTTACTCTCCTTCCTTAGGATTTTGAAAATTTCTATGTTTTTTAGTGCTTGAGTTATATTTCTTCCTATCATGGAGTAGATTTATACTGTTCTAGGACATACGAAGTAATTGTAATGTGTGGATGATGTAAACTCTATGGAATTGCCAATTTCCTAGTTTGATGAAGCTTGTATGTACTTGTTCTGTTGGATGAAATTCTTGCATAGAAGCTTTTTCTTATGATCATGAATTTGTCTATCTAGATTGCATTTCTGTATGCATAGATCTTATTTCTGAGTTAGATATATTGCTGTGTATCTATATTGAGACTATGCATGAACTTTAATTTTTGTTGATCAGATATATAAATTATCGTCTCTTTTGAGTATACGTTCCAATATAACTCGGAATGACCTTAGGATACTTGTTTGAAGTTGAGTATCTAAGGTAACTATCTTTCTATATGGAATGTAACCTCCTAAGGGAGGACGATTCTATGTATGGATAAGTCTATCACTTGACCTAATGGGCTTCTCTAATCATATGTTATGCAAGTGACCTACGTAATCTAGAGACGTATACCCGGGGGAAACCTTGTGACAGGAGGTACTCTACTAAAACTCGGACTCTCTAAGTTACTTCTTCACTTAATGACATATTTGGTTACTGGCAGGGGAAGTACTCTGATCCACCGTCGCAGGGTGGAATTCAGTAAATGTTTAGACTATCTTGCAAACATACAAACCGAGAACTAGGAATGGACCAATTCGTAGCATAACATCCACCATTATAATGAAACTTTTGACCTAGAATATTTTCTAAACAAAGGACTTCCTCAGTTACCTTTCTTACTCTTATTTTTAAATTTTAGTACAAAATCTCAAATCAAACCATTATCGATTTTGTCTAGTTAAATTCGAAGTAGAGGATCAACTAGCATTTAATCTTCAATCCTCGTGATATCGACTTTTATAAATTTTATTACTTGACGATAATCATGCACTTACGGTACATCGCATCAACTATCAATCCAAAAAAGGGAGAACAAATTTAATAAGTTGGCTTCGAAGTATAAACTACTATGCTTTTGGATTTATTCGGCGGATGAATGGGAGAAAATCGTCCATCTCCAAAATTAGTTGAGCTCACTAGCCACTCTATGGTTAATTCTCAGTTGTCATCTTTCTCCTCTTTATTCTATTTGAGTTCATTGGTTGGAGCTTTATTATTGTTGTTGTTAGCCATCAATCAACACTGTGAAGGAGGATAGATATATTTCTTCAATAATTCAACTTTTATAGGTTTAACTTTCCCTGTTCTTAGTGGTGATGTTAAATATTGAATTTATAAAATAAATAAATTCATGCTTGTGGGATCATAACACGTGCTAGAAGGAGGTTGGATAGTGTGAGTCATTTTTCACTTTTTCAAAAAATAGAGAATACATGGCGGAAAATAAAATAAAGAAAAAATAATCGCTAATACCTTCTGTTTTTAACTTGATTCAGAGACTATGACAACTTTTATTCCAAGGTTCACACTCATTGAGTGCTTTCAATGGAAATAACTCGAATATTACAAGAAAAATCAGAATTTAAAGTACAATTAATAAAAACAAATATACCAACTTTAGAGTAGAAAATTGAGCACCATTGTCGGAGGAACATTTCAACGTCGTGGAGAGCTTTTCGAAGTAGCACACAAGCACGAAAGTCATTTTGAATACTATGTTTTAGGTGCTAGTCAAACCCTCTTTTTATAGCCTTGTCCGGGTGTTTAGACCGGTCCCGGGCACCCGCATCAAGTTGACGTGGTGTGACCTCAGCGAAGCTCTATCCACCACATTTTATCCCGATCTAGGTGCTTGAACCGCTCCCAGACACCTTTATGCTAACATGTGCAAACCAATCAGAGTGTGCCACCTCATCTACATGAGTGGCTAAGTTTGGGCCCATCCAGGCGGTTAGACCTAATTCGGGCGCCTGGAACCACTTTTTCCAACTAACTTTCAACTTTTGATTTCCTGCATCATAGAGTTAGCAAGACAAGCATAATATAATATAATAATCATAATGATTAGGACGTTCAGACTTTGGATTTTACTAAAATCCTAGGTTGAACCGATGTCTACTGCTCCCTCAACGAGGAATGTGTTCTCACCTATTCCTCTCAAGAGAGTTACCTTTTGCCAAATACCCGTTTGGACTTTTGCTCAGCATCTGACCTTGACTTCCGAGACTTCTGTTGAACGTCCGATCCACGACCCGTCTAAACTTTCGTCTGATGTTCATGACCTCCAGGACTTTCACCTAATGTCCTCAATCTGCCAAGACTTCTGCCCAGTCCACTTGACCAGGACTTCATATCCAATCCCCTTAACCAGGACTTTATACCCAATCCTTTTGACCAGGACTTCGTG
Source organism: Zingiber officinale (assembly GCF_018446385.1). NCBI lineage: Eukaryota > Viridiplantae > Streptophyta > Magnoliopsida > Zingiberales > Zingiberaceae > Zingiber > Zingiber officinale. Next base: position 89,630,005 of record NC_055992.1, on the reverse strand, counting down.
CTCAATCCTTTGACTAGAAATTCATGTCTAGTCTCAACTAGAACTTTTCTGCACACTTAATCAACATCATTAGATAGCAAGAAATCTTTGTTGGTGCAATATTCCCTAGGTCAAGGTTGACCTGTTTGACTGGGCTTGAAGTGAGTCAAGCTCGAGTCTTGATGATTTGGTTTCGATGTTTGACAATACTTGTAAACAACACATGAACATTACAGGTGGAATTGTTCATGTGGGGAGATTGTGAAGGAGAGTCAAGTAGGTCAAGGTTGACTGGATACTTGATTGAAAATCCTAGTGAGTGAAGCTAGGTGAAAGTCCTGGTGAGTGAAGCCAGGCAGAAGGAAATCCTAGTGAGTGAAACTAGGTGAAAGTCCTGGTGAGTGAAGCCAGGCAGGAGAGAAATCCTAGTGAGTGAAGCTAGGTGAAAGTCCTGGTGAGTGAAGCCAGGCAGGAGAGAAATCCTAATGAGTGAAGCTAGGTGAAAGTCCGGATGAGTGAAGCCAGGCAGAAGAGAAGTCCTAGTGAGTGAAGCTAGGCAGAAGGGAAGTCCTGGTGAGTGAAGCCAGGCACGGGAAAATCCAGTTAGGTCAAGGTTGACCAGACATCTGGTGAAAATCCAAATAGGTCAAAGGGATTGACTGGATTCTTGGCACGAGGAAGAAAAGTCCAAGTAGGTCAAAGGGATTGACTGGATACTTGGCAAGAGGAGAAAAGTCCAAGTGAGTCAAAGGGATTGATCAGACACTTGGTGAAGAGAGTCCTAACTGGTCAAGGGTGACCGGATGCTAGGTTTTATATACCAACAAGTCATGGTTGACTAGATGTTGGTTTAGGGGGCTTTGGACTTGGTTTTGGGCAAAAACCAAGATCTGGATTGATCCAGCAGATCTGGATTGATCAGCCGATTGATCCAGCAGATCTGGATCGATCAGTGGATTGATCCAGCAGATCTGGATCGATTAGTGGATCGATCCAGAAGATCTGGATCGATCAGTGGATCGATCCAGCAGATCTGGATCGATCGGCCGATCGATCCGGAGAGTCCCCACGAACAGAACCTCTCTGGATCGATCGGTGGATCGATCCAGAGGTCCCAATCGATCAGTGGATCGATTGGGAGCTGCTGTGTATGCGCGATAAGCCCTGGATCGATCTACCGATCAATCCAGGCTATTCCAGAAAGCACAGAGGCGCTCTGGATCGATCCAAAGCCTCCCCGATCGATTGGGAGCAATCCAATCGATCGGGATTCGACCGTTAGCGTCGATTTAAGCCGTTGGCGTTCATTTCCTTCGGCAGAACTTCACCGATTCATCTCAGATCACTTCAGTGCTTCCACAGCTCCTCCACAAAGATCAGATCGCCAGTTCTTGAAGGTTCTTGGAGGTTTTCTAAGTCAAGAGGCGGATCTACAGCTGAAGAAAGCTAGGGTTAGGGTTTCTATACTCATTGTAAGATTTTGCTTGTATTTGTGTATCCTTTCCCTTTCTTCTTGTAGTGTGAACTTGTAGGGCTTCTCCGCCTTCGGTAGTTACCGAAAAGGAGTGTTTATTAGTGGAGGTGTGTGTGTGTGCGTGGATCCTTGGACTAGTCACCTCTTGTGAGGTGGATACCAAGTAAAATCCCAAGTGTTAGCGTTGTATGTTTTTGTTTCTTGTATTTCCGTTGCACATCTTCGAAGAAACAAGCAACGTCAAGCAACGTCAAGCACGAAGATCGTGACGAGCTATTCACCCCCCCTCTAGCTACTTTTCGGTCCCAACAAGTGGTATCAGAGCAAGGTCGCTCTTCACCGGAATCATCGCCGGAAGGGGCAAACAAAACAAACAAAGCTAGAGAGTGAAGGAGTTGGAGCAAATTCATCAAAGTCAAAGAGTTCAAGAAGCTCAACTTCAAGATGCAATTCCAAGATGGACTTGGATTTGACACACGGGTGCCTCCACCATTCACAATGACAAGCTTCGATCTTTGGAGATCAAGGATCGAAAATTTCTTGATGGTGGAGATAGAACAATGGTTTGCTCTTATGGAAGGCTTCGAAGCTCCAACGAACTCCAAGGGCAAAGTCCTCAAGAAAAGCAAATGGAGCCCGGAGCAAGTCCAAAGGTGCGAAGCAAATGACAAGGTAACCAAATTATTGATTAATTTATTGCCTAGCACAATTCTATGCAAAATTGGAGAGTTCAAGGATGCCAAGGAGCTTTGGAGCAAATTGGCATCAATCCATGAGATCCCCTCCACTGTACCGAATCAAGAGGAATCCAAAGAGGGAGACTCATTGAAGCAAGACAAAGAGGAGGACTCCGAAGTTGAGAGATGCTCAACTTCCGAAGAAGAAGTCCAAGAAGAAGCTTCTTCTTCGAGGGAATGCAATGAAGGGAACAAGGAGGGAGCATACTCCTTGTTCTATGTACAAGATGATGAAGCCTCCACCTCTAGGATTGAGGGGGAGGAATTTTCATTGACACCGGATCAGGAGCAAGAAGAAGCCTCCACATCCGGGTCAAAAGAAGAAGAGGATGAAGAAACTTCCACCTCCACAAGTAAAGCAAAACCAAATGGAGGAGTATCATCTTCGGATCAAGAGGAAGCCTCTACTTCCAAGTCAAATGAAGGAGCAAGTGCCACCCCTACACAAGAAGGTATAAATAGTTCATTTAAAAATAAAAATCATATTATATATTTTGAGTGTAGGGATCATGGACACTACAAGAGCAAGTGCCCTAAATTGGCCAAGAAGAAGGGCCAAGTGGCACAAAAGGGCAAAGAGAAGCCCAAGGAGACCGTTCCCGGAACAAAGAAGAGCAAGGAGCACATTGTGTGCTTCTCTTGCAATCAAAAGGGGCATTATCGGAGTCAATGTCCGACGAGGAAGAAAGCGGTCAAGGCTCAAGGAGGAAGCTCAATTCAAGGGGGAGCCTCCAACGTAAAAAGGAAGGTAACATTTATTGAGCCTACTCCTTTAGGTAATAGCAAAAAGCATGATAGTTCTAATTTATATCATTTCAATGCTATTTATCATGAAAATAGGAGGCATGATAAAGTTAAGGAAAATCATGTAGCTTATCATGCTAAAACCTCACAACCTAGGCCTAGAAAGGTAGATAGGAATTTAGACAAGAACCCTAAGGATTCTAGGTATTTGCCTAAGAAGAAGAAAAATCAAGGTTTTAGTGAAAAACCTAAGGTTGGAGAATTATGGAAGGAAAATCAAGTCTTGAGGTCAAGACTTGACAAATTAGAGAGGACTCTTAGAAAAATCACAAATATGACACAAGGGTCCAAGAGTCAAAATCTAGGTTTAGGACAACAAGGGTCATCCAAGGGTCATAGAGGTTTGGGATACAAACCTAAAACCAAAAAGGATGTGCCTACTTATCATAGAGTTCCATATAGTTATGGAACAAACCCTAGGTTTAGTGGGCAAGCCAAAAATACTAGGGAGGTCATCCCTAAGAGTATTTTTACAACAAATGTGACTAAGACTTCTAAGAAGTCTAAGAAAGTCACAAAAAAGTCACAAGGGAAGCAATCCCTAGGGTTAACCTAGAAAAAGTGACCAAGGCTTCTAAGAAGCCAAACAAGGTCACTAGGAAGGTATCTAGGGAAGTTATCCCTAGTGAATACCTAGAGCATCCAAGGAGCACCAATAGGTTTTGGGTTCCTAGGAGCATTTTCTCTAACCCCTAGATGGGTTAGAGAGTGTCAACTCTAAGCGGAAGGGTAGTTAACCCAATCATGATGAGTTTAACACTCAAGGAGCATATTCAAGGTTATTATTAACCTTTGGAAATGAAATGGATTTATGATTTACTCTTTGAAAGAGTAAAATGTGCCAAAATTTGAGAAGTATTGATTTTATTTTTAAAAATGGCACATATTGGGAAAACATAAGGAAATACCAAGTTGGGATTTTGGTATTTTCTTAGTACTACTCTTGTGGAAAAATGAAATATGCTAACACTTGACAAATATGATTAATTTCAATTGGCATAAATTAATCAAGAGAATTAGAAATGCCAATTTAGACTTTAGCATTGTCTTGAAGCACTTTGGGCAATCTAGGTTAGATTTAAAATTAGCTATGGGGTTAAGAATACTTAGGTAGGTAATCTAGGTATTTTATTTATGCTAAACCTTGCCATGATTATTTGCCCATCATATGCCATGACATCATGTCTATTTTTGCATTCATGTTTTAATATGAAAAATCTAAAAATATCATGTCATGACATTCATACATCATGTAGTTATAGGATATTTTCTTTTGAAAATTATTTCCTTTTGATGTATGCCATAACATAATCATGCATTAAGTTTAAATTCCTTGTAATTAAGGACAAATGGAATTTAACAACACTTATTAACAAGTGGCATCCTAGGTGGATGTCTAATATCTCTAAAATGCCTAGATAGATATGTATGATCCCTAAATTAGGGCAAAACCAAAATCTCACATCTCACAAGGACCATAAGGTGACTTGTATGTGTTTTAGTGCACATTAGATACAAGTGAGATGTTAGGAAGATGAACAAAACTCAAGATGTTGATTTAGTGCATTCTTTTGAGTTTTAGGTTCATCAAAACACATAGTTATCTGTTTTCCCATCATTGGGAAAGCTAATGTAAAAGTCATGTGCATTAAGCCCAAGGAATGTGATGGGATATTGGTTTTGAAAATTATTTTAAAATGCTTTTGGAAAACCTTGGTGAAGGCTATCTTTTGATAGTAATCACCATTGAATAGTTAAACACAAACTTGAAGAAAACGCTAAAGTTTTAACAAAGTTTCAAGCTTGTGTCAATCTTTGAAAATATGATGTATTTTCATAGAAAACTATTTTTTCCATGATAAAGTATGTCCTAAATAATGTCTACACGAAATTTCATGATTTTTGGATTTTTGTAGAATTGTCTAGGGGTTTCTGAAGTTGGCTGAATTTGAAATTCAGCAACTATCAGAGCTCCGATCGATCCATGGATCGATTGAAGTGCCTGAATCGATCAGTGGATCGATTCAGAAGGCAATTCTCGCGAGCAGAAGCTCACTGGATCAATCAGCCGATCGATCTGCACATCCTGAATCGATCAGTGGATCGATTCAGCTAGGTTCAATCGATTGGAACCCAACTCCAATCGATCCAGGATGCTGATTTTGGCTGAGAAAACCTGATTTCAGCATTTTGAACCTTGTTTAGTCAGAGTAACCATTTCAAACCCCTCAAAATACATTTGTATACATAAAAAGGGTGTTTTCATGTTGAAAACAAGGATGGATTGGTTAAGGAAGACTAGATTGAAGTTTAGGTTGAGGTTTGTTTCAAATTTTGAACATTTGAACCTCAAATTTTCTAAATTTGGGTTTCCTAAAGGTTTAGGGATTCCAAGTCATTGTTGGTGCAATGACAGAAGTTACCACCATGTCTTTAGGGGGAGAGACTCTTTAAAGACATGAAAAATTATTTTTCATGAACCTTGGAGGGTGGTTAACCTTCTTTTAGAGAAAATGCTCAAGGTTGGGCATTGAAATTAATGGGGAGTGGATATCCTCATTGTTTAAATGGTTAATGCTCAAGGGTGAGCATTGATGATAATGAAGGGCATGTTTATGATGTGTGCCAATAGGGGGAGAATGCATGGTTAAGTTAGGCCTTCAGTACCTAAAGAGGGAGTTTGCCCTCTAAAAAATGAGAAGAATGGAGGGAACCATCATTCAGATATTGGCATGAAGGAAGTTGAGCCTATGGGATTAGCTTAATTTCCTAACTTAACATGTGGTATTGTCAAACATCAAAAAGGGGGAGATTGTTGGTGCAAAATTCCCTAGGTCAAGGTTGACCTGTTTGACTGTGCTTGAAGTGAGTCAAGCTCGAGTCTTGATGATTTGGTTTCGATGTTTGACAATACTTGTAAACAACACATGAACATTACAGGTGGAATTGTTCATGTGGGGAGATTGTGAAGGAGAGTCAAGTAGGTCAAGGTTGACTGGATACTTGACTGAAAATCATAGTGAGTAAAGCTAGGTGAAAGTCCTGGTGAGTGAAGCCAGACAGAAGGAAATCCTAGTGAGTGAAACTAGGTGAAAGTCCTGGTGAATGAAGCCAGACAGGAGAGAAATCCTAGTGAGTGAAGCTAGGTGAAAGTCCTGGTGAGTGAAACCAGGCAGGAGAGAAATCCTAGTGAGTGAAGCTAGGTGAAAGTCCGGGTGAGTGAAGCCAGGCAGAAGAGAAGTCCTAGTGAGTGAAGCTAGGCAGAAGGGAAGTCCTGGTGAGTGAAGCCAAACACGGGGAAATCCAGTTGGGTCAAGGTTGACCAGACATCTGGTGAAAGTCCAAGTAGGTCAAAGGGATTGACTGGATACTTGGCACGAGGAAGAAAAGTCCAAGTAGGTCAAAGGGATTGACCGGATACTTGGCAAGAGGAGAAAAGTCCAAGTGAGTGAAAGGGATTGATCAGACACTTGGTGAAGAGAGTCCTAACTGGTCAAGGGTGACCGGATGCTAGGTTTTATGTACCAACAAGTCATGGTTGACTAGATGTTGGTTTAGGGGGCTTTGGACTTGGTTTTGGGTAAAAACCAAGATCTGGATTGATCAGCCAATTGATCCAGCAGATCTGGATTGATCAACCGATTGATCCAGCAGATCTGGATCGATCAGTGGATCGATCCAGCAGATCTGGATCGATCAGTGGATCGATCCAGCAAATCTGGATCGATCGGTCGATCGATCCGGAGAGTCCCCACGAATAGAACCTCTTTGGATCGATCGGTGGATCGATCCAGAGGTCCTAATCGATTAGTGGATCGATTGGGAGCTGCTGTGTATGCGCGATAAGCCCTGGATCGATTCACTGATCGATCCAGGCTATTCCAGAAAGCACAAAGGCGCTCTGGATCGATCCGTGGATCGATCCAAAGCCTCCCCGATCGATTGGGAGCAATCCAATCGATCGGGATCCGACCGTTGGCGTCGATTTAAGCCGCAGGCGTTTATTTCCTTCGGCAGAACTTCACCGATTCATCTCAGATCACTTCAGTGATTCCACAGCTCCTCCACAAAGATCAGGTCGCCAGTTCTTGAAGGTTCTTAGAGGTTTTCCAAGTCAAGAGGCGGATCTACAGCTGAAGAAGAAAGCTAGGGTTAGAGTTTCTATACTCATTGTAAGCTTTTGCTTGTATTTGTGTATCCTTTCCCTTTCTTCTTGTAGTGTGAACTTGTAGGGCTTCTCCGCCTTCGGTAGTTACCGAAAATGAGTGTTTATTAGTGGAGGTGTGTGTGTGTGTGCATGGATCCTTGGACTAGTCACCTCTTGTGAGGTGGATACCAAGTAAAATCCCAAGTGTTAGCGTTGTATGTTTTTGTTTCTTGTATTTCCGCTGCACATCTTCGAAGAAACAAGCAACGTCAAGCAACGTCAAGCACGAAGATCGCGACGAGCTATTCACCCCCCTCTAGCTACTTTTCGGTCCCAACAATCTTAACTTTGAATCTTTGCTAGCATCAAAATTAGCTTTAATTATCTGGTGCTCCCTGTACCAATAATGCCCACTTAGTAATTGTGTTTATTTTCTTCTTTAACCTCTAATTTTGCACGTACAAACATATTTTTTTAAGCTTGTACAAGAGTTGTTTAGAAATCTCGACTATTGATTCTTGATTTAATTTACTTTTTTTTTGTTATATTTACTTTATTTCATTTGATATAAATAAATAAATTAGATGAATTTGTTAGTTATCCTGTTTATATATTTTTTTAATTATATTGTCATAAATAAGGTATCAGTGAGAATTACACTCTTAGGGTGTGATAAGTGAAGGTTTTAGTAATTCACCCTATAGCTTATATTCATAACCATCTAGTCAAAACATGTATCTAAATCGAGTTCAGCTTAGACTCCAACCAAATTAAACATACATCATATTAGTAGAACAAGGAAAATACACTCAAATATAAAAGAAACAACTCAAATATAAAACAAGTCAGTACATAGACTTGAGACAATGGAAAGAACCTAAACCGTCTTCCTCAACAAAAAAAAAAAAAGAAGAATAAATAACTTGAATTAAAGCAAACCAATATCTTACTATATAGTGAACCTATATATATATATGCATGCTTATTTCTTGCTTAAAATGTTTGAATTTGCTGAGTCTTTTGACTCACTAGATCCCTATGGTGTAGGTAATGAGAAAACGGAGGGACTTGATGGATGAGTTCACTTGTACCTGACAGTGTATCTCCGACGACAATATATATATATATATATATATATATATATATATATATATATATATATATATAAATGTTAGCCTGCGGTGCTTATGCTGCGGCATCGGTGCGGTTTAGTCCACGTATATTCCTGATCGGTCTCTGGACCGATCAGGGAACCTCCTGACCGATCAGGGAAACTTCTGATCGGTCTGTAGACCGATCAGAAAATGATCTGATCGGTCTGCAGACCGATCAGGAGGTTCCCTGATCGGTCACCAGACCGATCAGGAAGGCAACCACACCAAAATCGCAAGAAATGCACCGCAGGCTAACATTCCTCTATATATATATATATATAAAAGAGTATGCCTTGAATATTTAAAAGTTAAACCTTGCTGACATTTAATCCTAGAGGCCTTTAACTTTAATAAAATAACATTAAACATTAACTTCCAACATCAGAATATTTAGGTGAGTTCATATCATTGAATGTAGCCTCTTTTACCTCAACCTTTGATTGTTTAGCCCCACTTTTACCCTAGGACTAGGTTGGTAAGGTTCACCGGACCTTTCTTAAGTTGGATTCCCTAACTCTTTTGATTTGATAAGATTGACTAGACCCTTCTTAAGCCATATTCTCTAACCCCTATATTTTCGTAAAGTTCATCGGACCTTCTTAAACCGGATTCCCTAACCCATCACATAAATTTATGCAGGTCATATTAATAAATAATATATTTTCACTTTTCATGTATAGAAAGTTATTGCTAAGAGTAATAACAGGAAAACAACTAATATACATGGAAAGTAACTAAAATAGAAATGTTGTTTAAGGACCCTGCCCTGTGCTCCCCCATCCCTTCTTCCTCGGACACAAAACCTCACATTGCGACTCCCCCTCTTACCCCCTTCCTCCCTCACCCAAACAACACCAGCAAAGCCCCAGCCGTGGTCTTCCTCCCTCACTCAAATATCACAGATTTTCAGCCCTCTTCCCTCTTCCCTCATCCAACTCCATCCCGATCGTTAGTTGAATCTGTCTAAAATCTAAGCTTATTTCCCTTACCAAAATAGCACAAATTTTCAGCCCTCTTCCATCATCCAAATCAGCCCTGATCATCAGTCGAATCTATTCAAAACCTCAACTTACTTTCCTCAATCGAACAACATATAAAAAACCTCAACCTCCTCCTTCCTCCCTCACCCGAACATCCCCGAATACATTCCCAGCAAAACAACAATGTCTCCCTCATCCATCCAATAGGAAAAATTTCGATGCAAAAGCAAACGGAGAATATTAAAGTTTCTTTATTTCATCGTAGGAATCAAAGGAAGCACAACCTTGAGAAAAAATGCTCATAGCATCAAAGTCGTATACTACTAACCATCTAGTGCATAAAACAAAATGAAAGAAACCTTGCAACTTCTTCAAAATAACATACTATGATCCTTACGGTACAGTAAATGTAAAAAACAACATCCTTGCCTTGAGGTTTTTCATAGGAAAATGATCTTAGGCGTTCCGACAAGGCTCTTCCTCCACCTCCAAGTTGGCTAGGGGTTCAGATTTGAGGGGACAAGGGGCGACAACAACTTGTCAAGGAAGGGGAATGTTTTGGACGGTAGGGTGGTGGTGATGAAAAACTGTTAGAAATCTTTAAGGTATATATATTGTAAGTCAGGTCGAGTTTGCTAATCATCCAGGTCGGGTTTGTTAATTTATTAATATATTAATTATTTAATCCATAACTTTTAATTCATTTAAGTGAATCAGATTTTTTTTATGCTACATTTAGTTTTCTCTGCTCTTTTTTAATTGGATTAGTAGTGAAGGCTTTAGTATGTTTGTTGTAAACCATCAGTCTGGGCTATAGAGAAGCATTGTCACATTTCTTTTATGTATGAAGTTTTTAGAGGTTTTATTTGTATTTTTTTTAGTTAACATTGGTATAAAGTTCTACCGATTAATTCTGGAGATGACTGACTCAACTCTATTAAAATTTTTCACGGCTATCAAAGTAAATTTAAAAACACTCACAGTGAACAGCCAATGGTCCATCATAGATTTGCCATCCGGAGATTTTATTTCCTTACTTTTACCTCTCGATGGTAATTTAGTTGAGTCTCCTCCATTGATATCGTTGAGTATGCCTTTTCCCTTATTATGATCATATGGTTGGATAAATCTTAGGTCGTCAGTTCCTGAGAATCGACTTCTGACCATTACGCTAGAAATATCATGCGTACCCCAGGTCGTTAGTTCTTTAAAACTTTCATTTATAATAGTTAAGACTTGGGACTTAGAATCTATGGCAAATAGTTTATAATGGTTATTGCTCATTTGATGAAAATTTATGTTTCACTTTTATGAATTTACGGTGAAATTAGTATAAACAAATTAAAATCCTCAATCTTTACATATATAATAATATTTTATATATAATAATAATAATAATTTATTACTATTATTATTATTACTATGATTTTTAAAGTTTTTTATCATTTGACGGTGGATTATATTCCGTGATTTATTCATATTCAATTCTAAATGAAGTATTTATTTTTTATGGATGATAATAAAAGTCAAAGACCTTGTCCCTTCAAAACAGACAAGGATCTTCCATTATCAACGTGCATGTCGCTACTAATGGTTGACTTGTGCATGAATTTCTTTCATAGGGAAGCTTCATTGTCATGGATAGTTTGAAAATTTGATTTTACAGTCATGGAAACACCGTGAAGAGAAAGAAAACGAAGAAGAAATGAAGAAGATGAAGAATTGCCGGAGGTGGAAAGACCAGAATGATAGTTCATCTTCCAGTTCCTGGACACTCCGAGCGACCTCAAGGTGTTGGATAAAATGCCACAAACAAACGTACCACGTTTGTCTCGGCATCTGCTTCCATAAATATGCCACCTTGTACTTGCTCAGCGAGCTTTGTGGTGCCTACCAATTTGATGATGCAGCAGAGCAGAGGAGGCCTTTGGCAGGCAGTGGGGTGCCCACATAGACAGCTCTGCTTTGAATTCAATTTAAGATGTGGCAGTGCAGTGCAGGCAGTGATGCAATCAAATTAAGTGTGATTAACGAAAGATGTATTATCTATCTTTTTCTTTCATCAATGAATCTGAACTACACAACGACAGTAGCAGAAGAGAGTGCATGGAATCTTATCTATAGAGGAATATAGTAATGGGAGGCAGTTGTGGCTCCAGCAAGGTCCATCTATGGAGGCGTAGGAGGCTCGGCCAATGAGGTCGCCACAGCACTGTTGTAATTTATTGTGGCCTCGCACAACAAACAAAACACAGAGTTGCCTGCGCATTGAAGCTTGTGCTGAAGCACATGGAGGGGTTTTTGGTGCTGGGCTCCTCAGAGCAAGGCCATTAATTAACTTGTCACTCTTTTGTTCTGCCCAATAAATAAAATATATATATATATATATATATATATATATATATATATATATATATATAAAAAGAATATATATATAAATTAAGTCTAAGTCTTTTGTTCTAGTTACCTGTGTTGTAGGGGGCATGTGCACTGCACATTGATTGATTTTGAGCATTGTGGCAGATGATTTGGGCTGTCCCAAGGCACCTCAAGTCGAGCTCTGTTTCACTTGTGACAAAACACATTCAGAAGCCAATGTTGCAAGAATATCAACAAAATTTGCATGCATGCTAAAAAGTAATAAAAATGACCATTGTCTACTGCATTGATTATGGCATCTCATGCTTACAGGTGAAAATTTAAGTGCATGCAAAATTGAGATAAAGGGGACTCTTTATTGACCATTTGGGATGAGAAAGAACTCAAAGATAGTCTCAGCTTTCTCAAGATCAATGTTCTCATGAAAGTGTTGAATTGTGTAGGATAAATTGGAAGTCTGACCCTCAAAAGAAGCAAGTACAGTGCTTTCGAGAAATTAGATGTCTCTGATCCAATGACAGGCATTTTTAGCAAGTAAAATAAAAAAAAAAAATCTAAAAATAGGAAAGGGATCCTTGGCGCAATAGTAAAATTGTTAATTTATGACTAAAAGATCATGGTTCGAATCTTGAAAATAATCTCTTGTAAAAAAATAAGATAAGACTACGTATAATGAATCTTTTCCCGAAACTCTGTATGGTAGAAATTGTGTGCATCGGACTGTCTTTTTTTTTTTGTTAAAAAAAAAATCTGAAAATAAGATGAAGTTGTAGCAATTAGAATAAGATTTCTTAGCTGGACTCCAGAACACCAAAGCCAAGCCAGCATTCAAGCATGAGGGGAGGAGTTCACCATGGGCACAGATCCATTGTGCAATAACCAGGACAGAAACACATGAATGAACAGCACATGGTGATTTGATCTTGCTCATTACCCTGAAGAGATTAATAGCCATGTTCTACTTGGCACCAGTCAAAACTTTGGCTGCTCGATCAGCTGTTTGCAGTCAAAGTGAGGATAATGTAGATGCACTGTGTCCACCTGCTCCTGCTCTGATGCCTCCATTGACGAGTATGAATTCCTGAAAAGTTTGGTACAGTTGTACTTCCATGCATCCAGGATGGCCTTGGTGGCCAGGCTGAATAGACATGAACCAGGAAAAATCTAGGGACCAGCAATTATTTCACTTCCAATATTTCTAATTTGGTATCTCAATGAATAACATGACTAACACCACCATGACAAAGCATCAAACAGAAACCAGACTATAAAAAGACAAAAGCAGCACATCTCAATCAAGTTTCAACTAAGATTCTGAAAATTTTGATGTGAAGTATCATAGTCCAACCACTGACTTTTCGGCACAATCTAGTAGAAAAAATTACAGTGAGTGTGTTGACTTGATGGCTTAGCCAGTTTTTGAACAAACAGAAATGATGTCTGATTAGCATTACTAAGTAAAACTATTTCTTCTCTTCAAGATCAAATTTAATACGAGATCTAGGTAATTAATAAAAGAGAGGACAAATAAAATATCTATACTGAAATAGAATATGCCATACGGTAGTAGTAGTATTCAATATTCCCTACAATTTGTGAACAACTCACTAAGGTGACCACACTGTTCTCATGAAAGTTTACCCAGATGCCCCAGAATTGAAACTAAATGCACACCATGCCGTTATAAGGTCGAAAGTGATAGACAAATCATAAGCATTTTCAGGTATCTTATGTAAGTTCAATATCACAACCACACAACCTTGCACGTGCCAATCCATCTGCTAGTCCACATGATTAGTATATCATAGAGTAGAATGAAATGCAAAAGGAAGAGGCAAACCACTGTAAGTTTGGCAAGCATCAAGTGATCGATAAATAATTCCATAGAAAAAGGAAAACACAAACATAAACAAAAAATAACAGAGATATGACAAACAGTATCTAAGAGTGACTCTATCTAGCTAGTCCTGTAGTTGATTCGTTGTAGCATATAAAAGCCTACACTCGCATCATTATACTCTTGTCAATATTGATATGCTCCAGGGAGTCATTATAGTTCTAATCAACATTGCTTAGCTCAAACATAGCAGGTCAGTTCTGATCATAGAGTTTGCAATTTGCTCATTTAGGGATGGGCATGTGCAGGTCTAAAAGAAGACTTATCATCAATAGGGATTGCATAAATGGGTTGAGTGATTGTACAATGATTTAAAAAAATGGAAGACAGAAAATATAGATGAGCAAAGATAAAAAAGGATTGCCTTTGCTCAGAAATCATCCAACAAAACAAGCATATATATAAAGAGCAAATTCTTTTATGTCTATACACTACATGGAATGGAAATCTAGTTCCAGATTTTCCAAGTATTTCTTACATATGTTTCTCCTTTACAAGTGAATTGATACAAAGAGATACTCTTAGATACAACACAGTATAATGTACAAATTTACAGGAAAGAATATAGAGAGAAATTTTGAAGTTGAAATTAACCCTGGCTGCACTATGTTGCTGCATGTTGTAGCATGGTGAATCATTGTCAAGGAGTCAAGAAACTATGTGCCGAACAGAAATACAAAAGAGCGGAGCTGAAGTGAAAGAATTATATGATGGAGGTTCAAGAACTTATAATTGGATCATTATTGGAATCGTATGCCTTGTATGTCGGCAATTTCAGAATTTAGGATATATGCACTCAATCCACTATCAAATCAAATACTAAGACCAGTCATACCAAGATCAGAAGGTTGGGACATAGGAATTAGAGAGCTCAAAACTGATATTTCCAGGACTACAGAGCATAAGATTGAATTAACCCTTGCAACCTTGGTTGCCAGTCAAATGCCTTCTTTCTTCTTTCTCATTTCATCATATTGGGTCAAATAAATATATCAATTGCACAGCAGAGCTATTTCTGTCTCCACTTGGCACATATATCTACCAGCTGATGTTACTTAAAATGAGATAGATTGTGCATTTAACAGCTTCTTGTCTGTGAAAGTGGATCATAGTCATAAGCTTCACCAGCCTTCACGAATCGCCCTTTCACACGCCTTCTCACATCCGCCATAGCCTTTCGAGAAGCATACCTAATCTTTTTTTCAAACCTGTTCAAATACAAGGAAGACATTTCCAAATAATTCAATTGAAGAATTCTAAGGAATATATTTATCAAATAAAGTCAGAAAATAGTGCATAATATTCTGTTATAAGTTACATATACGCACAGGTCTAGCCTTTTTTCTATTCACATAGTTTCTGTTTCACAATGATCCAGCTGATTCAACAACTTCCCAATCGCATTATTCTATTCCTAACCAATTCAACAGCTTCACAATGATCCAACCTTGTGAAATGAAATATTCTCTACTGGCCTCCAAACTGACTAACAAATAAAGAGAAAATAGGTTTCCCATTCACAAGGAGAAAAATGTTCCAATGTGCTTTACATATAATTTTTTATCACTTAAAAGCCATTCTTAATTTGAAAGGTGTTCGATGGATCTGGCATTATGGCATTGGATCTTTGTCAAATTCAGAGTAAACAAATCTATTTCTTGTGGTGTGTGTAATTTTAGTGTAAGGAGAGGTAAGGGGTTCATTTTGTGACCTTTCCCTTATTTACTCGGTACCAAACCTGTGGAAAGGATGTCTGGGGCCTTTCTATGGATGGTTTGTGCTAGTTCAACATCCACCCAAAATTAGATGAATATGGGTGTTTATCCAGTGTGAGAAAACATGATACCCATGTATTTTAACATGTAGGGATCAAGATCAATCTTTTACTTCTCATCTCCAATGGCACCCATCTCCACTAGCAAGTCGGCAAATGACTGTAGAGGCTGCCAGAGCCAAAGCGGGCAAAAAAAGGCAAACAACATCGGCAACAAACTCGCATACAGTAAGTGGAAGGGCATCCAGTGTTGGTAATTGGATACAAAGGTCACAAGAGATGGAGAGGGCTGAGGAATCGAAGAGAGGAGGTGATGGAGAAGACAGAGATAGTGTGGTAGTTTCCCAATTTTAAACCTTTTTCCTTCTTCCCCTTCCCATCACCATGTTCTGTTTTTTTCTCCCTCTCCCTCTCCGTTCTTTCCTTTCCTTTCCTTTCCTTTCCTTTCCCTCTAGAGAAAACAGAGCCTTAGTGCCCAGCCTTTTGTTCCACTATTATTGATTATTGCATTCTCCATTATGTAATCGCAGAAGGATACTACTATTATTATTAGTTCAAATGCATATTCATAGTCCGGAGGTATAAAGTAACCTGCAATGCAGATCAACAGAATTTCCAGTATATTAGTCTTTTGTGCTTTCCAAGGATGCAATAATCAGAATTCCATGTTACTTGATCATCATCAAGAAGCCATGCCAATGCCAGCTGCTGGTGATTTCTTTCTTCATTCAAAGAGATCACATTTGACGCAAGGTACTTTTTGTGTTATTTTATACCTAATCAATAAATGTGTAGTTTACCCCTAGCTAACTTAGCGATCGGCCATAAGCTGACCCCGTAATTTACCTTCCTTCACATAACCTAACATGGGAACAAGCTGTAAGGGGTGCCTCGGGTGAGCGTAATCACCTTTTGCTACAATAAATGTATAGTTCGAATTGCTGGTTTTCTGTATTTAGGGGTGTAAATGAACCAAGCCGTTCGTGAGCTATTCGAAACTCGATTCGATAAAAATTCGTTTGAACTCGTTTAATGAAGCTCATTAAAATAAACAAACCAAGCTCAAGCTTCACAATACTCGACTCCTTAGCTCGTGAACACGTTCGTTAAGCTCATGAATCAACTTTTAAATAAAAAAAATAATAGTTTTGATATTAAATTTATAGATTTTACACACTACTTAGGAAAAATATAGACAAATATACTAAATTTATTTATTAGAATAAAATTATAAATTTTAATAAGAATATTATAATTTTCTCTAAATATATAATTTAGTTTTTAATGAATATTTAAATTAATAATTTATATTTATTAAGCTTGTTTAGGCTCGATAAAAGCTCGAATAAACTCGTGAGCCATGAATATATTTGTTAAATAAAATTCGAGCTCGACTCGATTATAAACGAGCCAAACTCAAACATTCAAGAGTTCGGCTCGGCTCGATTACACCCCTATCTGTATTACATGTAACCAAGAAGACTAATGGAGAGTTTTCTTCATCAATAACTCCAATTATATCCTTTCTAGTAGCTGCCAAGTTGCCCGTTTCTATGAACTTAAGCAAGTTGCCAAAAGATTTGACACAAGCAAAAACGAATGCCATAAATAATTATTATGCAAGATCATAATCAGATCCTTATCCTTTCCATCAATATATTATTTTGGTTTTTAAAGGCCAGAAGAAATAATTAGCAGTGGTTGAAACAAACAATAAACTGCATAAAAGATGAACTTTGTTGATTTGATGAATGTAATTGGATCACAAGCTAAAGCAAGGGCATATTTGGGAAAAAAATTAGAACAATAAACAGCAAAGTTCACAAGGGATAAGCCATGCTTAGTTAAAAAAGGCTAACCAAACCATTAACTAAGCAAGTGGATATAGAGAAGAAAAAGATCTAGAACTTTTTTTGTTATCACAAAACATAGGTTAGAAAGTAGAAACCTGCATAAATTAAATAAACACCATAATTTTAATGGATTAACTAATAAAGCTAAGCTCAACTAGAAACTTAAAGGTACCACATTCCACAAATCTTAGAGAAATCAGCGTATAAGTATGCTTTTCATTATGAAATTTCCATAGTCTGGACTTACTTCCGCGCTTTCTTTTTTTCCTTGTAACGCATCACGGCATTATCCCTGGTAGCTGTAGGCGTTGAAGAATTTTCAGAACCAGGTGCAAAACATTGAGGTTCACCCATTAGAAGCATTGATGATACAACACAGTCTTGATAATCCCCACCGCTAATATCACCAGTCAAACTAGAGAAGGAAAGGGATACGCTGGAGTGAGCTTTGCATGGAGGAAAAGACAGACTTGAATCAAGTTTCTTTCCTGGATTTGACATCAAAGAAGCAGCAGATACTGCATTGCATGTTGCCCGTGTGTTATTTATCTCTCCAGGAGATGATATCTGGAAAAATGGATAAGAACAATATCAAAATGTCCCGAAGAAAAGAGCCGTAAGAAGCAAAGGCATGAGATTAGACATGTCATTGTCAGAAAACTGCACGGCTGATTTTAATTAAAAAAAAAAATTGCTTGTGCCAAGCCTTTTAGTTTGAGGACTCTTACATAGGCTAGTAGATTGTAGTCCATAAACAATTGATGCAGTGTACAACAACAATCATCAATCAAGCCTTATCCCACTAAGTAGAGTCGGCTATAAACAATCGACGCAGTGTAATTCTTATAAATTTATGCACTACTTATTGTAGCAAAAGATGAAACTGTCACCTTAGTGGCCCCTCCAGGACGGCCCCACACACTCTAGAAGGGGGTAAATCACGAGAGACATTTTGTCCTAATGCAGCTATAAAATACCGTAAAGGACGAATAACCTTAAGGGAATTTTTAGGAGTTTTTAGGAATTTTGTGAAAAATTTTCGGATCTCGTATAACGAATTTTGAGGGAATGACTTTATAGGCTTGGGAAAAAGCCTGTTCAGAATATCCATTTAGTGGGAGTTAAGTGAGAAAATAATCTATGCTTTAATTAAAGGGACTTAAGTTATAAATTTCCCTTTTCCTATTCATTCCACGCCGTGCCCGTGCCCTAGCCATCCTCTCCTTCCGATCCCTCTTCCTCTCCCTCTCCCTCTCCCTCTCGCGATGCCGACCCCTTTCCTCTTCCCCGATCTCTTCGCCTCCCCAACCCAACACGTCGCCTCGCGATGCCGCTTCTTCCACGTGTACAAAACCCATCCGACCGCTGTCCCTCTCCCAAACTCTCTTCTCCTCAGCTGGCGACACCCTTGCAACCATGAAGCCGCTGCGCCGCTTTCTGTCTTCCACGTGACACCGTCAGGCTCTCTTCGAATTTCGCTGATGGTGGTGCTGCTCCGCTAGATCGCCGCGCCACCTCGATCACCCGACGGATTGACGCCGCCGACTTGCCACGCCACTGCTCGATCCATTGTAGCTCTACCGCGGTCACCTCCCGATGCCCTAGTGCCCTCTGCCCTAGTTCACCGCCATAGCCGCATCCAGATTTCGTCTGAGGGAAATCAGTGGACCTAGTTTAGGGCTTCGACCATCACTGTTTGTGAGCAATCCGGCCAACCAACTATTCCTCTATGAGTGGTTGACAGCAACTTCGATCCCCTCTCACCGAGTTCCTCCGTTCTGTCTCTGGCCATCGCAACCACCATCTACCGACAGATCTGGGTAATCATCGAGATCTAATTTCAGTTTATGTTCAGGGATTGATCAGTGGGTTAATTGGTTTGTAAGGTTTAATAGATTGATAAAAGTTGTACTGGATTGGTTGAGTAAGGGATTGTGGATTATGATTAGGAAAAATTAAATGATTCATGCTTAGCCTAGTCTAATCCGTTTATGGAAGGGTTAAAATTTGGCTAAACCTAATTTAATCAAATGGGGGGATGAATTAATCGATGATTAGTTAAGGTTGATTAATAATGAGGGTTTCCTAATTCAATTAGGAATTTGATTTAGTTATTTGATACGTTTTAGAGTAGCTAAACTATACGTTTAATTTGTAGGACTCTTATTTGAGACAAGAGTCTCGAAATGAAATCTATCTGATACGATCTTCGTTTTGAGGCGGGTACCTTTGACTTATCTCTTTTGATATTGTCATTCTGATATGCGTAATAGGTTATAACTGTTGGTGTGGGAAGCATCCGACGATCGAACCCAAGTTTTGATAATAGCAAAGGGTTCAAAGTTAAGTCTGTTAGGACCAAAAGTAGCTAGAGGGGGGGGGTGAATAGCTCGTCGCGTTCGCTCGTTACTCGGCGTTGCTTGGCGTTGCTTGTTTCTTCAAGAATATGCAGCGGAAAATACAGAAACAAATGCAACAACGCTAACACGGTTGGTTTACTTGGTATCCACCTCACAAGAGGTGACTAATCCAAGGATCCACACCACGCACGCACCCTCCACTATGAAAACACTCCTTTTCGGTAACTACCGAGGGCGGAGAAGCCCTACAAGACTCTCAGTACAAGAAGAAAGGAAAGGGAAACAAAATACAAGCGCAAAGCTTACAATGAGTACAGAAAACCCTAACCCTAGCTTCTCTTCTTGCCTTTGATCCGCCTCTTGACTTGGAAAGCTTCCAAGATCCTTCAAGAACTGGCGATCTGATCTTTGAGAGCGCTGTGGAGGAGCTGGCGAGTAATCTGGAGTGAATCGGAGAAGAGCTACCGCAGCCATCGAACGCCTGCAGCTATAAACGATGCCAACGGTCGGATCCCGATCGATTTAAATGTTCCCAATCGATCGGGGAGGCTTTGGATCGATCCACGGATCGATCCAGAGCGCCTCTGTGCTCGAACGCGCCTCGATCGATCCACGGATCGATCCAGCGCTTATCGCGCGAAGCGTCCCAATCGATCCACCGATCGATTGGGACCTCGATCGATCCACGGATCGATCCGAGGCTCTGCTTCATTGGAAGTCCGGATCGATCCATCGATCGATCCAAAGACTTGATTTTGTCCAACCCTAACTTGCTTAGCTCAAGTCTAAGGTTCCCAAGCCCAACATCTGGTCAACCTCGACTTGTTAGGGCTCTTCATTACCTAGCATCTAGTCAACCTTGACCCACTAGGACTTCGTCACCAAGTGTCCAGTTAACTCTTTGACCCACTTGGACTTTTCTCCTCTTGCCAAATATCCAATCAACCTTGACCCACTTGAACTTACCGTCTCGTGTCAAGTGTCTGGTCATCCATAATCCATTTGGATTTCTACTCACTAAATGTCCGGTCAAACTTCACCCACCTGGATTTCTACTGCCTGGCTTCACTCACCAAAACTTTCTCACTGCCAAGCTTCACCTACTAGGACTTCCTCATTGCCTAGCTTCACCACTAGGACTTTCCACCGCTTCACTCACCAGGATTTCCATCCGCCTAGCTTCACCACTAGGACTTCCTCTCACCTCACTTCACTCTACTCTCCACCTTTTTCCTCGACTGTGCATTTCTCCACCAGACTTCTCGTACTGCTTCACCATCTGATTTCTTTCCCCACTCTCCTTCCATTCTGCTTCACTCACTGAAGCATCTCCATTGCTCTCCTTAAACTCATCGTTAACAGTTTCACTCCCATCCAGTCTATTCCTAACCTAGTTCCTCAATGACTCATTGTTTCCCACTCACTTTCATCTTCAACATCTTCATCACTATCAAACAACTCATCTTCATGCGGCAACAATCTCCCCTTTGATGTTCGACAATACCACAATAACACTTACAATCCCATACGTAAGTTAGGCTAATCCCATAGCCTCCTTCTTCACGCCACTAGGTAATGAAAGCATAAATTAAGCTCTTCATTCTCCCCAAAGAGGGCACTCCCTCAGGTAATGAAAGCCTAACTTACTCCCTTTCACGAGTCCTTTCATTCTCCCCCGACCTTCCCATAGGTAATGAAGGCCAAGCTTAACCATACATTCTCCCCTATCGGCACACATCAACCCATCGTTGGACACACATCAACCTATGCTCCACTTGGGCACACTTCAACAATTCCATTTGTTAAGACTCTCCCCTGAAGAGTTGCTCATCGTTGTTCACAACATCACTCGTTGTGATCAACACGATAATGAAGGTCCCATACCCTTCATTTATCCTTAACTTCTCCCTCAATGTAGACAAATACCCAACCTTGAGCATTATCTAACCACTTGAGTTCCCACTTGAAATAATGAGGATATCCACTCCCCATTTCTCCCCATTTCAAGTTTAAATGCTCAACCTTGAGCAAGTTCACAACAGAAGGTTAACCACCTTCCAAGGTTCATGAAAAATAATTTTCATGTCTTTAAAGAGTCCCTCCCCCTAAAGACATGGTGGTAACTTCTGTCATTGCACCAACAATGACTTGGAATCCCTAAAACATTAGGAAACCCAAATTTAGAAGTTTTGAGGTTCAAATATTCAAAATTTGAAACAACCTCAACCTAAACTTCTACTTAGTCTTCGTTAACCAATCCATCCTTGTTTTCAACATGAAAACACCCTTTGTATGTATACAAATGTATTTAAGGGGTTTGGAATGGTTACCTAGACTCAAAGAGGTTCAAAGATGCTGAAATCAGGCCTTCCCAGCCAAAATCAGCAACTTGGATCGATTGGAGTTGGGTTCCAATCGATTGAACCTTTCGAATCGATCCACCGATCGATTCAACTCCCGGATCGATCGGTCGATCGATCCAGTGAGTCCTCGCGGATCTTGAATCGATCCATGGATCGATTCAGAACTCAATCGATCCATGGATCGATCGGAGCTCGATAGTTGCTGAAATTCCATTTCATCAACTTCGAAACCCTAGAAAATTCTACAAAATCCAAAAATTATGAAATTTCGTGTAGACATTATTTAGGCATACTTAATCATGGAAAAATAGCTTTCTGAAAATACATCATATTTTCAAAGATTGACACAAACTTGAAAACTTGCAAAAACTTTAGTGTTTTTCTTCAAGTTTGTGTCTAACTATTCAATGGTGATTACTATCAAAAGATAGCCTTCACCAAGGTTTTCCAAAAACATTTTAAAAACATTTCCAAAACCAATATCCCATCACATTCCTTGGGCTTAATGCACATGACTTGTACATTAGCTTTCCCAATGATGGGAAAACACATAACTATGTGTTTTGATGAATTTAAAACTCAAAGGAATGCACTAAATCAACATCTTGAGCTTTGTTCATCATCCTAACATCTCACTTGTATATAATATGCACTAAAACACATACAAGTCACCTTAGAGATCTTTGTGAGATGTAAAATTTGGTTTTGCCCTATTCTAGGGATCATGCATATCTATCTAGGCATTTTAGAGATATTAGACATCCACCCAGGATGTCACTTGTTAATAAGTGTCGTTAAATGCCATTCGTCCTTAATTACAAGGAATTAAACTAAATGCATGATTATGTTATGACATACATCAACAGAAAATAATTTTCAAAAGAAAATATCCTATTACTACATGATGTATGAATGTCATGACATGGTATTTTTGGATTTTCCATAATAAAACATGAATGCAAAAACTAGACATGATGTCATGGCATATGATGGGCAAACAATCATGGCAAGATTTAGCATAAATAAAATATACCTAGATTAACTATCTAAGTATCCTTAAAGTCTTAGCTAAACTTACACCTTAAACCTAGATTGCCCTAAAGTGCTACAAGAGAATGCCAAAACCTAAATTGACATTTCTAATTTCCTTGATTTAATGTATGCCAATTGAAAATAAACATGTCCTCAAATGTTGGCATATTCCATTTTTCTTCAAGAGTAGCACTTTTAAATTTAAGGCCCGGATTGCCTTAAATTGCCTAAGAACATACCAAAATCCCAACTTGATAGTTCTTATGAATCTCCCAATATGTGCCATTTAAGATTAAAATCAATTCTTCCACTATTAGACACATTTTTACTCTTTCAAGGAGTAATCAATAGGTCCATTTCATTTTCAAAGGTTAACTAAAACCTTGAAAATGCTCCTTGAGTGTCAATTTCCTCAAAGTTGGGTTAACTACCCTTCTAATCGGAGTTGACACTCTCTAACCCATCTATGGGGTAGAGAAGATGCTCCTAGGAACCCAACACCTATTGGTGCTCCTTGGATGCTCTAGGTACTCACTAGGGATAACTTCCCTAGATACCTTCCTAGTGACCTTGTTGGGCTTCTTAGAAGCCTTGGTCACATTTTCTAGGTCAACTCTAGGGATAGCCTCCCTTGTAACCTTGTTCGTGACTTTCTTAGACTTCTTAGAAGTCTTAGTCACTTTGGTTGCAAAGATACTTCTAGGGATATCTTCCCTTGTATCCTTGACTTGACCTCTAGACTTAGGGTTCGTTCCATAACTATATGGAACCCTATGATAACTAGGCACATCCTTCTTAGCTTTTGGTTTGTATCCCAAACCTTTATGGCCATTGGATGACTTTGATTTTCCTAAACCTAAGTTATGCTCACTTTGCCCTAATAGGATATTTTCCATCATTTTTAGGGTCTTCTCCATTTTATCAAGTCTTGACCTCAAGACTTGATTTTCTCTCACTAAGTCCTTAGTATTTGATCCATGAGCATTTTTGTTTCTAGGCTTGTATCTTAAATCCTTAGAGTTTTCGCCTAGATTTTTACCTACAATCCTAGCCTTAGGTGTAGTAGTTTTAGCATGAAAAGCTATATGTTTTTCTTTAACGCTATCATGCTTTCTATTTTCATGGTAAATAGCATTAAAATGATAGAAATTTGACCTAGCATGCTTTTTACCATTTTGTAAGGGAATAGGCTCAATGAAAGTTACCTTCCTTTTTACCTTAGAGGCTCCCCCTTGACTAGAGCTTCCTCCATGAGCCTTGACCACCTTCTTCCCCTTAGGGCATTGACTTCGGTAATGCCCCTTTAGATTGCAAGAGAAGCACACGATGTGCTCCTTGCTCTTCTTTGTTCCGGGGATGGTCTCCTTGGGCTTCTCCTTGCCCTTTTGTGCCACTTGGCCCTTCTTCTTGGCCAATTTAGGGCATTTGCTCTTGTAGTGCCCACTTTCCCTACACTCAAAACATATTATATGATTTTTATTTTTAATTGAAACATTTATACCTTCTTGTATAGG
This sequence comes from Zingiber officinale, assembly GCF_018446385.1. Classification (NCBI taxonomy): domain Eukaryota; kingdom Viridiplantae; phylum Streptophyta; class Magnoliopsida; order Zingiberales; family Zingiberaceae; genus Zingiber; species Zingiber officinale. The sequence continues at coordinate 89,605,558 of NC_055992.1, read as the reverse complement.
GATGGCACTTGCTCCTCCATTTGATATTTCTTGAATTTCGGAGGTGGCACTATCTTCTTCTTCTTCACTTGACCCGGATGTAGAAGCTTCTCCTTCTTCTTGATCCGGCGTCACCAAGAATTGCTCCCCCTCAATCCTAGAGGTGGAGGCTTCATCATTTTGAACGTGAAACAAGGAGTATGCTCCCTCCTCGTTCCTTGCATTCCTTGAGGATGAAGCTTCTTGGATTTCCTCTTCTTGGGTCGAGCATCTCTCAACCTCGGAGTCCTCCTCTTGGTCTTGATCCATGAGTCGCCCTCTTTGGATTCTCCTTGATTTGACACAGTGGAGGGATCTCATGAATTCTTGTGCTCCAAAGCTCCTGCATCAAACTCTCCAATTTGTTCCAAGATGTTGCTTGGCAATAAATTGACCAAAAGCTTGGTCACTTTGTCATTGGCCTCACATCTTTGGATTTGGTCTTTGCTTCACTTGCTCCTTTTGAGTACTTTGCCCTTGGAATTTGTGGGAGCTTCAAAACCTTCCATGAGAGCAAACCATTGCTCTATCTCCATCATAAGAAAATTTTCGATTCTTGATTTCCAAGAATCGAAGCTTGTAGATGAATATGGTGGAGCCACCCTTGTGTCAAATCCAAGTCAATCTTGGAATTGCATCTTGAAGTTGAGCTTGATAAAGTCTTGAACTTGAAGAATTTGCTTCAACTTCTTCACCCTCTAGCTTTTCTTGTTATGCTTGACCCTTCCGGCGATGATTCCGGTGAAGAGCGGCCTCGCTCTGATACCACTTGTTAGGACCAAAAGTAGTTAGAGGGGGGGGTGAATAGCTCATCGCGTTCGCTCGTTGCTCGGCGTTGCTTGGCGTTGCTTGTTTCTTCAAGAATATGCAGCGGAAAATACAGAAACAAATGCAACAACGCTAACACGGTTGGTTTACTTGGTATCCACCTCACAAGAGGTGACTAATCCAAGGATCCACACCACGCACGCACCCTCCACTATGAAAACACTCCTTTTCGGTAACTACCGAGGGCGGAGAAGCCCTACAAGACTCTCAGTACAAGAAGAAAGGAAAGGGAAACAAAATACAAGCGCAAAGCTTACAATCGAAAACCCTAACCCTAGCTTCTCTTCTTGCCTTTGATCCGCCTCGACTTGAAAGCTTCCAAGATCCTTCAAGAAGCGATCTGATCTTCAGAGCGGAGGAGTGGCGAGTAACTGGTGAATCGAGAAGAGCTACGCGACCGTGAACGCTGCGGTATAAACGATGCGGCGGTCGGATCCCGATCGATTTAAATGTTCCCAATCGATCGGGAGGCTTTGGATCGATCCACGGATCGATCCAGGCGCCTCCTAAACGAAAGGCTGGATCGATCCACGGATCGATCCGGCGCTTATCGCGCGAAGCAGCCGCCTCAATCGATCCCGATCGATTGGGACCTCTGATCGATCCACGGATCGATCCGAGGCTCTGAGGACTGGCCGGATCGATCCATCGATCGATCCAGCCCTGGATCGATCCATCGATCGATCCAAAGACTTGATTTTGTCCAAAACCAAGTCCCAAACCTCCCAAACCAACACCCGGTCAACCTTGACTGTTGGTACATGCCCAGCATCTAGTCACTCCCTCGACTGCTAGACTTCCCTTACCAAGTGTCCGGCCAATCCTTTGACCCACTTGGACTTTCTCTTCTATCCATCCAATCCTTTGACCTACTTGGACTTTTTCTTCACGCCAAGTATCCAGTCAATCCTTTGACCTACTTGGACTTCCAAGCACCGATGTCCGATCATCCTCGATCCATCTAGATTTTCCCTGCCCGGCTTCACTCACGGGACTTTCACCTAGCTTCACTCACTAGGGTTTTCCATCCTAGCTTCACTCACTAGGACTTTCACGCTGCCAGCTTCACTCACTAGGTCACTCACTAGGACTTTCACTGGCTTCACTCACCGATTTCCATCCGCCTGGCTTCACTCACTGGGACTTTTCTTCTGCCTCTTCACTCGACTTTCTCCTGCCCGGCTTCACTCACGGGACTTTTCTTCGGCTTCACGGGACTTCCATTCTCGGCCACTTACAGACTTCCATTCGTCTGCTCACCACGGGACTTTAAATCTAGCTTCACTCACGGTCTTTCATTTGCCTAACATCCCGCTAGACTTCCGATCAAGTATCCGGTCAACCTCGACCTACTCGACTCTTCTTCAATCAATATCTTATTGTCAAACATCTAAACCCAAACCAAGACTCAGCTTGGTCAACCTTGTCACGAGGATATGCACAACAAAGTCTTGTTGTTATCTAACATGTTGAATGAGTGTTTCAGGAAAGTCCTAGCGGTTAGGAAAACCCTAGGGATGGTAACCCTAGGTCTGGGGTGGTAACCCTAGGTGGAGAAAAGTCCTATCTGTTAGGCAAAGAGAAACCCTAGGGGTGGTAACCCTAGGTCATGGGGGTGGTAACCTATGTGGAAAGTCTTGGCGGTCAACGGTCAAAAAGTCCCAAGGGTGGTAACCCTAGGTAGAAAGTCCCGGTGTCGCAAGGTGAAAGACTGGACTAGTCGGGAAGCGGATGTCCAGAAAGTCCGAAGCGTCGAGTCGACGAAAGTCCGTCGATCCGGAGGATCGCCGCAACAGTAAATCTCCGAGTGGAGTAGGTGAGGACGTGTTCCCGGTAGAGGAACAGGCGTCGGGTCGACCTAAGGTTTCCGGTCGAAATCCGAAGCCGGACAGTCCGGAGACTGCCATAATATTCTTTATCATATTCATACTGTTGTTTTACGCTAACTTTGTGTTGCAGGATATTGTTTGGGACTAACATGTCTTGCAGCAAAATAACGAAGTTTTCCCTCGGATGAGCGATGTCAGCTGGAGCACCTCAAGCTCTCGAGGCTGCGAGCACGCGCCGCGAAGGGCATCGCCTCGGTTGGCAATGCGCCTGGAGGCCCGACATTTCAAGCGCGTTTTACGGTGATGAATGGTACGTCTGCGCACGGTGGACTCGGAGCTATGGAGGCGCCTTCGGAGGCCTTCAAGGCGCCTTGGATGCCCTTTATAAGGGGTCTTCGAGCAGCAGTGAAGATCAACAATTGACAAGCTTTCCTTCTGCTGTGTGCTGCTCAAGAAACGACTTTAAAGTGCTGTTGCAGTCGCCGACGACCCGAAGCTTCAGTTATTATTTTGTTGTCGGTATTATTTCAATTCCAGTTGTACTTATTTCCTTGTACTTATTCACGATATTTTAGTTGTTGCCCATGGAAAGCGATCAAGGATCCGGGCCTTCGAGTAGGAGTCGATCTAGGCTCTGAACGAAGTAAACGACTGTGTCTCTGTGTTTGTGTTTATTTACATTTCCGCTGCGTATTTTACTCCGATAGTTTTACAAATCGAACGAAATAACCGCGAGCGCTAGACTTGTGATGTGTAGTTCTTGCTCTCGTAGATCTTATATCGAGATTTTGGTATGCTGTCCATGATTTACGCTGCGATGGCTTTCCGTTGTGGGTTGTGTTTTCCTCACTGTGGTGGAGTAGGTTTGATATATATATAATTGTGTGGAATGTTTATTTAAATTATTGCTTATGTTCCGACCGTATTGGCTGAGGATTGAGAGGCCCTGAGGGCTGTGTATTTATGGATTCAGATTGTCATCGGTACAAGAGAAATATTGCCGGATTTTTTTTCTGGCAATGACTCCTCCGGGGCGTGACAACAGCGACCCTTTGCATCCAACGAGGCATTTTTGCATTCACTGGGAATTGACCCCAAACCCTATTACAGCAAACACCCATTTAGGTACCAACTACGCCAACTCATGGGGGTATTTATAAACTACTTAAGCTATTGTAAAAGTTCGTGTAAGTTGGAAAAACTGCTTAAACAATTTAGCAAGGAGAAAACAGCTAAAAGTTATCATTTAAAATAAGTTATAAATCAATAAACATGTTATCCAAGGAGGCTTTTAGCCGGCAATAATTGTTCACTGCTTGATGTCAGAAAAGATAACTAATGCTGCATGAGCAATGATCATATGCCTCAATTAGTGATCTCACAAGGGTTCACATGATTTGGGGATAGAATGTGCCTCAGTCAACGATTGCAAGAATTGTGTGCCTTAGTCAGTGATCTTTCTCTCTTGCTTTCCCATTTCCCCCAAGCCTCTCACTTGTGAGCTTGGGTATTGTTGTAGCTCGGGATTGGAGCTGACAGTGCAGTTGGGGAACTCTTTTCCTCATAGCTCGAGCATGTGTGGAGAGTTAAGCAGGCCACTGCTGTTGACCATTCATTCCTCATTGATAACCTATCTTTTCTAGGGTTTCTCTTCTACCGCATTGACAGAGTATTGCAATCTATTGAGGCCAACTTTTAGAATCAAAGTGCCATAGATCATGTTCAATTTGGGCGTAAGAGCTCAGTGAGTTTTCTTTAAAGGGTTGTTGAATAATTATCTATTTTGGATTAATAGCTACTTGTTATTTAAGTTAAGTTAGCCCGAGTGTTTCATAGCATAGAAACACCTACTCTATACCTTCGACCAAGGAGAGTTATATAGTAAATGCTTGGCCTTACTATATTTCTATTTAGGGCTATTGCTCATGCAGTCAAGCAATCTATCATGTTTTCTCGGAAGGTATGCAATTTAGTTAGATTTGATGTTATATTTGGTTTTGACATTATTGCAAATCATGCTCTATGAGTGAAGCTTGTCTAAGGCGGCTTAGCTCAGATAGGGCGTGATAGTAAATTTGTGACACATTGTGGTGGGTAATACACTGCTCTAAGAGTGGGAGTTTCTCCATTGGTCACTCGAGTCTTGGATATGCACTTGATTTTTTTATACTTTCGTATGCATATGGACTATATAACTTTTGTGAGTGATCGGCTATACTAGGTTTGTTCATTGGATAAATCCATGAGGTTGGTAGGATAGCATACCAACCAAAGTGGACAACATTCGGATGTATATTCCTTTATATTTTATGAAACTATACTCTTCATTGTGATGTCTTTTAGATCTATGAAATTCATGTTCTATGGCTATGCTTATGATATTTTATGTGCACCACTAGGTCATTAAAATTGCTCATCTTAATTGTCTCATTTGATTTATGTACCTTATTAGGAATCCTACTTAGCGTGTTGCTAATACAATAATAACTAAGCCTTATTCCACTAGATGGGGTTGATTTTATGGATCCTTCTATGTCATTGGGCTCTATCCCCACTATATCATTATCTATATTTAAATAAATTTTATCTTGTTTTATTATTACTAACCATATTTTTTTTGATCTTCCTCGTTTAATGTACATATTTATCACATTGTCTAACTCGCATATCCGTATCATCTTAAATGTATCTCTCAGAGTTTTTCCTCAATAGATACAATTCCAACTTTCTCTTTAATGCTTTTATTTCTTATTTTGCCCATACTCGTATGCCCACACATCCAACTTAACATCCTCATCTCTGTAACTCTCATCTTCTACTCATGTACTCGAGTCATAGCCCAACATTTAGCATCATATAACATAGCAGGTCTAACATCCGTTTTGTAAAACTTCCCTTTAAATTTTAGAGGTACTTAAGATCATATAAAACAACAGACACTCTCCTCCAATTCAAACATGCTATTTGTATTTTATGTAAGACATCTCTCCTAATCCCTCCATCATTTTGCAAAAATAATCATAAATACTTAGCTCTCAGTTCTAGACAACTTGTCATCTCTTATCTTAACAATTGTCTCATTACGTCTAATATTATTAAACTTAAATTCTATATATTTTATTTTTACTCTACTAAGCCTAAAACCTTTTACTTCTAGTGTTTCCCACCAAGATTTTAGTCTAGCATTTACTCATTCACGTATCTCATCTACCAAAATAATATCATCTACAAACAACATACACCACGATACTGTGTCTTGAATGTATCAACGTTCGTCCATGATTAGTGTAAAAAGATAGAAACTTTGAGTTGATCATTAATGTAACTCTATCTTTATTGGAAATGCTTCAGTTAATCCGCTTGAAGTATTTATTCTAGTCATTACACCCTCATACACATCCTTAATGAGTTTAATATACGCTAACACCTCTCTTTTCTAAAATTCTCCATATAATTTCTCTTGAGGCTCTATCATAAGTTTTTTCTAAGCCAATGAATATCATGTGTAGATCTTGCTTATGCTCTTGAACTTTTCAATAATTATTATTGGGAGCAAAAGCATAAGCTGAGAGATTGTGCTGAGGCAAAAGTGTGCTGCTAATACATTGTTATTATTATTCTTTTAGTAGGGGAGTATTCAATTGGAGTTTGCATGAGCTATGAGCTATGAGCTATGAGCTGAGAGATTATTCAAGATTTTTACGCAATAATTAATTGTAGTTAGAATGTTTGATGTAAAAAGAAATTGCTCTTTTGATGGATTTGTATGAAAACTTTATGCACAGTATGATTTCAATAACAAACCATAATGGGGTGTAACTATTGCAGGCCATGTTTCATTATATAATAGATCATAACATGATACACAGACGCTAGCATAATAACTAAACCTCATGGAAACATAAAAACTAACCAGATGTGCCTGTCCAGCCAGATCCTGGCAGCCAGAATTAGCAGCAGAAGCCTCCCTAATATCAAAAAAACTATCTATTCCACCATCATCATCAAAAAGACGATTTGTTTGGCTATGAGATGCACTAAAAAGATCTTCATAATTTTCAAACGTCAAGTCAACATCGTCCACATTGAAATCTTCATAGAAACGATCTTTGCTGAATTCAAATTCTTTAGTCCCTGAACAACCTAGCTGCAAATGGATCAAACAAGAATTAGGAGGTATAAAAAATCAAGCTTAAATTTTCAGTTTAGAAGTGTATAATTTGTTCTGCATTAATAAAAGTGTGCACTTTTTGGAGTATAATTTCAATGAAAAAAGTAGTGGTTTTTGGTCAACAAGCAGGTTGTTTAGTCAACAAAGCATACAATATGAAGTTGAACTCAAATGAGAGTCCTGCAACAATTTATTCACTGAATTTGAGAAAATCATGTAAGGACAATATATTCTATTTTTCGTTCAAACGTCACAAAGATGAAAATGACAAGGGCCAGAATATGATAGGTTGAATCTTTTCTCTTTTTTCTATGTATTTTCCAGTAAGTTTCACAAATCAGTCCTTAGTAGAAGTGTTAACAAACATTTGAGGAGGAAGCAGTATATGCTGCTGCACAGAAACAATGGACTAGATAGTAACAGGAAGTATAGAACAAAATTTTTGAAGTTATACTTGGTAATAGATCGTACAGAATTTCTTCCTTTTTTTTAAAAAAAAAAAAGGCAACAGCCTTGGAAACTGAAATAATCTGAGAAGTACCTTTGGAATTTCTGAATCTAATGAACCAGCTATCTGATCAGCAGTAGATGGCAATGAACATAAGACAGACCCTGACGATGATCCAATCCATGGATTTAACTTATTGGTGGCATCTAGATCTTTTACTTCCTCTGCAATTGAAGTTTCTATGTTACCGTTGCTTCCAGAAGGTTCCCAACAATTACTGACGCTATTCTCATTGATGTTCATCAAGCCTAGTCCCTGCTCACAATCAGACTGAACCATAGAAGATAAGTTCTGAAAAAATGGCCACATTCTTGAAAGTTCAGCAGAAGAAGGGCAGCCCGAGTAACAGTTTATTGTCTGTCGTTTGTGCCCTGAAGCCACTACTGATCCACCATGCCCATTCCAATCACAATTTTGGCAAAGTGAAACACTTTCCTCAATGCACCTGATAACAGCAGGTTGTGCATTGCATCTTCCACACACAAGTGTGCGTGAGTGGCGCCGAGAAAGAGCATTTGCAGAATGGACATTCCGGTCACAGAACAAACACAAAGAAGCAGCATCAGACCTACAGTAGACTATGGATTTTTTCTCCCCACAATAATTACAAAGATGATTCATGGTTCTGCAGTCTCAGCAAAAAGCAACCAAAAGTAATGTGTTCTTGGTAGTTTTAACAAGACTATTCTTCTGCTCTAAGCAAAAAGTTCCATCATGTCCACATTGACAGCATGTCCTGAGTTTTAGCTGGAGCACTAAAAGAAGTTGAAAAGTAAAATAGGGTATGTGTAAGGTACAGCAAACTAAAAGTAAATCTTCCTCAAATTTGCCAAGAAACATAGTTTTAGCAGTGATAGTTGGAGAATACGTCATGTTTTTATTTTTTAACTAAGGTCGGGGTAGTTTGCTTAACTAGTACACATCAGTAAAACAGAGTTCATGATAAAAAGGAACAGGCAAGACCAAAACCAGACCCCAAAACCTGCTAAAGTAAGGAATGTTGTCAACATTTATATCTTAGTAAAATGCTAAGCAGCTAATATATTCCCAAGAATAATACCACTCAAAACAGGTTAAGATTCAATAGGAGCTCCAGTTGACTTTTACACGGTGGAATCTTATAAATTGCACTGTCCAAAATCTTGTAAAACACTAGGCACGGAACACTATCATAGTTAGCACATAAAGCAAAAGACAAAAGGGCCAAAGCCAGTCAGCCATATGAATCAGTTCAACAGCAAGCACGTTTCTAATAGCTCACTTTTGGAAGCAAAAGAATCTGAATTGGTGGTATTTTAACCAAATTCGGACTCCGTCAAAACCACGAAACCAAACAAATATACAAAAGTATTTCAAACATTAAACAAACATAAAAAAAAATGCTTGGATTTTGTTAACATCCATCCCTTGATCTTGCATCAAAATTCCATTGTTTACGCATATTATGAAAACAAAAATAATAATAATAAAAAGAAAGAAACGTGCAACTAGTACAGTAGCAAATCAAAAAACCAAAAGAAAAACATGGATTTCGACACATCGAATTGGTAAAAAAAAAAACACAGCTTCCACAAAGCCAGCTACAGAATCCAACTCCGTTTGAAAAATATTATTAATAAAACAAGAATAAAAGGCAGCTACAACTCATGCGGTATCCCATCAGAAGAAAATATCTCATTTTTTTACCTCTTCCATGGCATGGAAGTGAACCAGCGACAGGATGAAAACCCTAGCAGAAGAAGGATGCGATATTGAATTCGCTCACGAGACGAATTTTAGATAAAACGATAGGAGAGAAGCAAGGAGGCGAGAGCGCAAGCCGCAATTGAGAATCGAAGGGACCAGAAACACGGATGCAGGATGAGACGATGAGGTGACGCGGGCCCCACATTCCACGGGCTCCCGACTCCCGTGGCCTAAAACACTTTTTTGTCATCCGCTTCCACGGACTCAGCTCCATTCCGTACCTAGATAGCCCGACGCGGGTCCCTTCTACTTCCATCCAGTAGTAAGGTAGATATTCAATTGGGTATGCTTCTTCGTTGCCGGATACTGCGCCTTGACGAAAAGGTTTCTAAAAGTGCCATCTACCGATGTGGTTCGGCGTCGCAGACCTTCCCCCAACCTTCCACGCTCGTTATCTCATTGGTCGAAATGTGGGAGATGGATTCAGTTGGCCAATCGGATCGACCCAACCTCTGTGGGCTGCCGACCGAGAGAAGACATCGTGGCGTTCCGGAGGACCAGCCAATTGACGACGGACACGCTGTCTTTGAGGTTGACGGGAAGGTGAGTCGCTTCATACAACGGACGGTGCGATGGGACTATACAAGTCAACGCTCATGTAGTGGAGGAAGGAATTTAAAAAAAAAATTAAGAAAAAAAAAGAGACAAAATCGCATGGCATCAAATCTCGGCCGTCCGATGAAATCAGTGGATGGCGATCTAAAATAAATTATCGAAGCACATAGATAAAATTTTAAAATATTCAAATTACATATGAATTTTAAAATTATCAAATTACGTATATCATATTTATTTTATCCTAGGCAGGATCTCCTTGACCACTTTTTGTGATCCAAAGGATGTGTCACTGGTATTTGCGGTCGGATCGTGGCCGCGATCCGACCGCAAATGGTTGTGATCCCTTCTTGGGTTCATCGTCCCTATCAGGTTATAGTTTTTGTTCGGAGCGGGTGGTCGGAGGCGGCCCGGAGGATACCCTCGCTCGTCGCCCAGTAATATGGTCACTTATCCATCACCGGAGGCCTCCGGGAGGTCTCCGATCGCCCGTTCCGAACAAAAACTATAATTTGGTAGAGACGATGAATCCAGGAAAGGATCGTAACCATTTGTGGCCGGATTGCGACCACAATCCGATCGCAAATACAAGTGGCACATCTCTTGGACCTCAAAAAAATGGTCCAAGAGATCTGTGCTCATTTTATTCTACAGTACATAATGAAACAATCATAAATATATATAATTGGTTTATATTTAAAAAATCATTACTTTTAATATAATGTATCTAATTGATGTTTAAGAACTTGATTTCATATAATTATGAGTTCTCTAGGTCAATATAATAGATCAAATTGATATTTAAGGATATGAATATAATCAGGAGAATTAAACAAAAATATAGGATATGCATCCATGTTATTCTGAACTCTATAGATCCATCAGTTAATGATGCAGAGATGAAGAAGGACCCACTAAAGATAGACCAAAGTAAGAAAGATTGGCTGATGTGGAAGTTAAAGTTAAGGAAGGAGTCAAAATTGGCTAAGTGGGCGAGTTACGGCCGAGCGGATAGCATGTTCGAGCGGACGAGTAAGGCTAAACGAATAACTCGAGGTTAAGAAACAAACATGCAATACATCCCCTGGTCCTTGTCCCTACCGACCAGGAGGAGGGTCTGCCCGAATGAGAGGCAACCCTCCGACAACGAGAAAGCTAAGTGAAAGGAGAGTATTTGGTGTAGCATAGCCCATCGGTCGGCCTACAGCATAACCCACTTATATATCTCCTTGTACTCTTTTAGAGGTTTGTGCCACTGTCAACAAAGCATGTTCCGCAAGCAAATCGTACGGTAAAGGCTTCCAGACTGTTACATTAGAGATATGCATGCTTGCTTAAGAAAATGTGTCAGAGATATTTTTTGACTTGTATTTTCATAGGACACTTGGGAAAACGTACGCATGACACTACAATGACACTATAAAAGGGGGTTCCCATCTACAAGAAGAGGTATGCATAACTGTTAGAACCCCAAGCTTGTTTTGGTGTGATCAACAAGTTAAGTTAGGTCCTGTGTGTTTTTAATCTTGTGTCTAAGTGTGCAGGAGCTTAGGAGAACAGGTAGTCGAGCGGAAGATGCAGCTAGTGAGAAGGAAAGCACGCGGTGCGTCCGAGGGACGAGGCGCTGCGAAATAGTACACCGGCGGACGAGAAGGAAACGTGCGGTGGTTTCAAGGGACAAGAAGCCGGAGCGGAAGACTGCTCAGGGAGCAAGAAACGTAGCTAGTGAGAAGGTCGGCACAGGGTACGACCGAGGGACGAAGACTGCGGATAAGTATGCTGGCGGACGAGAAGGAAGCACGCGATGATTCCGAGGACGAGAAGTCGGAGCGGAAGCCTGCTCGAGAAGACCGGAAGTTGGGTTCGGGTGAGCCTTATTTCGGATGGCCGAGATCACCAAAACGAGCGAAAAACTCGGACTGAGGCGAATGGAGCCGGAGCAGAAGACCTGGGTTGAAAAAAGTCAACGATGTTGACTTTCCCCATCCGGGGCGCCCGGAACTGTCCGGGGCACTTGGAATAGTCCAGGGCGCCCGGAACAGTCCGAGGCGCTCAGACCGAAAAAAATATCCAGATCTCGGTCAAACCGAGATATGTGCGTTGGGGGTAAAGTTTTATCCCCCAGGATGCTGGGAACACTTCGGGGCGCTCCGACCAAGACTATAAATACAGCCTTGGTCCAAAAGCTTTACAATCAATTCAAGCAATTCATTTCCAACACTTGTACGCTTCATTTCTAGATTAGCTTCTTTGTTTTTGCGCTTCACTGCTGTAAGAGGCTTCTCCGTCTAAGGAGTATTTAGTGCTACACTTTCCTTGGATTAACAACTTTCCCGGTTGTAACTAAATAAAAATCCTCTTGCCTCTTCTTTCTGTTCTATTTAGTTAATTTACTTTATGCAAGTGTTATTCGGTTGAAAGTTCGAGAAGTGTTGTTTTTATTTTTTTTCAGACTATTCAACTCCCCTTCTAGTCGGCCCCAACAGTCCAACAGTAACTTCATTATTCTACACGCTTTAGCTATAGTTTTCCACTATTCTCTACATCACCGAAAACTGACTTGAGCTTTGGAGGGCCAACGCTATGGACCCCTTCCTAGTTCGGCACTAACCATTTTGTGTTGTAGGAATATGTAGAATTTTCACTTCGTCAAACTTCAATCACATCCTCAGCTTGTCATCTTCTCCGCTTTTGGACAGGAACATATTTGGCATCGTCTGTGGGAAGTTCACCTACACCTGAAATGAAAAGATGGAAGATACTAAACGACTCGCTACCGTGATGCTAAGACAAGAGGACCTAGAGTTGTTGATACAAGCTCGAGTGGCTAAGATGATGGAGCAGCAACAGGCAACAGCTGATTACTGAGCAAACGTTCTTGTAGTCTCAAGGAGGGGTCAACAGCTTATCCAAAAGGACGAGCGGAAAACCCTGCCGTTCACAAGCCAAACATCACGCCGACCGCCGCCTTCAAAGAAGCGTCGGACGTGCCAATCCCTCACCACTGTGCATTATTCTGCACGTCGTCAAAAAAAAATAGGGATGAGCAAAAAAATCACAAAGTTCCTCTTCAGAGGGTGTACCCATCTAGGACGGACGGAAAGGAAAAGACCCTAGCTTGACGACTTTCCCGAGCAGATAAATAGGCAATTCTCCCAGGAGATCTTGGATGACCAACTGCCACGACACTATAAGTCATTGACGATCGAGGAATACACTAGAGCAACCGACTTAGAAGATCACCTGACCAAATTCGACAACATAGTCATGCTCCACCAGTTTACCGATGAAGTTAAATGTCGGGTATTCCTCACCACGCTCTCTAGATCAACGTAGAGGTGGTTCAGGCAACTGTCGATCAGATCGATATGCAACTTTAAGATTTTCAAACGGCATTCCTCTAGGACTTTGTAAGTAGTCGTCACTATCAGAAGACAATGTCAACCTATTCGCGATTAAACAAGGGTCCAAGGAAGCATTATGGGTCTATATTAAAAGGTTTAATCAAGTGGCCATGGAATTCAAGGACTTGTTGAGTCTTAATAAGTTCTTTCTCCTAAGGACTTGTTGAGAGCCAGCTCTTTCGATCACTCATCCGAAAGCCCCTCGAGAGACGTCGATCATCAACTCAGGAATGCTACAGAATACATCAACATAGAGGAGGCCCAAGCGGCTCAAAAGAAGGAAGTGATTCCCGAGCCAACTACTGCCTCAGAACACCGCGTGACCCACACATACCAACCGTCCAAGGGGCCCCAAGTGGGCACCGCACAACAACACCTAGAGCCCCAAACTCATGCGGTTCAACATGTGGAGGTCGAGTAGATGAAGATAGATGAGCCTAGACTATGGACGCCACTCTTCTGTTCTTATCATCGGTCACCAACGCACAACACCAGAGACTGCTATCAGCTTAAACCGAAGCCACGCCGACCGACAACTTCAAGATTTTGTCACTGATCCCCGATGCCCAATCACTGCCATCATAGCCGATTGGGAGGACAACAAGAGGAAGGCAGACTGGGAGATGAGCAGCACCGACTGTAGCCCCCACGAAGAGAATATGAGAGGCCTGCACGGGCTTCTGCTGAGCAGTGATGTCTGTCAGCCCAGGAAGAAGAGAAACAAAGCAACGCTGCTCAGGGCGACATCGATATAATCGCGAGAAGCCCGACCGATAGTGATTCCAACAGGGCTCGGAAGTCACAAGCCCGACGATTGGAGATACACGCTGTCGAGTGCAGCTAGGGGAAAGTAGAGGGGTCGAAGATCAGTTTTGGTCCTTAGGGCTCAGAGGGAGTGGAGGTCCCTCATGACGACGCCCTGATTATCAAAGCGGTATTTGCTAACTACAATATTCATCATACATTTGTAGATATAGGCAGCTTAGTAAATATCATCTTTAAGAAGACATTTGAACAACTACAAATCGATTGAAGCGAGCTGCAACCCATGACAACTACCTTATATGGGTTTACTAGCAATGAGGTTTTGCTGATCGGCCAAGCTTGGCTGGATATATCCCTTGGGGAGGAGCCGCTCAAGAGAATAAGGACAATGAACAGTTGGATCGAGTAATTCGCTAGAGGGGGGAGGTGAATAGCGATTTAGAAATTCGAGTAGAAAATCGATTACACAACGGAAAGATAAAATCGAAAATAGAACAATGCTAACACAAGTAATTTTTTACTTGGTTCAGAGACTTCGTCGACTCCTACTCCAAGGCCCACACTTGTCGAGTGCTTTCGTTGGGCAATCCACTAGTAGTTCGAAAAATGTGATTACAAGTGAAATTACAAATGCTTTTAAAGTAAAAATACCAACAACAATAAGAAATAAAGAAGAAAGGTAGCACATTGTCGGAGAAGCTTCGCAGCAGGAGCACATCACAACAGAGTCAAGCGTTGGAAGGCATTGTGGTTGAATTGTTCTTTGCTCCAGGGCTCACCCTCCTTATATAGGAGGCTCCAGGCGCCCGGATCCCTTCCGGGCGCTTGAAGTGTGACGTAGCCCGGCCAACTAGAGTACTCCACGTGGCGAAGCGATAAGAGCATCCTCAATGGGGTGTTAAATGGGCATTATAATGCCCATTTAACACCCCCTCTCCATTGTGAATGGGTATTATAATGCCCACTCACAAGAGAGAGGAGAGAGGATGTTTAAAGGTTTGAACACCTTTGAACACCCTCTCTTTTAATTTTTTAATATTTTCTTTTTCTTTTTTAAATTCTAAATTTTTTAATATTATTTAAAAAACTAATAAAAGGGATGAATGAGTGGATGGTGGGGCCCGTGTTAATGTTAAAAGGGGTGTGGGTGAAAGAAGGATGTTGTTATAATGAGTATGTGGCAGTGTACCCCATGCTTTTTGATGAGGTGGTGAGTGTTATAACATTATAGCATTGTGGATGCCCTAAGGGGATAACATTTGCACTCCAGGCGTCCGGACTCCTTCCGGGTGCCCAGACCTCTGTTTTCAAGCAGCCTATAAGAAAACATTAGTCCGAGGTAAAAATGCAAAACTACCCTGCAAAATAAAGTGTTAGCACAATTTAAAAAAGAATAGTAATTAGATTTTGTCTCGCCGAGACTGAAATCTAATTAGGATCTCAACTTAGAGTTTCGAAATGGTTCTATGTTGGATCGATGTCTAAGTTTCTTTTTTAGGAACGCGTCCTCACAGTCACTCCCCTCCAGTGACTTACCTTACCTTACCTGCCAGACATCTGGTCAATCCGTCGACTCGTCTGGACTTCATGCCAGACATCCGGTCAGCCCGTCGACCTATCTGGACTTGATGCCAGCTATCCGGTCAGCCCGTCGACCTAGCTGGGCTTCGTGCCAAACATCCAGTCAACCCGTTGACCTGTCTGGAATTCGTGCCAACTATCTGGTCGGCTCGTCGACCTAGCTGGGCTTCTCCTGCACACTTGGTCATAGCGTTAGATCACAATGAAACTAACTTAACTTACTTTGTCATTCATCAAAACCTGAGTTAGATTGTTAGTGCTAACCGCACCAACACGAACTTCATTGTGGTAGACACCCTGTTTGCTTACAATGGTATACTAAGCCGGCAGGTGCTGAATAAATTTCAAGCGGTCGTATCCATATTCTACCAGAAGATCAAGTTTTCCATGGATAACTTGGTCGGAGAAGTTAAAGGCAACCAGCTAGCAGCTCGGTGGTGCTAAGTTGAAATGATCAAAACTGAGTCACGAGCGGCACGGAAGGCTCAATGACTAGAGGTAAATGTAATTCTAAAAGAGCCTCTTGTGCTGGTCTATGATGAAAAAGATGAAGTCCAAGTGCATCCTAGCCGATAGGAAGCCATGACATTCATCACAGCCGACCTTGGTGCATAAAAGAAGGCGAAGCTGGTTGTCTATCTGAGGCAAAACCACGATGTGTTTGTATAGGCAACCCACGAGCTCCTAGGTATCTCATCGACCATTGCACAACATGAGTTTCACATCCGACTGGATGCCAGGCGGGTGAAGCAAAAGAAAAGAGACTTCAGCTCGGAGTAAAATTAAATCATTCGAGCGAAAGTGGAAAAGCTGCTGGAGGCCAGCTACATACGCGAAGTACAATTCCCGAGCTGGCTAGCTAATGTGGTGTTGGTCTCCAAGCCGGATAATAAATGGTGGGTCTATATTGACTTTAGAGACCTGAATAAGGCTTGCCCGAAGGACTACTATCCACTAACGCTCATTGATCAGATGGTGGACTCCACGGCTGACTACAAGCTGATTTGCATATTCAATGCATACCAGGACTACCACCAGGTTCCACTCGCCAAAGAGGATCAAGAGAATGTCAGCTTCATCACAGTGGACAGAACCTTCTGCTATAATGTAATGACATTCAGACTAAAGAATGTCAGAGTCACCTATCAGCGACTAATGAATAAGGTGTTTTAGAGGCAGATCGACCGAAACATAGAGGTATATGTTGATAACATTTTGATAAAATCTCTCTGAGCCATTGATCTCTGTGTAGATATGAAGGAGACTTGCTGAATGTTGGGTTTTTCGGGCCGCAAAAACCGCGTTTTACGTTGCGGAAACCCCGAAATCCCCATGCCACCGGATCCGTGCGAAGTTTATAAAACAAAATTTCATGTACGAGTTTCTCTAACCTAGATCTACTTTAGATCTACAAGATAAGAATTTACCCTTGATGCGAATCACTTCGCTTAATCCGACTCGTCCAAGGTTCGCCGGATCTCAAGAGTATCAAAGTAGATACTCCTTTATGTATATCCACACAAGCAAAAGATGGAGAAGAAATATTGAGTGTGATAGCACTCCAAGAAGTCTCGGCCAAAGAGGAGGAGAGGGAGAGAAGAAACCTAGAGAGGAAGAAGAAGAAATGAATGAGAATGAATTCTCACCTTGTGTAACTCCCAAGTGGCCGACCACTTTAAGCTTATAAACTCCCATGGAATATCAAGAGTCAAGTCTCTTGATCTCCTCCATGAGGTGACATTTGGTCAAGTTAAACTTGACCAAATGAAAAAGCCTTGATGATATGGCATTGGTCAAGTCAAAGTCAAGTCAAAACTTGACTCTTCATCTTCCTACTTAAGTCAAGTCAAACTTGACAACTTCTTTCCCTTGGTTGATCTAATCTAACCATTGGTTCAAGTCAATTTTAATTTAATGAATCTCTATTCATTGAATTAAATTAATTAAATGAGTCTAAGTCCAAATTAAACTCACTTAACACATGAACCAAATTGAGTCCAACTCAATTAGCTCAATTTGGATTACTCTTAATCCAATTTGGTTCATCACATGAACCTAATCCTTTAGGTTCATCAAATGAACCTAATCTCTATCTAATTGCTCTTTGTGTGTGACTTTATAGGTTCTTGTAACGTTGACAATGCTCCTAAACCCATTTACAAGCATAAGTAATGAGCGGTATCTATCAACACATCATTACTACCCAAGTTACAAGAATGTTGAGATCCAACATCACCTTGTGACTACTAATTGTGACCCCTCATAAATATGACAAGTGTCCTTCTATCCTTGACATCTAGATTGATCAATGTGAGTCATAGACCATGTCATCCTCTAATAAATCTAAATCTTGAATCCTAAGTAGGCTCACTCAATCATATGAGCTCAATATCTCATATTGACTCATTTGGGCATGGCCATACACTTAGTGGTCTCACTCTATCAAGAATATCGATGTCACTCCCGTCATATAGGAGGGATAGATCTCATCTACATCACTCACATCCCTCTGCATAATTTGTTACATACCCAGTAATCGCCTTTATAGTCCACCCAGTTACGGGTGACGTTTGACGAAGCCAAAGTACGTAACTCCTTATGTAGGGAACCATGGTGACTTCAGGTCCAAGGACTAGTAGTCATACTAATAGCCACATGAGAAAGTATATAGCACTCATATAACGATCCATGATACTTTCTCATGGCGGGTCATTCAGTATACATTCTCCAATGCATACCCATGTGTCAACTTGATATCTCCGTATCCATGACTTGTGAGATCAAGTCATCGAGTTGACCTACATGCTAGTCTCGTCGCATTAACATTATCCTTGAATGTTAATACTTGACTAGGAATGATTAAGAGTAGTGTTCCATATATCATCTCACTATCGATTCAACTAATCGATTGATATAGGTAAGAACCTTCTACTCAAGGACGCTATTATACTTAGTTATTTGACACTAATACAAGTAAGTATAATAACCAAAACAAATTCATTTATTTATATACAAGAATATGATACAACGAGTCCATACAATAATCATCAAATGATTGGCTCTAGGGCTCTAACTAACAATCTCCCACTAGCACTAGTGCCAATCAGTGTAGGCTCTAAGGCCTAATGACCTAGTGTGACCATCATGCTTTCTCTGTGCCAAAGCCTTGGTCAAGGGATCTGCGATGTTAGCCTCTATGGGTACTCTGCAAATCTTCACATCTCCTCTATCGATGATCTCTCGAATGAGATGGAAGCGCCGTAGTATGTGTTTGGTCCGCTGGTGTGAGCGAGGTTCCTTGGCCTGTGCTATTGCTCTATTGTTGTCACAATAGAGCTCTATGGGATGAGCTATGCTAGGAACCGCCCCAAGCTCAGTAATGAACTTGCGGATCCAAACTGCCTCCTTTGCTGCTTCTGATGCAGCAATATACTCGACCTCTGTTGTAGAATCAGCTACTGTGTCCTGCTTTTAACTCTTCCAACTCACAGCACCACCATTTATGCAAAACACGAACCCTGACTGCGATCGATAATTATCCTGGTCAGTCTAGAAGCTGGCATCATTGTAACCCTTTATAGCTAGCTCATCATCGCCTGCATATATCAAGAAATATTCTTTAGTCCTTCTCAAGTACTTAAGAATATTCTTGGCCACTATCCAGTGACTTTCACCTGATCTGACTAGTATCTGCTCGTCATGCTCAAAGCATATGAGACATCAGGACGAGTACATAGCATGACGTACATGATAGATCCTATGGCTGAATCATAAGGGATCTGATCCATGGGGTCTCTCTCCTCTCTAGAAGAGGGACCTTGAGTCTTCGAAAGACTCACACCATGTGACATCGGCAGAAATCCCTTCTTGGAGTTCTGCATGACAAACCGAAGTAATACCTTGTCAATGTATGTACTCTAACTTAGGCCAAGCAATCTCTTAGATCTATCTCTATAGATCTGTATGCCTAGAATGCGGGATACTTCACCTAAGTCCTTCATTGAGAAATAAGTTCCTAGCTAAGTCTTGACAGACTGCAGCAAAGGGATGTCTTTCCCAATGAGTAGTATGTCATCCACATACAATATAAGGAAGACAACTGTGTTTCCTACAACCTTCTTGTAGACACAAGGTTCATCTTCATTCTTGATGAAACCAAACTGTTTGATTGCATCATCGAATCGAAGATTCCAGCTCCGAGAAGCTTGCTTTAGTCCATAAATGGACCTATGCAGCTTGCATACTCTCCCAGTATGCTGTGGGTCTACAAAACCCTCAGGTTATGTCATGTACACATCCTCGAGCAGGTTTCCATTCAGAAACACGATTTTGACATCCATCTGCCAGATCTCATAATCGTGGTACGCTGCAATAGCAAGCATGATCCGAATGGACTTAAACATCGCTACTGGAGAAAAGGTTTCATCATAATCAATACCATAAATTTACTTGAAACCTTTAGCTACCAAGCGACCCTTATAAATAAGTCTATCCATGTCAGTCTTTCTCTTAAAGACCCCCTTACACCCAATGGGTTTGACCCCTTCAGGTGGATCAAAGTCCATACTTGGTTAGTGTACATGAATTCCATCTCGGATCTCATGGTCTCTAGCCATTTCTCGGAATCTGTTCTTATCTCAGCTTCCTGATAGGAGGTAGGCTCATCCTCAATGAGCACAATGTCATCATGGTCAGACAAGAGAAATGAGTATCTCGCAGGCTGACGACGTACCCTATCAGACCTGTGAAGAGGTAGGTCTACTTGAACTGGTTGTGGTTCCTCAACTCCTTGTGGAACAACATCATCCACAATACTTTGTGGTTCCAGTTCAACTTCCATCGAGGCTTCAGTGCTATGGTTCACATCTTGAACTTCTTCAAGATCGAACGTACTCCCACTAGTCTTTCTAGAAACAAAGTCCCTTTCTAGAAATACCCCAGTCTTAGCCACAACTACTTCGTGTTGACTGGGAATGTAGAAGTAATATCCCTTCGTTTCCTTGGGATATACAATGAAATAGCACTTGTCGGATTTGGGTCCCAATTTGTCCGAGACTTGACGTCGAATGTAAGCCTCACAATCCCAAATCCTCACAATCCCAAATCCTCATAAAAGACACCTGGGCATCTCTCCCAGTCCATATCCTATATGGTGTCTTTATTACAACCATAGATGGAACTCGATTGAGAATAAAGGCTGCTGTGTCTAGAGCATAACCCCAAAGATACATAGAAAGATCTGTGTGACTCATCATAGATTATACCATATCTAATAAGGTACGATTCCTCCTTTCGGATACACCATTCCACTGTGGTATTCCAGGAGGAGTGAGTTGAGATAGAATTTCACACTCAGCTAGATAGTCACGAAACTCATGGCTAAGGTATTCACTACCTCGATCTGATCGAAGTATCTTAATACTTTTGCCAAGCTGGTTTTGTACTTCATTCTTGAATTCTTTGAACTTTTCAAAGGATTCTGACTTATGTGTCATCAGGTACACATAACCATATCTACTGAAGTCATCAGTAAATGTAATGAAGTACCTATAACCACCTCTAGCAGTGGCATTGAAAGGACCACATACATCACTATGTATAAGACCTAACAAGTTAGTCGCTCTCTCACTATGTCCGCTAAAGGGAGTCTTCGTCATCTTGCCTAGAAGGCATGACTCAAATGTCTCATATGATTCAAAATCAAATGAGTCCAACAAACCATCTTTATGGAGTTGGGATAAGCGTTTGTCATTTATATGACCTAAGCGACAGTGCCAGAGATAGGTTTGGTTCATGTCATTTGACTTGAACCTCTTGGTACTTATGTTATAGATAGGGTTCTCAAGGTCTAGAATATAGAGTCCATTCATTAGAGGTGCACCACAATAGAACATATCATTTAAATAAACTGAACAACATTTGTTCTTTATTATAAATGAAAAATCTTTCTTGTCCAAACAAGAAACTGATATAATGTTCTTAGTCAAAGCAGGCACATAACAACAATCATCCAATTCTAGTACAAGCCCAGAGGGCAGAGATAGAGAATAAGTTCCTACAGCAACAACAGCTACCCGTGCTCCATTGCCTACTCATAGGTCTATCTCGCCCTTCGTCAATGCTCTGCTATTTCTCAGCGCTTGTACATTAGTACAAATGTGAGAAGCACATCCGGTATCTAATACCCACGATGAAGAAATAGAGAGATTGACTTCTATAACATGTATACCTGAAGTAGAAATCTTATTTCTCTTCTTCTTAAGATCTTCCAGGTATCCTGTGCAGTTTCTCTTCTAGTGCCCTGCTTGTCCTTGATACAGTTGACGAAGATGTTCAACCATATCATAAGCACCCATCAACTCATGTTGCTTCTGAAGCTCAGAGTTTATTGTTGTGAGCATGAGACATGACACATCTAATGCGTCATCTTGATGCTTCTTGTAAGCATATCGGTCAGCTTGCGTGGCAGTGGTAGGAGGTGCCTCCGGAATGGGCTGCTCCAGAACGTACAGTTTACATTCTTGTGTGAGAACAATTCTCAGGTTCCTGTACCAGTCCAGGAAATTTGCTCCGTTGAGCTTGTCCTTCTCAAGGATGGAACGCAAGGAGAAAGAGTTCGTATTTGACGTCATGGTTATCTACAACAGAAAAATGCAGAAAATAAATAAATATCATATTCTATTAATCATCTAATTAGGCCTTTAATTAAATGATGCTCCCACTGAATTCTATAATTCATGTGGGACAAGATCCACATCATACTACGCCTTGAGTTAGCTTTGGCTAAATCGCCCAAGACTTAGTATGATCAGTAGGTAACTAATTACCAATTACATCTCTATGCAACTCTTGTTTATAGGATCAAGATCTGCATTTTATATTAAAACTCGAGTTAGCTTTGGCTAATACGCCCAAGAGTTAATATAAACATGATTTTGACCTATCTACCAACCATTGGAAAATGCCTATAGTTAAACTCGATCCAATTGAGTTAACTAGTTGCTCAATCTAATTGAGTTGTACTCACCCATGCGTTGATAGGCGGGACCAAGATTATCCCTCCATACCCTACCAAGATAATATGTGTTGCTCTGCTTTGACAGATTCAACAACAACATGTGGTCAAGGTAGTGATAGGTATCACGACATGGTAGGCATTACGAGTTGACGCGATTGAGATCTAATCTAATCAACGAGGTGTATCATACACGCGATTTAGATCTAATCTAATCGTTAGGACGCATCATGTACACGATTTAGATCTAATCTAATCGTCAAGGCGCTAATTAATTACTATTCTAGCATGCATCACATATACACACACAAGCAATTAATTAAATATTTTTGTGTGATTAGTCATGGCCCTACTACGATCTTCTCAAGCCAATGAGAAGATCGGATGGTCAACCTAAGGTCAACAACTTCTCAAGCTCCTTCCTTTGACCACCTTGTGTTGCTCGCGCTCTCCTTGTAACTCCGTCTCGAGTGGACCTTCCACCGCCTTGATTTTGTACATTACAAAGAGTGAAACTTGAGTTACATTCGAGTCTAAACTATTTACAACAAGAATAAATAAATAGAAAGGCACGACGCGCAGGTCGCATATCAAATATACAACATGCACATCACAGAAAATGGCACGCAGGCCATAATATGAATTACAACATAAATTTCCAATCTAATTGGGTCTTTTGGGCCATGAGCATCACAAAATAATACATAATTCTAAATTATGTAATTTCTATAAATTTCTGCAATTTTTCTTACAATTTTTACAATTTTTATGAGTAAAATTCCCGGCGGTCCCGTTTAGCGTTTTTCGGGCGCAATCGCGGAACTAATCCCCTTACGGGGTCAGGGGAAGCACCCCTACCCGCGATATAACCATCGTGAGTGTTCCTAAGTGATCCTACATCGCCTTAGTCCGCTGTCCCAAAATGATTTGGGGCGAAACCTTGCCGTTTCGGAAATATTTTCTCGGTAGTCGAAGCCTACAAGTGTCTAAACACTTGTGCTTGACTTCTACGAGAAAAATACCCATAAAAACTATAAAAATCATAAATTCACATAAAGTTACAGATCTGTAATTTTCATAAAAATACAAATTAAAACTCATACTCGCTTCGCACGTGGCTCTGATACCATTGTTGGGTTTTTCGGGCCGCAAAAACCGCTTTTTGCGTTGCGAAAACCCCGAAATCCCCATGCCACCGGATCCGTGCGAAGTTTATAAAACAAAATTTTGTGTACAAGTTTCTCTAACCTAGATCTACTTTAGATCTACAAGATAAGAATTTACCTTTGATGCGAAGCCCTTCGCTTAATCCCGCTCGTCCAAGGTTCGCCGGATCTCGAGAGTATCAAAGTAGATACTCCTCTATGTGTATCCACACAAGCAAGAGATGGAGAAGAAATATTGAGTGTGATAGCACTCCAAGAAGTCTCAGCCAAAGAGGAGGAGAGGGAGAGAAGAAACCTAGAGAGGAAGAAGAAGAAATGAATGAGAATGAATTCTCACCTTGTGTAACTCCCAAGTGGCCGGCCACTTTAGGCTTATAAACTCCCATGGAATATCAAGAGTCAAGTCTCTTGATCTCCTCCATGAGGTGGCATTTGGTCAAGTCAAACTTGACCAAATGAAGAAGCCTTGATGATATGGTATTGGTCAAGTCAAAGTCAAGTCAAAACTTGACTCTTCATCTTCCTAGTTAAGTCAAGTCAAACTTGACAACTTATCTCCCTTGGTTGATCTAATCTAACCATTGGTTCAAGTCAATTTTAATTTAATGAATCTCTATTCATTGAATTAAATTAATTAAATGAGTCTAAGTCCAAATTAGACTCACTTAACACATGAACCAAATTGAGTCCAACTCAATTAGCTCAATTTGGATTACTCTTAATCCAATTTGGTTCATCACATGAACCTAATCCTTTAGGTTCATCAAATGAACCTAATCTCTATCTAATTGCTCTTTGTGTGTGACCTTATAGGTTCTTGTAACGTTGACAATGCTCCTAAACCCATTTACAAGCATAAGTAATGAGCGGTATCTAGCAACACATCATTACTACCCAAGTTACAAGAATGTTGAGATCCAATATCACCTTGTGACTACTAATTGTGACCCCTCACAAATATGACAAGTGTCCTTCTATCCTTGACATCTAGATTGATCAATGTGAGTCATAGACCGTGTCATCCTCTAATCAATCTAAATCTTGAATCCTAAGTAGGCTCACTCAATCATATGAGCTCAATATCTCATATTGACTCATTTGAGCATGGCCATGCACTTAGTGGTCTCACTCTATCAAGAATATCGATGTCACTCCCGTCATATAGGAGGGATAGATCTCATCTACATCACTCACATCCCTCTGCATAATTTGTTATATACCCAGTAATCGCCTTTATAGTCCATCCAGTTACGGGTGATGTTTGACGAAGCCAAAGTATGTAACTCCTTATGTAGGGAACCATGGCGACTTCAGGTCCAAGGACTAGTAGTCATACTAATAGCCACATGAGAAAGTATATGACACTCATATAATGATCCATGATACTTTCTCATGGCGGGTCATTCAGTATACATTCTCCAATGCATACCCATGTGTCAACTTGATATCTCCATATCCATGACTTGTGAGATCAAGTCATCGAGTGGACCTACATGCTAGTCTCGTCGCATTAACATTGTCCTTGAATGTTAATACTCGACTAGGAATGATTAAGAGTAGTGTTCCCTATATCATCTCACTATCGATTCAACCAATCGATTGATATAGGTAAGAACCTTCTACTCAAGGACGCTATTATACTTAGTTATTTGACACTAATACAAGTAAGTATAATAACCAAAACAAATTCATTTATTTATATACAAGAATATGATTCAACGAGTCCATACAACAATCATCAAATGATTGGCTCTAGGGCTCTAACTAACACTGAACGCTGAGGAGGTATGAAATCAAGCTCAATCTAAGTAAGTGCCTGTTCAGAGTGAGAAGCGGATGATTCCTCGATTACATCCTCACCGAGTGAGGGATTGAAGCAAATCCTAGCAAAGTGAAGGTACTCCAGAACATGCCCCTCCACGCAATCTGAATGAGGCTCGTGACTGACCGGATGGATTACCACCTTGTTAAGATTCATATCCAATTGGAGCCACCCTTTCTTCAAGGTTTTTCGCCAAGCTACGAAATTTCAATGGGATGACGAGTGTCATAAGGCGCTGGAGGAGCTTAAGAGTTATCTAACTGTAATGACCCGACCCTTTGGCCTCTTGGGCGACCCTTGTGGCGGCCCAACTGGCGGCCCTTATATCGTCGGCCCATTTGACGACCTCTCATGTTGTCGACCGACGACCCTTTGGTCGTGCCGTTACTCACTAGGACTTTCCACCCCTGGCAGTGGATTTTTACTTTTCCCAGGATTCGAACTCTAGACCTCCAGGCTAAGTAGTAGAGTTTATGAATCCTGGTAGCCAAGTGAGCGCTACCAGGATTCATAAACTCTACTACTTGGCCTGGAGGTCTAGAGTTCGAATCTTGGGGAAGGCAAAAATCCACTGCCAGGGGTGGAAACTCCTAGTGAGTAACGACACGGCCAAAAGATTGTCGGTTGATGATATTAGAGGTGCCAAATGGGCCGACAACATAAGGGCCGCCAGTGGGCCGCCACAAGGGCCGCCCAAGAGGCCAAAGGGTCGGGTCGTTATACTAACCTCTTTACTTGTATTGGCAAAAACCATCATTAGAAAACCACTCTAGATGTATTTATCGTCCATAGAATGGGTGGTTGGCTCAGTGTTGGTATGACAGAACAACACTGAACAATAGCCAGTGTACTTTTGAGCCATATATTGAAAGATGCTAAATGCTGTTACACCTGTTTTGAGAAATAGGCATATGTTACGCAACCGCAAGTGTACGGTTTCATTATCAGTAATATATAAGATTTGTCGAATCCACAGGGACTGTCGATTAAGCACTAGAGATGTCGCAAAGTAAGTTATCTAGACAGTCGAAAGTTGGCTTTGGCGCTTGTAAACTAACGAGAGTGATTGAAGAGAGAAAGAGAAGGATGAGAGAATCGATCTTGGAGGGAATTGAGCTTTGGGAGATGGATTCTAGGATTTCAATTTCATTATGATGTAGGATTATGTCCCTAATGCATTGTCACTTCCTTACCCTCCATGTTTAAGGATTAATCCCTATGTTAAGACCTTTTGACTCTAGAAATTGGGTAAGTATCGATGTCCTCTATCATTAAGGGCATAATATGTCCGGTTGAATGAGTATCCTTTGTCACTAAGGACCCCCCAGTTATCTAGTCTAGTAGCAACCTTAACAAGGAGATAAACCCCTCATGTCTACATGCTTATACCATTCACACGCTTTATCAAACACATAAGAGGCATAACATAAGTAGAGCATGGCATAAAACCTTCAATGAACAAGGAAAATAGCGTACACTAGTTCATACATCAATCAATACATCAAAACTACTCCCTACATCCATAGAAAAGGAGATCTACTCCATTGTGAGGGAAGAATAACCCCAAAACATAAAGTAAAGCATACTTACAACCCTTGATGTGAGAAGAAGGGGATGAAGAGATGCTTGCTGAGGTTTCCGATGTCATGGGGATGCCTCCTTGCTCTGGAGATGGAAGGAACGTCAAAGGATGGCGGTGAATGAAGCTCTAGGGTTTCCCTCGAAGGGGAGAACCCTTTCCCAAGGAGAGGGACGAAGTCCTAAACCAAAGATGCCCCCAAGAATAGGGCACGGGCGCCGCATGACCCGTGTCACGACCGTGCGAGATCCGCTTGGCCAACTACCTCCTCCCTTCGGGTTGAGTGGCACGACCGTGCGAGATCTGCACAGCCGTGTCTTCCTTCAGCGCTGGTTACACCGCACGACCGTGCAGAATTGACACGACCGTGCCTTCCTTCTGCTCTGGTTACACCGCACGATAGTGCAGAATTGACACGGTCGTGCCTTCCTTCTGCTCTGGTTACATAGCACGATCGTGCAGAATTGACACGACCGTGCCTTCCTTCTACTCTGGTTACACTGTAAGACCATGCAGAATTGACACGGCCGTGCCTTCCTTCTGCTCTGGTTACACCGCACGACTGTGCAGAACTGACACGGCCGTGTATCAAGGCTGTGTGGACTTGTAGATCATTTTAGCACATCTTAACGTGGTATTCTTGAGTTGAGGTCTTCATCAAATTTGTAGATCTTGAAGTTATCTACAATTTGGTATAAATAAAAGCCCAAAACTCCAACTGAACAGAAAATTATAATCATTTTTGGTTTTAGTCTTCAGTGCAAAAATTTCACACGGCCTGGACATGACACCTTGGAAGCTCTGGACTCCACTTAAGCTTTGTTTCTGCTCCAAATCACGTCATATCAACAAGAAAACACACAAAGAGCAGATCTCCGAATAAAAGAATATTTATGCTGAATATATGCTAAGAGAGGTGAACATGCATAGAATATACGTGAATAAAGTAAGTGAATGTGTGTCAAAACATGTATAAAAGTGTATATAATCTACGCACATCAGCATATGTGCAAGTTCTCGCCGCTCGGAGATTATGCCCATACTTTTTGTCATATCTTGTAATTGTATTGACTAACAACACTCTAAGAAGAGTTCTTCTCAACCCCGAAACATCCGACCGGCTAATCTAATGGACCAAGGAGTTAAGCGAATTTAACATCCAGTACCAGCCTAGATCGGTGATCAAGGCACAAGCCTTAGCCGATTTTGTGATGAAGGTACATAACGTCAAGCCAGAGGCAACTTGGAGGATCTTTGTTGACAGATCGTCCACTCGGCAAGGCGATGGAGTGGGCATACTTCTGATATCACCATGTGAAGATTGAATGCAGTTGTCCATTTGGCCGGACTATCGGACAACGAACAATCAGGCAAAGTACGAAGCACTAATCATCGGGCTGGAAGTAGCTCAGCACGTTGGAGCCACCTGAGTCCTTATTCACTCAAACTCCCAACTAGCATCATAGCAACTATCGGAAACTTTTGAAATAAACAATGCCTAGCTAAGGCTATATGTAGAGGCTTTTGAAAAATTAAAGGATGAATTTTAAGAAGTAATTATCTAAAAAAAATCCTCTAAGCGGAGAATCAATATGCGGACAAATTTACAAAATTAGCAAGTTTCTTAACTCTTGTAACGCTAGATAAGCCAATCGAGCAGGTAATGCTGGTAGCTCATATCAAGAGGCTGACTGAGGGAGGGATCTCTACCGATTGGATGACACATTTGATCGAGTTCCACTGAGCGGACAATGGGCCGACCAACCAAGAACAGGCTTGGTTAATAAAAAAGAGAGTCAGATGGTTCACCTTAATAAGACACCATCTATACAAAAGATCCTTCTCGAGACCATTGTTGAAGTACATTTAGTCAGAAGACATTTAATACAATCTATAAAAAATCCATTAAGGCTCTTATGACAGTCATCCGGACGACCGCTCATTAGCAAGGAAAATCCTATTGGCAAGGTATTTCTGGCCTACTCTACAAGCTAACACCACTCGGATGATAACAACCTGCTTATCTTTTCAAAAATATTAGAACATATCGTACAGACCCATTGAGGAGCTAAAGGCATCCGTGGTCTTCTGCCCGTTCGACCAATGGGTCATGAATATCGTCAGACCCTTTCCCATGGCGATCGGATAGAGGAAATTCCTTCTTGTGGCAGTCGACTATTTCTCCAAATGGGTGGAGGCCGAGTTGTTGGGATATGCCCGATGCGATGTGTACTAAAACATGTTTCGTAAACATGCGTAGCGAAAAATAAAACAATAATAATTCCTAAATTATTGCATCACACGTACCACACGCATACAAGGATACAACATGCTAAACATGATCGCATAACTAAATTTTTATGGAATGTAAATTTACACTAGGTGTAACTTACAGATGACCTACAACAAGAAGGGCATCGACTATAGTGACGGTGTCGAATCTCGCCTCTATTCGTATCCATGCTGAGCTCCTATAAACAACTCATTGAGTACAAGCCTCTCCTTTAGAAGTTAGTAGCCACGAGCGAAGAAGAGGGATCAAGAGAAGAGGAAGAGAATCACACAAGGAAGAGATTTCTTTCTTGTGATGGTCACGACAACAAGGGGAAGGGCTCCCCTTGTTGGCGGCGACAAAGAGAGAGGGGAGAGGGAGAGGGAGAGGAGAAGAGAAATTGGGTTAAGGTTTTCCAAAAACCTTACAAGCCAATTAATGATCTAATGTGTATAATTTTCTCTTAACCATATCAATATATAGCCCTCATTACTGAGTTGGATTAGAAAGCCCAAATCCAACCCATTATCCCTTAACAAAAAATTAGCCCATTGACCCCTTGATTTGGTTCACAACTAAGCCAAATTGGTTCATGACTAATTCATGATTAAACCAAATATGGTCCAACTCTTCCATAAGAGATGTGGCTCATCTGTGCTTCCATTGTGACAAATATTTCCATATTTTTATTATGTATGGTCCAACCAAACATTTATCTCTTGATCTAAAATTCATATTCTTTAACTTGTTTTACGTCTTTTAGAGACTCATTAGTGCATGTGACCAAATAGGTTCTTGGTTTATCTTAGTCGTCCATAATTAACTACTTAATTATAGAATGCTCATGAGTGACACCTACTAGTATATCATGATCCTCAATTAGTCAAAAAATTATAGTTGATCTTAAAATTAATTCTAAACCCTTCATCAACTATAGTGAGTCGTGCCTCATTCCTTTCACTCATCTTATACCCACTTGGTTCAGGACATGATCTATGTGTCTTGTCCCTACTAGGCTGACTATGTCACACCTAGCCCAAGTAATACTTCCTTGTTCTGCGGATTCAAATTACTTATATATGTGTACAAGAGTTTCATACTCTTAACATGTGACGCTTTGGCTAAAGACTTTGAGTAATAATCCTAACGAGTGACCATAGGGTATATGTCTCCTCGCAAGGAGTGGTGAATCCTTTGTGGGCTATCCAAATACCTTTGGGCACTTCAACTTATACTCAATCATCCCAGGTTCACACCTCAATGAGATGCTTGCTTAATATATCAAAGTATAAGTCTCCATGACCAAGATGACTTGTATACCTCAAGTCAAAGGAAACTTGCACTCGTACTACAGTAAGAACTTCACAAACATATTTATATATATATAGAGAACCATATGAAGTCTTACAGTGAGTCACTCCAATGAACTAGTTACCATAACCAGCATCCACGTTTAACTCTTAACATCCCAATGTCTTCAGCCAATGAGAAAACAACTGCTTGACCAAACCAAGGAGTATAACCCGTGTTAGTCTTACAGAATTGATGATGTCCGAATGCATCAATTCGATGACTAGGAAAATTTTTATATATTTATAATTGCACACATAGAGAAAATCACTGGTTGCGATCCAATTACAAATTCTCTCATGCTATGAATTATATTACATACATTTAGTAAATGAGTTTAAGACAATCAAATATATAATATGCACTCAATTAGTGAATATATACTTATCAAATAAATAGAATAAAAATCATAAGGCGATTGCCTTAGGACATCCCTTAAATTCTAACACTTCCACTTGGCCTAGAGCCAATAGTCAAGGTATCCTAAACCGTAAGCACAGACGTGACTCTCAAACTTGCTTTGTGGTAAAGCCTTTGTCAAAGGATCCGCTAGATTCCTTTCAGTAGAAATTTTCTCGAGTTATATTTCTTTCCTACTAACAATCTCCCTGATTAGATGATAACAGTGAAGCACATGTTTTGATCGCTGATGAGACCTCGATTCCTTTGCTTGCGCAATGGCTCTAGTGTTGTTGCAGTAAATAGATAATGATTCAATAATGGATGAAACTACTCCAAGTTTAGTAACAAACTTCTTGATCCAAACCGCTTCCTTTACTGCTTCCAAAGCTACAATGTATTCCGCTTCACAAGTAGAATCTGCAACAATAATTTGCTTGGAACTTTTCCAACTAACTGCGTCTCCATTTAATATGAATATAAATTCAGACAGAGACTTGGACTCATCCTTGTCCATCTGGAAACTAGCATCTATATATCCGCATATGGGGTTATATTAGAGTTGCCTCAAGCTTGAGTCACTATGTTTGAGTTTCGATGTTTGACAATACAGATAATACATGGAGATTACAGGTGTAATCATCTGATTGGGGAGATTGCTGGAGCAATTCCCCTCTAGTTAGGGTTTGACCAGTCTGAGTTTGAAGAAGAGTCAAGTAGGTCAAGATTGACCGAATACTTGACTGGGAAGTCCTAGTGAGTGAAGCTAGGTAGAAAGAAAAATTCTAGTGAGTGAAGCCAGGTGAAAGACTTAGTGAGTGAAGCTAGGCAGTTGGAAAATTCTAGTGAGTGAAGCTAGGTGAAAGTTCTGGTGAGTGAAGCCAGGCAGGTGGAAAGTCCTAGTGAGTGAAGCCGGACAGTGGAAAAATCATGGTGAGTGAAGCCAGGTGAAAATCCTAGTGGTTGAAGCTAGGTGAAAGTCCTGGTGAGTGAAGCCAGGCAGATGAGAAATCCTAGTGAGTGAAGCTAGACAGATAGAAAGACCTGGTGAGTGAAGCCAGGCATGTGGAAATCTAGGTGGGTTAAGGTTGACCGGACACCTGGTGTTTGGAAGTCCAAGTGGGTTAATGAGGACCGGATACTTGGCATGAGATGGTAAGTCCAAGTGGGTCAAGGTTGACCGGACACTTGGCACAAAGAGAAAGTCCAGAAGGGTCAAAAGTTGACTGAATTCTTAGCGGTCGTAAGTTCAATAGGGAGTTGGCATGGACCTAGGAAGTTCAGACGTAGTAAACTTCCAAAGGCCATAACTTTTGACTCGAATATCGGAATGAGGTGATCTTGGATGCGAAATGAAGCTAATTTTAAGATCTATCCAGTTTTCTGCTTTCCAATCAATTGGCCAATCGACTGGGGGATTCAATCGATTGGTTGACGCGAATTTGTGCAGAAATGGGCTAAATCGATTGGGTAATCGATTGAAACTTCCCCAATCAATTGGTTAATCGATTGAGAGAGTTTTTGAGTGAACAATGAGCTTTTGAATCGATCCGTTGATCGATTGAAAGCTCCAATCGATCGGGCAATTGATTGGGAGGCTGAAAAATCACGCGATAGCTCTGGAAATCGTGCGAGACACGTTGAATCAATTGGGCAATCGATTCAAGTGTTTTCCGAGAGCACAGAGGCGCTCTGGATCGATCGACCGTTCGATCCAAAGCCTCCCCAATCGATTGGGAGAAATCCAATCGATTGGGATTCGACCGTTGGCGTAGGTTTTAGTCGTTGGCATGCGATTCCTTCGGCATTCTTCGATTCTTCTCCACGGGCGATTACAGCAGCTCTCCACAGCGATCTTTTCTTCCTCACCGCCAGTTCTTGAAGGTTCTTAGAGGCTCATCCAAGTCAAGAGGCGAGTTGCAACAAGAAGAAGAAGAAGCTAGGGTTTTTATTGTAATCTTGTAAGATTCATTTGTATTTTGCTTCTTTCTTTCTCATTGCTGTATTGTGAGGTTGTAAGGCTTCTCCGCCTATGGTAGTTACCGTAAAGGAGTGTTTTCATAGTGGAGGGTGCGTGAGTGTGTGGATCCTTGGACTAGTCACCGCTTCTTGAGGTGGATACCAAGTAAATCCCTTGTGTTACCATTGTAGTTGTTGTTTCTTGTATTTTCCGCTGCACATCATCGAAGAAACAAAGCAATGAAGAGCACAAGATCACGAAGAGCTATTCACCCCCCTTTAGCTACATTTTGGTCCCAACAAGTGGTATCAGAGCAAGGTCGCTCTTCACCGGAATCATCGCCGGAAGGGTCAACAAGCTAGAGGGTGTAGAAGTTGGAGAAAATTCTATCAAGTCAAAGACTTCATCATCAAGCTCAACTTCAAATGGAATTTGGAGATGGATTCGGATTCGACATGAGGGTGCCTCCTCCATATGTATCCACGAGTTTCGATTCTTGGAAATCAAGAATCGAAAACTTTCTTATGATGGAGATAGAGTAATGGTTTGCTCTCATGGAAGGATTCGAGGCTCCAAGAAATTCAAATGGCAAGATCCTCAAGAAGAGCAAATGGAGCAAAGAGCAAATTCAAAGGAACGAGGCAAATGATAAAGTGACCAAACTATTGGTCAATTTGTTGCCAAGCAATATTTTGGCTCAAATTGGAGAATTCGAGAATGACAAGGAGCTATGGAGCAAAGTAGCAAAAATACATGAGATCCCCTCCACTGTACAAAACAATAAAGAATCCAAAGAGGGCGAATCATTAGAGCAAGACCAAGAGCAAGAGGACTCCGAAGTTGAGAGATGCTCAACTTCCAAAGAAGAAGAAGTCCAAGAAGCTTCATCTTTAAAGGAATACAATGAAAAGGGCAAAGAGGGAGCATACTCTTTGTTTCATATACAAGATGAAGATAAAGAAGCTTCCACCTCTAGGATTGAGGGGGAGCGACTTTCGGTGACGCCGGATCAAGAAGAAGGAGAAACTTCTACATCCGGGTCAAAAGGAGAAGAAGATGATGTATCCTCCAAAAATCAAGAGACATCAAATGGAGGATCAAGTGTCATCCCTACATGTGAAGGTATAAATATTTCATCTAAAAATAAAGATCATATCATATGTTTTGAATGTAGGGGACATGAGTACTACAAAAGCAAGTACCCTAAATTGGCCAAGAAAAAGGGTCAAGTGGCACCAAAGGGCAAGGAGAAGCCCAAGGAGACCGCTCCCGGAACAAAGAAGAGCAAGGAGCACATTGTGTGCTTTTCTTGCAATCAAAAGGGACACTATCGGAGTCAATGTCCCAAGGGGAAGAAAGAGGTCAAGGCTTAAGGAGGAAGCACAACTCAAGGGGGAGCCTCCAAGGTAAAACGCAAGGTATCATTTGTTGAGCCTACCCCTTTAAATAATGGTAAAAAATATGCTAGTTCTAATTTATATCATTTTAATGCTATTTACCATAAAAATAGGAAGCATGATAGAATAAACAAAAATCATGTGGCTCTTCATGCTAAAACTACCAAACCTAAGGTTAGAAAGATAGAAAATAATTTAGGCAATAAGGGTCATCCTATGGTCGTAAAGGTTTGGGATATAAACCTAAGGCTAAGAAGGATGAAATTTCTTGCCATAGGGTTCCATATAGCTATGGAACTAACCCTAGGCCTAGTGGTCAAGTCAAAAATACAAGGGAAGTTATCCCTAGAAGTATTTTTTGCAAAAACAAACATGACTAAGATTTCTAAGAAGTCTAAGAAAGTCACTAGGAAGGTCACAAGGGAAGAAATCTCTAGAGTTGATCTAGAAAAAGTGACCAAGGCTTCTAAGAAGCCTAACAAGGTTACTAAGAAGGTATTTAGGGAAGTTATCTCTAGTGAATACCTAGAGCATCCAAGGAGCACCAATAGGTTTTGAGTTCCTATGAGCATTTTCTCTACCCCTTAGATGAGTTAGAGAGTGTCAACTCCGATTAGAAGGGTAGTTAACCCAACTTTGATGAAGTTGACACTCGGAGAGCATTTTCAAGGT
Source organism: Zingiber officinale (assembly GCF_018446385.1). Taxonomy (NCBI): domain Eukaryota; kingdom Viridiplantae; phylum Streptophyta; class Magnoliopsida; order Zingiberales; family Zingiberaceae; genus Zingiber; species Zingiber officinale. The sequence continues at coordinate 89,570,521 of NC_055992.1, read as the reverse complement.
TATTGTTAACCTTTGAAAATGAAAAGGATTAAGATTTACTCTTGAAATGAGTAAAATGTGCCATAATTTGAGAAAATTGATTTTAAATTAAATTGGCATAAGTGGGAGAATCGTAAAGAAATGTCAAGTTGGAATTTTGGTATTTTTTTTGGAAGTTAAAGGCAAATCTAAGCCTTATTTTAATTTGTTACTCTTTAAAAGAGTAATTTGTGCCAAAATTTGAGGAATATGCTTAATTTAAATTGGCACAATGTAGGAAAAGCAAAGGAAATGTCAAAATTGGGTTTTGGCATATTTTTTGGGGAAATATTGGGAAATTTAGGTTTAAACTTTAAGTTAGCTAAGGTTTAAGGATACTTAGATAGCCATTCTAGGTATTTTATTTATGCTAAGTTGTCATGCTTTGTTTACCCATCATATGTCATGACATCATATTTATTCTTGCACTCATGCCTTATTATGAAAAACACAAAAATATCATGTCATGTCATACATACATCATGTAGTCATAGGAAATTTTCTTTTGAAAATTATTTATTTTTGATGTATACCATAACGCATCATGTATTATTTTAATTCCTTACAAATTAAGGACAAATGACATTCATTAACAAGTAACATCCTTTGTGGATGTTCATAATCTCAAAATGCCTAGACAGATATGCATAATCCCTAGATTAGGACAAAATCAAAAGTTTACATCTCACTAAAGAACTATAAGGTGACTTGTATGTGGTTTTGGACACATTAAATACAAGTGAGATGTTAGGATGATGAACAAAACTCAAGATGTTGATTTAGTGTATTTTTTTTAGTTTTAAGTACATCAAAACACATAGTTATGTGTTTTCCAATCATTGGGAAAGCTAATGTACAAGTCATGTGCATTGAACCCAAAGAATATGGTTGGATATTGGTTTTGAAAATGATTTTAAATATACTTTGGAAAACCTTGATGAAGGCTATCTTTTGATAGTAATCATCATTGAATAGTTGAGCACAAACTTGGAAGAAAACACTAAAGTTTTTACAAGTTTCCAAATTTGTGTCAATCTTTGAAAATAGAAAGTATTTTCATATAAAACTATTTTTCCTTGAAAGTATATACCCTAAGGATTGTCTACATGAATTTTCATAATTTTTTGAATTTTGTAGAATTTTTGGGGACTTTCTGAAATTGACTGAAAATGTATTTCAGCATTTTCAGAGCTTCAATCGATCACCCGATCGATTGGAGTGCCTCAATCGATCGGGCGATCGATTGAGAAGGCATTTCTAGCAAGTATAAGCTCGCTGGATCAATCCACCGATCGATCCACGCAGCCTGAATCGATCAGTTGATCGATTCAGTTGGGTTCAATCGATTGGGACCCAACTCCAATCGATTGAAATGCTGAGTTTGGCTGGGTAAGCTAGATTTCAGCATTTTTAGTCTAAGTAACCATTCCTTACCCCTCAAAACACATTTGTATATATTTAGGGGGAGTTTTCATGATGAAAATAAGGATGGATTGGTTAAGGAAGACTAAGTAGAGGTTTAGGTTGAGGTTTGATTTCAATATGGAATTTTTGAACCTCAAAACTTCTAAATTTGGGTTTCCTATATGTTTAGGGATTCTAAGTCATTGTTGGTGCAATGACAGAAGTTATGTGCATGTTTTTAGGGGGAGTTACTCTTTAAGGACATAAAAATCTATTTTTCATACACCTTGGAAGGTGGTTAACCTTCCTTAGCGTAACTCAAGGTTGAGCATTTTGAATGCAATGAGGAGTGGATAGCTTCATTGTTTGGGTGTTTGTGCTCAAGGATGAGCATTAAAACATAATGAAGGGTATGAGACTTTCATTATCGTGTTGAACACAACGAGTGAAGTTGCGAACAATGGTGAGTGCTCTTCAGGGAGAGAGTTTTTGATGTGTGCCAATAGGGGGAGAATGTGTGGTTAAGTTAGGTCTTCATTACCTAAAGAGGGAGTTTGCCCTCTAGGAAAGTGGGAGAATGAAGGAAACCCTCATTCATACATTAGCATGAAGGAAGTTGAGGCTATGAGATTAGCCTAACTTAAAAGTATTGTCAAACATCAAAAAGGGAGAGATTGTTGGTGCAATATCCCTGGTCAAGGTTGATCTGGTTGACTAAGTTTGTGTTGGCTCAAGATTGAGTCTCTATGCTTGAGTTTCGATGTTTGACAATACAGATAATACGTGGAGATTACAGGTGTAATCATCCAATTGGGGAGATTGCTGGAGCAATTCCCCTCTGGTTAGAGTTTGACCCGTCTGAGTTTGAAGAAGAGTTAAGCAGGTCAAGATTGACCGGATACTTGACTGGGAAGTCCTAGTGAGTGAAGCTAGGCAAAAAGAAAAATCCTGGTGAGTGAAGCCAGGTGAAAGACCTAGTGAGTGAAGCTAGGTAGTTGAAAAATCCTAGTGAGTGAAGCTAGGTGAAAGTCCTGGTGAGTGAAGCCAGGCAAGTGGAAAGTCCTAGTGAGTGAAGCCGGATAGTGGAAAAATCCTGGTGAGTGAAGCCAGGTGAAAATCCTAGTGGTTGAAGCTAGGTGAAATTCCTGGTGAGTGAAGCCAGGTAGATGAGAAGTCCTAGTGAGTGAAGCTAGGTAGATGTAAAGACCTGGTGAGTGAAACCAGGCATGTGGAAATCTAGGTGGGTCAAGGTTGACCGGACACCTGGTGTTTGAAAGTCCAAGTGGGTTAAGGAGGACCAGATACTTGGCATGAGATGGTAAGTCCAAGTGGACCAAGGTTGACTGGACACTTGGCATAAAGAGAAAGTCCAGAAGGGTCAAAAGTTGACCGAATTCTTAGCGGTCGTAAGTTCAATAGGGAGTTGGCATGGAACTAGGAAGTTCGGACGTAGTAAACTTCCGAAGGACATAACTTTTGACTCGGATATCGGAATGAGGTGATCTCAGATGCGAAACAAAGCTAATTTCAAGCTCTATCTAGTTTTCTACTTTCTAATCGATTGGACAATCGATTGGGGGGTTCAATCGATTGGTTAATCGATTGGTTGACATGAATTCATGCAGAAATGGGCTGAATCGATTGGGTAATCGATTGAAACTTCCCCAATCGATTGGTCAATCGATTGGGAGAGTTTTTGAGCGAACAGTGAGCTTTTGAATTGATTCATTGATCGATTGAAACCTCTAATCGATCGGACAATCGATTGGGAGGCTGGAAAATCACGCGATAGCTCTGGAAATCGTGCGAGACACGTTGAATCGATTGGGCAATCGATTCAAGTGTTTTCCGAGAGCACAGAGGCGCTTTGGATCGATCGACCGATCAATCCAAAGCCTCCCCAATCGATTGGGAGCAATCCAATCGATTGGAATTCAACCGTTGGCGCAGGTTTTAGCCGTTGGCGTGCGATTCCTTCGGCACTTCTTCGATTCTTCTCCACGGGCGATTACAGCAGCTCTCCACAACAATCTTTTCTTCCTCACCGCTAGTTCTTGAAGGTTCTTGGAGGCTCATCCAAGTCAAGAGGTGAGTTGCAACAAGAAGAAGAAGAAGCTAGGGTTTTCATTGTAATCTTGTAAGATTCATTTGTATTTTACTTCTTTCTTTCTCATTGTTGTATTGTGAGGTTGTAAGGTTTCTCCTCCTACGGTAGTGACCGTAAAGGAGTGTTTTCATAGTGGAGGGTGCGTGAGTGTGTGGATCCTTGGACTAGTCACCTCTTCTTGAGGTGGATACCAAGTAAATCCCTTGTGTTAGCATTATAGTTGTTGTTTCTTGTATTTTCCGTTGCACATCATCGAAGAAACAAAGCAACGAAGATCACAAGATCGCGAAGAGCTATTCACCCTCCCTCTAACTACATTTCGGTCCCAACAATTACCATCTCCATAAACTAAGAACATATCCTTAGTTCTTCTTAAGTACTTAAGGATCATCTTGACAGCCACCCAATGATCCATTCCTGGATCAGACTGATATCTATTTGTAACACTCAGAGCATATCATACATCGGGTCTTATACATAACATAACATACATGATAGATCCTATTGCGGATGCATAAGGTATCTTTGTTGGTGCGGTTAGCACTAACGGTCTAACTCAGGTTTTGATGAATAACAAATCAGGTTAAGTTAGGTTCGTCATTATCTAACACTCTGATTGAGTGTGCAGGATAAGTCCAGACAGGTCGATGGGCTGACCGGATGTCTGGCACGAAGTCCGAGCGGCTCGACGGGCTGACCGGATAGCTGGCGAGAAGTCCAATCAGCTCGACGGGCTGACCGGACGCTTGGCGAGAAGTCCAACTAGGTCGACGGGCTGATCGGATAGTTGGCGAGAAGTCCAGACGGGTCGAAGGGCTGACCGGATGTCTGGCAGGTGAGTAAAGGTAAGTCACTGGAAGGGAGTGACTGTGAGGACGCGTTCCCGGGAAGGGAACATTAGGCATCGATTCGGCTTAGATCTATTTCGGACATCTAAGTCGAGATCGTGACTAGATTCCGGTCTCGGAAAGACGGAATCTAAGTCATAATCTTCTTTGATTAAAGTATAAACTATGCTAACATCTTATTTTGCAGGATATACACATTGTTTGCCTCGGACTAACTCTTTCTTGCAGATAAAGGAGTTTCTGGAGAAAAAGTGGTCCGAGCGCCCGGAAGGGATCTAGGCGCCCGGGAGGCAATTTCTATCCCTGGCGTGCGTCGACACGTGGAGCTCGTTGGTTGGGCGGGCTACGTCACACCAGGGCGCCTGGAAGGGATCCAGGCGCCCCGAACATCCTATAAAAGGAGGGTCAGAGGGGAGCTTCAAACACAACTAACAAGAAGATCTTCTACTGCTTGCTCTGCTGCTCTGCGCTCCTGCAACGCTAATGAAGCTTCGACAACGCACGTTTTCTTTTCAAGTTATTCCTTTGTCGGTATCGCTTTTATTTCTTCATTAGCAATTTCTGTACTTAAGTTTGTAATAAATTTCGAATTGCTAGTGATTGCCCACCGAAAGCGGTCAACGACCGCGAGCCTTGGAGTAGGAGTCGACACAGGCTCCGAACCAAGTAAAATTGGTTTGTGTTAGCATTGTTTCTCTATTTCCGTTGCGTTTATACTCGAACAAATTTTACATTCGATATTCACCCCCCCTCTATCGAACATCTACGATCCAACATCTTATCCATGCAAATCCTCTCGTCTTCTGTGCGTGGACACATAGAGTTCGAAAGTTGAATTCCATGCCTCATAGGTATGAAACCTTTCTTGGATTCAGACATGCTAAACTTTTTTACCACTCTGTCTATATATGTCGACTGTGAAAGACCAAGCAACCTTCTCGATCTATCTCTATAGATTTTCATCCGGAGGATGTAAGTTGCTTCTCCCATGTCTTTCATGGAGAACGTATTGGGCAACCAAACTTTAACTTACTGTAGAACTGGCACATCGTTTCCTATAAGCAATATGCCATTAACATATAATATTAGGAATGCAACTATACTCCACTAACTTTTTAATACACCCGAGGTTTGTCTGGATTTTGTGAGAAATCAAACTGTTTGATTGCTTCATCAAAATGGATATTCCAACTCCTGGATGCTTGCTTTAGTCCATAAATGGACCGTTGAAGCTTGCATACTTTATTCTTGTTGACAGATGTGAAGCCTTCGGGTTGTGTCATATACACATCCTTAAGCAGATTTCCATTAAGGAAAGTTGTTTTCATATCCATTTGATATATCTCATAATCATGATGAGCTGATATGACCAGGAGTATCCGAATGAATTTAAGCATGGTCATAGGTGAGAAAGTTTTGTCATAGTCAATGCATTTCCTTTGATGATAGTCTTTCACCACCAACCTTGCCTTCTTGTAGGTAATAATATTACCATCCATGTCGGTTTTCTTCATGAAAACTCATTTGCACCCTATAAGCGTAATGCCTTCAAGTGAGTCCACTAAGTTTCAAACTTGATTTTTGTACATGGAATCCATTTTTGACTTCATGGTTGTAAGTCACTTGTCCTTTTCTGAACTATTCAGAGCCTCTTCATAATCAGTAGGTTCCTCATCCTCAATGAGTAACATATCATTCGATTCTCTTACAAGAGATCCATATCTCTCAAGAATATTGTGTGTCATACCTGATCTACGAGGAGGTTGTGTTGTATAATCAATTCTGGTTCTTGACTAGGCATCTCATTAGTGTTTATTAGAGTCTCTTGAACTTCATCAAGTTCAACCATACTCCCACTTGCTTCCTGTAAGAGAAATTCTTTCTCTAGGAAGGTAGCATGCCTTGAAACAAATATTTTTTGTTCCAAGGGGTGATAGAATTGGTAACCCTTAGTTTCCTTAGGATATCCAATAAATAAACACTTATCAAACTTGGTGTCTAACTTGTCTGATATAGTCCTCTTCACATAAGTAGGATATCCCCATATTTTTAAATAAGATCTAAGGGGTTTCTTACTAGTCCATATCTCATATGGAGTAGTTGAGATTGCCTTCGTCGAGACTCTGTTTATCAAGTAAATAATTGTCATGAGTGCATAATCCCAAAAGGTCTTGGGAAGATCTGCATGATCCATTATTGATATAACCATGTTTAACAAGGTTTGATTACGCCTTTTCAATACATCATTATATTGTGGCGTATAAGGCGGAGTCCATTGAGACAGTATACCATTATCCCTTAGATAATCTAGAAACTCTTGGCTTAAATATTCACCACCTCGATTAGAAGTATTTTAATATTTTTACCAAGTTATTTCTCTACTTCATTTCTAAATTCTCTAAACTTTTCAAAGGCTTCAGACTTGTGTTTCATTAGATACACATACTCATAACGAGAGTGATTATCAATAAAAGTAATGAAGTAGCTATAACCTCCTAATGCATGAGTTGTCATTGGTTCACATACATCGGTATGTACGAGCCCAAGTAACTCATCAACTCGTTCACCCTTTCAAGAAAAATGTAACTTTATCATCTTGCCTTTTAAACATGAATCACATGTATCAAATGTATCTAATTCAAATGATTCGAGAACTACAAGCTTTTACAATTCGGGCATGCGTTTCTTGCTTATATGACCAAGGCAACAATGTCACGAGTAAAAGGTTAATTGATTATCTATTCGGACACGTTTATTGCTCTTTTCGATATTGAGTATATCACTAGATATATCTAACGCGTAAATGTCATTGCATAAAGTTCCAATGCCATAAAGAACTCCATTTAAGGTTATATAACAACAATTGTTACTAAAAGTTAAATGGAAACCTTTTCTATTTAAGCAAAAAATAGAAACAATGTTCTTTATTAATACTGGAACAAAATAAGAATTATCAAGTTCTAAGACAAGTCCACGAGGAAGCTTTAACAAGTATGTTCCGATGGCGACTGCAGTAGCCTTTACTCCATTCCCAACTCGCAGACTTGTTTCTCCCTTGATGAATCTTCAGCTAGTCCTTAGCCCTTGTATGTCATTATATATATATGAGCTACACCCAGTATCCAATATCCAAGTGTATGAGGAAATAACATGACAATCAATAACGAAAATACCTGAAGATGATGGGGGCATCAAACGCCTTATTCTTCTTCACAGACTCAAGATAGATCTTGTAGTTTCTTCGCCAGTGTCCCATCTTGCCGCAATGATGGCATGGGCTCTTTTCTACCGGTTCTATTGTCTTAGCCTTTTTGCTCTTCCCTTTAGTCTAATGTTTTGACTTCTTCTTAGAACCTTTCTTGGAGGAGTCTACTAATATTACAATTTTCTGTCCACCCTTAATAGAAAGCTCCATAGTCTTGAGCATATTTATCATCTCAGAGATGATTGATTCCAAATTGTTCATCCGATAGTTCATCACAAATTGTGAATGACTTTTTGGTGAACTATGTAGAATTAAGTCAATACTTAACTCATGATCCATCGTAAAACCGAGTGATGCTAAACGCTATATGTAGCCGTTCATCTTTAATAAGAATTGTATTGCAGACGAACCCTCCTACATCTTTGAGCAAAAGAGAAGCTTGGAGACCTCGAACCTTTAGAATCTAGCTTGCTCATCAAATAGCTCACGATGATGATAGACAATATCATAAGCATCCAAATACTCATGTTGTTTTTTTAATTCAGGAGTGATATCAACTAGCATGATATGACTAGCAAGTACAGAATCATCCTTATGCTTATGAAGGGTCAACAATTGGTCCACAGTTGCATCGGCATCAAGACTGGTGGGAAGAGGCTAATCAAGGACATAAGCTAGCTTCTCAGCTTTGAGAACAATTCTCAAATTTTGAAACCAGTCCAAGATGTTCGACCCAGTCAATTTATTCGAGTACAAAATTGAACACAGATTAACAGAAGTCATAATTAAATGGTTAACCTAGAAATACAAAAATAAGAATGTATAAGAGACATGATTTTATTTATGTAAACAATTTACATAAAAGTTTGTTTATTTATCAAATTCAAATATCCTTATTTTGAATTCGAGAGATGGTAGGTTTTCTCCAAGTGGGTTGATATCCACCATAGATAAGAATAACCTTGACTTTGGCCAACAAGTCATTCTTAGCTATAGCGGTAGATAACATATTTACCGATTGCATATCACTTATATGCAACTATCACATTATGCTAGCAACTAATTGATCTTCACATAAACATCGGGTTGTTAACACATTAACAAGTATACATCAAATGCATATCACCCAACTTCACCTCTATCCACATTGATCATGGTTTTGGCACAACAAATCAACACTTCAAGTTTAAAACCAATCCATTAATCATGAGATTGCATCTCTATGGTTTGAACATGTTTAATTTCAAGTTGAGTTTGACTTTGGTCAATAACTCAAACAAGAACTTAAACTATGGTTCTTACCATATTAACGGAAGGTGTAGGTTTTAATATCGAGTAAGGGATTTAGGTCTCATCTACATCATGCAAAATTCTATTTACATGACATTACATGCATAACATAAATGATAACATGGCACACCACATGCATGGAATAAATGATGACATGACACATCACACGCATGACATAGCATGACACATCATACATATAGTAAGATCTAATCGCATCACACGCATGACAAAATCTAATCATATCATAATTAATGCATCTACATGGCATACCCATATGTTCATGACATAAATTTACATATGTTATAATTATATTTTAGAAATAAAAATATATTATAAATATGATTTTAATAAATTAAGATTTCTCTAATCAAATTAGGAAACTAATTTTCAAATTTAATTAACATATCTCATCTAGAATCTTTCTATCAATCAAGAATCTTTAATTATTTTGGAAACAAATTTTCAAATTAATTTCCTAACCATTTAATAAATAAATAATTAATATTTCTTAATTTATTATAGAATAATTCAAATTTGTAATTTTGTGATTTTTCAAATCTTTCCAAATTTGGTATTTCCTAACAATTTAGGAAACTTTCCAAAAATAGAATATTTTAATAAATCTAAAAATTTCAGAAAATATTAATTCTATAATTTAATTTATAATATCTCAAATCTGTTATGATTTTTTAAATCTTTCCAAATATGATATTTCCTAATAATTTAGGAAACTTTCCAAAAATAAAATATTTTAATAAATAAAAAATTCTAGAAAAGATTAATTATAATTTAATTTTCTAAAATTATATCAAAAACTTTCCAAAAATAGAATTTTTTAACAATTTAGGAAACTTTCCAAAAATAGAAAAATCTTAATAATTCTAGAAAAAATTTAAAATTAATTACAACACAAATTATGAACCGTAAAATAATTTTATGATCATGTCGAAGCACGATCAGACTTTGATACCACTGTTGGGATATGCCTGATGCGATGTGTGCTAAAAAGATTTCGTAAATATGCGTAGCGGAAAATAAAACAATAATAATTTTTAAATTATTACATTACACACATCACACACATACAAGGGTACAACATGCTAAACATGATCGCATAAATAAATTTTTACAAAAAGTAAATTTACACTATGTGTACCTTACAGATGACCTATAACAATAAGGGCATCAACCGTAGTGACGTTGTCGAATCTCACCTCTATTCATATCCATACCGAGCTCCTCAAAACAACTTCTTGAGTACAAGCCTCTCCTTCGAAAGTTAGTAGCCACGAGCGAAGAAGAGGGATCAAGAGAAGAGAAAGAGAATCACACAAGGAAGAGATTTCTTCCTTATGGTGGTCACGACAATAAGGGGAAGGGCTCCCCTTGTTGGCGGCGGCAAAGAGAGAGGGGAGAGGGAGAGAAGAAGAGAAATTGGGTTAAGGCTTTCCAAAAACCTTACAAGCCAATTAATGATCTCATGTGTATAATTTTCTCTTAACCATATCAATATATAGTCCTCATTAATGAGTTGGATTAGAAAACCTAAATCCAACCCATTATCCTTTAACCAAAAATTAACCCATTGACCCCTTAGTTTGGTTCACAACTAAACCAAATTGGTTCATGACTAATTGATGATTAAACCAAATATGGTCCAACTCTTCCATAAGAGATGTGGCCTATCCGCACTTCCATTGCGACAAATATTTTCATATTTATCTTATGTATGGTTCAACCAAACATTTATCTCCTGATCTAATATTCCTATTCTTTAACTTGTTTTACGTCTTTTAGAGACTCGTTAGTGCGTGTGGCCCAATAGGTTTTCGATTTATCTTGGTCATCCATAATTAACTACTTAATTATAGAACGATCATGAGTGACACCTAGTAGTACACCATGATCCTCAATTAGTCAGAAAATCATAGTTGATCTTAGAATTAATTCTAAACCCTTCATCAACTACAGTGAGTCGTGCCTCATTTCTTTCACTCGTCTTATACCCACTTGGTTCAAGACATGGTCTATGTGTCTTGTCCCCACTAGGCTGACTATGTCACACCTAGCCCAAGTAATACTTCCTTGTTTTGCGGATTCAAATTACTCATACATGTGTACAAGAGTTTCATACTCTTAACATGTGACGCTTTGACCAAAGATTTTGATTAATAATCCTAATGAGTGACCATAGGATATATGTCTCCTCACAAGGAGTGGTGAATCCTCTGTGGGCTATCCAAACACCTTTGGACACTTCAACTTATACCCAATCATCCCGGGTCCACACCTCAATGAGATGCTTGCTTAAGATATCAAAATATAAGTCTCCATGACTAAGATGATTTGTATACCTCAAGTCAAATGAAACTTGTACTCATGCTGTAGTAAGAACTTCATAGACATATCTATATATATATATATATAACCATATAAAGTCTTATAGCGAGTCACTCCAATGAACTAGTTACCATAACCAGCATCCACGTTTAACTTTCGACATCCCAATGTCTCCAGCCAATGAGAAAGCAGTTGCTTGGCCAAAGCAAGGAGTATAACCCATGCTAGTGTTACAAAATTGATGATGCCCGAATGCATCAATTCGACGACTAGGGAAATTTCAATATATTTATAATTGCACATGTAGAAATAATCACTAGTTGCAATCCAATCACAAATTCTCTCATGCTATAAATTATATTACGGGCATTCAGTAAATGAGTTTAAGACAATCAAGTATATAATATGTACTCAAATAGTGAATCTATACTTATCAAATAAGAAAAAAAATCATAAGGAGATTGCCTTAGGACATCTCTCAAATTCTAACACGAGCCACTCACCAAGATAACCGAATAGATGGTTATCTAGTTCTTGTGGTAGAACATTATATATCGATTCGGGTCCCACATAAACTCATCTTCCATAATGGGTGGCAATTTCAAGGACGAAGGCTTAGAGAATGGTGTGCCAGCTATGACATTACGCAATCCTTCACTTCAGTAGCTTACCCCTAAAGCAATGGTCAACGGAAGTCACCAACAGAGAGATCCTTGAGGACTCCGAACTCGGCTCGACCACGCTATGGGAAGCTTGGTAGATGAATTGAGAATGAAGCAGAACTACAACCGGAGGGTAATTCCCAGGTCAATGACTTAGTTTGGAAAAGGGTTAAGCTAGTCGATGACGTAACCAAGTTGGAGGCCTTATAGAGTGTACCATACAAAGTAATTCAGAAGCTTATCTCAGAATCTCATTAATTACAAGATGAAATAGGGAGAAATCTAAAATGGCCTTAGAACGCGAACCATCTACAGCCCTATCGGCCGGGGAGTAAGTTCATGAATAGATTTATATAATCTGTAAGAATATTCATTCAATGAATGCAGGAAGTTTTCGATGAAAAATTATTAAGTGTCAAAGACTCTTGACTCGTTCGGGCGAGTTATAAGCAAGCAAAGCCCTCGTGCTAAAGTGTCAAAGACTCATAAATCGTTTAGCCGTGTTATAAGCAAGCAAAGCCCTCGCACTAAAGTGTTAAAGACTCTCGACCCGTTCGGGTGAGTTATATGCGAGCAAATCCCTCACACTAAAGTGTCAAAGACTCTTGACCCGTTCAGGAAAGTTATAAGTGAGCAAAGCCCTTGTGCTAAAGTGTCAAAGACTCTTGACCCGTTCAGGCGAGTTATAAGCGAGCAAAGCCCTCATGCTAAAGTCTCAAAGACTCTCAACCCATTCAGGCAAGTTATAAGCGAGCAAAGCCCTCGCATTAAAGTGTCAAAGACTCACTAGCCGTTTGGCCATGTTATAAGTGAGCAAAGCCCTCGCGCTAAAGTGTCAAAGACTCTCGACCCATTAGGGCGAGTTATAAGCTTGCAAAGCCCTCGCGTTAAAGTGTTAAAGACTCATGAGCCATTCAGCCATGTTATAAGAGAGCAAAGCTCTCGCGCTAAAATGTCAAAGACTCTCAACCTGTTTGAGTGAGTTATAACTGAGCTAAGCCCTCACACTAAGTGTTAAAGACTCTCAACTCGTTTGGGGGAGTTATAAGTGAGATAAGCCTTCAGCTAAGTGTCAAAAGACTCTCGACCTATTTGGACGAGTTATAAGTGAGCTAAGCCCTCACGCTAAGTGTCAAAGACTCTCAACCCGTTCAGGTGAGTTATAAGTGAACTAAGAACTCACGCTAAGTGTCAGAGACTCGCACACCGTTCGACTTTAATATAAGCAAGCGAGGTACTCAGACTAAATGACCAGGACACAATGGCCATTCGGCCAAGCTCAGGTCTCGTCTGGCATATTACATGGACAAATATAAAAAGTCAAGTTAAGTACATTGAGGATAAGTTGAAAGACTGTAAAATGCAACAACACAGAACTTAAAGGCGTCGAACGAGCGCTCATCGATTCATACTTAGAAATTTTTACAAAGTATTTTGGGGTGGGTACAAAGGCTGCTCAGAAACTGATAAGAAAACTAAGCGAGGTAGTCGTGCACGTCGTCGGGGAGTGAATCTAAGATCTTCTCCCTTTTTATAATTTTACTTGATAGATTGAGGGAGAGATAGTCGTCCTCCTTCAATTGTTGGAGGGTCCCATCAATACCATAGTCAAAAAGATAGAGAGTTTGGTCGGTGAGCATTTCATTGAATTTAGGGGAGCGAAGGTACTTCACCCTGAAAGATTTCTGCCGATCGGGCTCCTCCTCCTTGAACTTGTTAAATGCAGCCTAGGACACCTCCAACTCAACCTTTAATGCCGCCATCTCGTTAGCTTGCTTGTCTATTGTTCGCTTTTGTTCCTCGATCTAGAGCTCACTCACCGCCTGCTCTGTTGTTCGACTAACCTGCTCAACAACAAATGTTGCTTTTGCCTCTTTAAGCTTTTTGGCCAAGACCCGAGCCTCCTTATTTTTTATCTCCAGATCATAGATGATTCGGAGTTTCCTAACATTAGCAAAAATTTATCTTCGACTCGAAGTGGTAGGCCTGCTTGGTCAGCCAGTCGAGCTAGAGCGCCTGATTATGATTTTTGTTCTTTTCAACTGTTAGCGCCCACTCGAACCCTAGCAGTTGCTCGGAGCTGGTGTCCAAGTCTTTCTTCAGTTGGGCAACCTTGGCAGTTAGCATCTCAACTCAACCTCATGAGGTGTCCGACTACTCGACCGACACTCGAAGCTTCTAATTCTCATTTGAGGAAGGCCAACCGCTGACACATGACTAGACTTTCCACCTAGAACTGTAAGAAAAATGAAGCTAGTTAAAGTCGATCAGGAAAAGTAAAGAAAAGATGCCATTATATTTACCCTAGTGGCTTTCTGGGTAAAACCATCAGCAAGCTCCCCAGGCAGGATGGTCGCCACTCGGGCCCTAGCATCAACCCAGACATGCGCTAGAGGGCTTTGGATGGTAATTTAATGCTGTGGGTAGCGAGGTACAACGTCGTTTGGTTGGCTCCACTCATCAGTTTGCAGGCAGAGGATAGCCTTGATGTATCTACTACCGCCTGGAGTTAAAGGCGCTAAGGTGGTCGGGCCCTTGGATTTGGACTCCAGGGAGGAGCGAATAATGGATAGGGGCACTTCTACGCTAGTCGATGGAGGTGGAAGATAGGTGACCGGAGGTGCGATTATTGTCCCGAACGACAATGCGGACAACGAAGGGTTCAGTCAGAAGAAGGAGGAGTTAGCAGTACAACCTCCCTATTAGGAATCGTAGAAGTAAAGGATTAACCCCGCTCGAAAGAAGGTCAAGAAGTCGGTACTGGAGCGCGGACCTGAAGAGTCGAGGTCGCCAAATAGGAATATGATTCCACTCGGTGTCGCTTGCGGTATTGGATTAAAGGCTCGCCAGACGTGGTTGATTCAGGATGAATGGCAATTGGCGCCATGGAGGGGTGCTCAGGAGGCAGATCGCTAGTGGTGGCCACCGCATCGCTCGCCACCACTTGTCTTCACCCTACTTCACCGGTTGGCTCGTCTGAGTGCTCAATCAGCGCCAAGCCGTAGCTCTCCAGCTCGGCCACCCCTTTTGCATTGATGTCTACATCGGCAAGCTTACACGTGCCGCTCAGCAACGCTCAGTTCATGATTTGATCTGTAAAAAATTAAAAAAAAATCAGTTAGATTCAAATCTGATAGAAAGAAGAAAAGACGCACCCAGAGGGATGGGCAACCGCGTTTAGATAGGGCTTAGTTAGAACACATATAGGACGCCCTCCAAGAGCAGTTTGTGTATATGGTACTTCTAACCGGCCAGGCTTGCAGCTGCTTGGAGGTTGGCCAACTGGCTTAGGTATCTACTAGTCGATGGTGGTTTGGATTACTCTATCTGCCAACTGATCGGAAAGTCAGGCTGATCAGGGAGAAGGATAAAAAAATAATGCTCCTTCCAGTGTTTATTGGAGCTCAGCATTTTATCAAAATATGCAATGTCGACTTGGGCTTAGAAAAGGAAGGTGCTCGGTTCAGAGAGTTTTGGGTAATAGAAGTAATGGAAGATGCGGAGTACCAAGTGTTGGAATGTATACTGAAAGCCTAAGCTTTGTAAACATTTATTATGAATAAAGAATCACATTTGGTCTAATTGTCTACATTTGTTTGTAGTTGTTCATTTAATTTATATTGTAGATAACATAGTATGTGGTGTCACATACAGAAGATGATGTTATCAGTACCTTATAAATTATAAACAATAGCTCACGACCAAAATGGAAAAGGAACAAACCATTAGAAGGTCGTAGTGTAATTAGGTATTAGTTTATCTTGACTATATAATTACACTAGTACACTCAGAGTGTATTGAGTAGGACCATTTGAGGTCGTTTCTTTTATACTGACTTTATAAAGGAACAAAGACCTCAGTTATTATGGAAGTGTGTGCTCTTAATCCTAATATAATAACAAGCACATATATTTGATATTTATTTCTTTAATTTATCAATGGGTGAGATTTAGTTCGTTGAATCAATAAACCCGATAAGTTGGGAAATGGTATTACTTATAGTGTGTGTTGTTGATTATAGAAGGAAACTGTGTCCTAGAGATACTAGGTTGATAATGTCCTCAAGAGGAGCTCATAAAGATTGTCATGTTAAACCCTCAGGTGGACTTAGTCCGACATGATAATAAGGTTGAGTGGTACTACTCTTGGACTTAGATATTAATTAAATGAGTTGTCAGTAACTCACTTAATTAGTGGACATTCGATATCTTAAACACAGGGAGACTAACACACTCATAATAAGAAGGAGCCCAAAAATGTAATTTGGGATTGGTGCGGTAGTTCAATGATAGTTCTCTAGTGGAATGAATTATCATTGATAAAATTAAGTTGTGTGTTCGGGGCGAACACGGGATGCTTAATTTTATCGGGAGACCAAAACCAATTTCTCCTCTCGGTCCCTATCGTAGCCTCTTATTTATAGAGTTCTATACCCAACTATACCCACCTTCTATACCCACCCAATAGGGGCCGGCCAAGCTAGCTTGGGAACCAAGCTAGGGCCGGCCTAGGTATATTATTGGGTGGCCGGCCCTAGCTTGAACCCAAGCTAGTGGGGGCCGGCCAAATTAAATTAAAAAGAGATTTTAATTTTAATTTTTATTATAATGTGGAAGATATAATTTAAAGAGAATTAGAATTAAAATATCTCTCTTGTAAAAGATTTACAAAAGATTAAAGAAAGAGATTAGATCTCTTTCCTTATTTGTAGATTGGAGAGATGTTTTATTTTCTCTTTAAAATTATTCACATGTTAATAAAATTAAAATTATAGATATTTCCTTTTATTAACCATGAAGAGATTTTAAAGAGAAATTTTATTTTTTTTAAATTTCCGGAAACAAATTAGGAAGTTTTAATTGTTGATTAAAACTTGTCCTCTTTTGTTTTCCAATGATGTGGCCGGCCACTTGAAATTGATTTGGGAAATTTTATTTTATTTCTCTCAATTAAATCAAGTCAAGGAAATTAAGGAAAATTTATTGTAATTAAATTTCCTAATTTGCCTAGGCCAAGGAATATAAAAGAAGGGGTGAGGGTGCCTTCATGGGATACAACCTCTATTGTTTTCTCTCCCTTTTTCCTTGGTGTTGTGGCCGGCCATTACCCTCTCCCTCTCTTCCTCTTGTGGTGGCCGAATACTTCATCTCTCTTGGAGTTCTTGTGGTGGCCGGATACTACTTGGAGAAGAAGAAGAAGAAGGAGAGAAAGTTAGCATCTCTTGGAGCTTGGTTAGTATTTTGATTTTCTTCTTTGGTAAAGTTCTTCCTTGGCCGAACCTTGCTTGGAGGAGAAGAAGGTGGTTGGTGGTTTCTCATCTTGGTAGATCGTTGCCCACACAACGTCCGAGGTTAGAAGAGGAATACGGTAGAAGATCAAGAGGTTTTTCTACAAGGTATAATTAGTAATTTTTATTTCCGCATCATGCTAGTTATTTATGGAAATAATACCAAATACAAGAGGCTTACGATCTAGTATTTCGAATATGTTTTTCGATGTTGTGTTCTTTTGTTTTCTTTCTTTTCCTTGTGATTTGATTGTTCTCTTTGGTTAACCTAAAGTTATTTTAGGAAATTAAATATTAGCTTTCTATTAAAGGTTTTGTCTAGTCGGTGGTGGTTGCTCCCATATCCAAGAAGGCCATGTGCCTCGCCACGTCAGTACTGGGAACCTTTTATGGAAATTAATATTTAATGGAATTAATAACTTAAGGAGACTTGGGTCGAACGTGTTAAGTTCCGCAGGAGATCCAAGTCAAAACCTAAAAGAACAAATAGATTAAGTTTTGGATCAAACGTGTTAAGTTCCGCAGGCGATCCAAAATTTAATTTAAAAGAACACATGGTAGCTAGGAAAAGGTTCAGACCTTTGTACAAAATTTTTGTACAGTGGAACCTCTAGGTTTTCCGAGTAGCAACCAACAATTGGTATCAGAGCTAGGGTTTTGCCTCCGTATTTGGTATTTAGTTTAATTATGCACATGTCATACATAATTTAGGCGGGTTAATAGTATGTGCTAACTTTGTGGACGCAGGATCCAACTATTATGACTTTTAGTTAATTATGTGTGTGATTGGACCCTTGACATGTCAAGGGCAATTTATATGTGTGTGCATGATTGTATTAAAATACAGCAGAGCTGTATTTAGTTTTATTAGGATTTTATTTTGATCTAGATACATGTACATTCCTTTTATGGAATATAGGATCAAAATGTAAAATTCTATTTATGTCATGGATCGAATCTTGCAAAGCGTGGAACCTTCTAAGGACCAGAGGCGCAGTGGAACTAGGAGCAAGATGGAGGCGGTGGCCAAATATGGCTGCAGCTTGGGATGACAACACACGGAGGACAATTAAGAGATAAAAGCCATAATAGTTGAAAATTAAAATTTCTATTTATTGCTTTTATATTGTTCAGTGTGCATGTTAGTTTACAAGTTTAGTAGGCTAGCATAGTTAAAATTCCTCATTTATAAATAACTAAGTGGGAGAGGGATTTTTAAATAAATCCCATGGTCTCCATTACTGGTTTGTAAGTGATGCAAACAAGCTTGGCGTTGGCTCGAGTGCCTTCCTCCATAACGGATGAGCTTGTTTGCGGATCACTAGAACAGACTTCCATTTTGGATGACTATAGGAAATTAATTAAGAGCGTGTGATCTTCCCCAGCGGAAGGGGCATAATCTTATTAATGGACTTAGTGTCAAGTAATGGTATACACTTAGACACATCTAATAGTATCCTCCCAACGGAGTCACTATTATTATTTGTGTGACCAAATAATACCAACTATTAATTTTATTTGTCAAAAGTTAGGTTGACAAGATAATAAAATTAATGGGTTAAACCCTCCTTTACAAATGTTGAATTTGTATACGTCCACACTAACGTGGCATACAAAATTCACGGTGTGATGAGGTGTTGGTTAATTTAAAATCGTATTGTTTGAGGAATCAATATTATTCTAAATTTAGAGTTCTGACCAAAAGTTATTTGTGATTCTTAGGATGACTTTCAACCCATTGCCCATCATACTTCAACAAAATAGACTTATTGGACCTAATTACATTGATTGGAAAAGGAACACGGACATTGTTCTTACTACTGAAGCTTGTACTGACTGAACCTTGTCCCGATGCACCCATCGGTGAATATACCCAAGAGGAGATTGAATATCATAAGAGATGGGTAAAGGCGGATGAGATGGCGCGTGTTACATTTTGGCTTCAATGTCAAATGTATTGCAACATCAAGATAACAGCCCATGATATTATGAACAATCTCAAGGAGCTCTTTGGTCATCGTGATAGGGCTTCTAGACAAGAAGCTATGAGAAAGATAATGACAGCCACCATGCAAGAGGGTTCTCCTGTAAGGGATTATATCCTAAAGATGATGGCTTATCTGAACGAGATACAGATCCTTGGAGGAGAAATTGATGGGGAAACCCAGATCGATATGATCCTCCAAACGCTACCTAGAAGTTTTGAGCAGTTCCGCCTGAACTATAATATGAATAAAAGGATTTATTCATTAGGGAAACTACTGACAGAACTTCAAGCAGAAGATTATTTCGTCACAATTCTCAAATTCACTTTGCTGAAAATGGTTCTACTTCTAAACCAAAAGGAAAGAAGAAGAAGAAACAAGTCGGCTCAAGAAAGAAAGTGAATAAATCTCAGAGTACGGGATTTAAAGCTAGAGTGAAGAAGTCAAGGGCAAGTGCTTCATCCGCAAGCAGACATGGAAGGCGGACCGTCCTCGTAGGAACCAAAATAAAGGTATATCTCATGCTCGTTGTTGAAACATGTTTAGCGGTGTTATCTACCAAGACTGGTGTGTAGATACGGGCCACTGATCATGTCTGCCATTCCTTGCAGGGGTTCCAGAAACCCGACGACTATCCGAAGGGGAGATTACCGTCTAACATGGGCAATGCTACTAAGGTGGCAACCAATGGGAGACGCCTACTTATCTTTTAGTAGAAATAGGAATTTGGTTTTAAGAAATTGTCTTTATGTACCCAGTTTTAGAAAGAATTTAATTTCAGTTTCTAAACTATTTTTAGATGGATATTCAGTTTCTTTTAGTAACGATGTAGTTATTAAAAGAAATAAAGTGATTATCTGTTCTGGTGCATTAGTTGGCAATTTATATACTTTAAATCCAATTTCTTCCACAAAGCAAAACATGGAAATTTATAACTCATCTTCTAATTCTAATAAGAGAAAAGAACCTTCGAAAATGAACCAAGCATATCTTTGGCATCTAAGGCTTGGTCATATTAACTTAAGTAGGATTCAGAGGCTTATAGCCGATGGACTTTTGAGTTCATTAGAGTTGGAAAATTTTCCAACTTGTGAATCTTGCTTAGAAGGTAAAATGACCAAGAGGCCGTTCAAGGCCAAGGGGTATAGAGCCAAAGAAGTGTTAGAGTTGGTTCACTCTGATTTGTGTGGTCCTATGTCTGTCCAGGCAAGAGGAGGTTTTGAATATTTTGTCTCTTTCATAGACGATTATTCAAGATATGGATACATTTACCTAATGCGCCGCAAGTCCGAGTGCTTTGATAAGTTCAAAGAATACAAGGCTGATGTGGAGAAACGACTAGGTAAAAGTATCAAGACACTACGGTCGATCGTGGTGGCGAATACCTCTTAGAGAGTTTAGGAATTACTTATCGAAGGTGATTCAATCCCAATTGTTCGCACCGGAACACCTCAACATAATGGTGTAGCGAACGAAGGAATAGGACTCTTATGGAAATGGTTAGATCGATGATGAGTTATTCGAAACCAAATTCGCTTTGGGGATATGCTCTGAAAGCAGTGTATGTTCCGAACTTAGTACCTTCTAAATCAGTTTCTTCTACTCCCATAGAATTGTGGAATGGGCGAAAACCTAGTCTAAGACATATTCGGATTTGGGGTAGTCCACATGTGCTGAAACCAGATCTTGATAAGTTAGAATCTCGTACAGAAGTTCGCGTGTTTGTAGGATATCCCAAAGGAACGAAAGGTGGTTTATTTTATAGTCCTAAAGACCGAAGGTCATTGTTAGCACCAATGCCCGCTTTTAGAAGAAGACTATATAATGGATCACAAGCCCAAGAGTAAAATTGTTTTAGAAGAACTTAGAGAGGACATGTCTACTTCAGTACCAACAAGACAAGATGAAGTACCACAAGAGACCGCAACACGTGTCACACATGATACACAACCACGATAGTGCCTCGTCGTAGTGGGGTTGAGGCGACCTGAAGATTCATGTTTTGGGAGAGTCTTGGACTTGATCCCGGTAAACATGAACCTGATCCCCATCATATGACTAAGCACTCCAAGATATAGATGCAAGATCTTGGCAAAAGGCAATGAATTCAAATAGAGTCCATGTACTCTAATAAGGTTTGGGAGCTTGTAGAACCACCGATGGTGTAAAAGCCGTTGGATGCAAGTGGATCTACAAAGGAAAAGAGGGATGACGGAAGGTAGAAACCTTCAAAGCTAGGCTTGTTGCAAAAGGGTACACTCAAAAGAGGGAATCGATTATGAGGAGACCTTTTCACCAGAGCCATGCTTAAGTCTATCCGGATACTCTTATCCATCACGCTCATATGAATTATGAGATTTGGCAAATGGATGTCAAGATGCTTTCCTTAATGGAAGTCTTGAAGAGAACATCCATATGAAGCAACCCGTAAGGGTTCATTGAAAAGGCAAAGAGCATCTAGTGTGCAAGCTCAATCGGTCCATTTATGGATCAAGCAAGCTTCAGGTCTTGGAACATCCGGTTTAATGAAGTAATCCACCATATGGATTTATTCAAAGTCCGGATGAGTCTTGTGTATATAAGAAGTGTAACGAAACGTGGTGGTATTTCTTGTACTATACGATGATATTTTGTTAATTGGCAACAATGTCAAGGTATTATCGACGTAAGGGTATGGTTGTCCAAATAATTTGATATGAAGGACTTAGGAGAATGTGCACACATTCTTGGGATCAAAGTTATAAGGGATCGTAAGAAAAGAATGTTGTGTCTATCCCAAGCTTCATATATAGATACAATCCTTGCTCGTTTTAGCATGCAGGATTCCAAGAAAGGTTTCTTACCTTTTAGACATGGAGTAGCTCTATCTAAAGAGATGTCTCCAAAGACATCAAAAGAGATAGAGGACATGAAAGCGGTTCCTTATGCTCTGGGAAGCCTAATGTATGCAATACGAGACCGATATCTGCTTTGCTGGCATGGTCGCAGATATCGAGTAACCTCGACAAGGACATTGGATCATGAAGCATATATTGAAGTACCAGATAAGGACTAGAGATTATATGCTAGTTTACCAAGCAGACGATCTGCTCCCTGTGGGTTACACGGATTCAGATTTTCAATCAGATAGGGATAACAGTAAGTCTACATCAGGCTATGTGTTTACTTTAGGAGGTGGAGCCATTTCATGGAGGAGTGTTAAGCAGAAATGCGTTTCGGACTCAACCATGGAAGCTGAATATGTAGCAGCCTCTGAGGCAGCTAAAGAAGCAGTATGGCTCAGGAGCTTTCTAATGGACTTAGATGTGATTCCTGGTTTGCCCAAAATCATCGCAATTTATTGTGATAATAGTGGTGCAGTTGCAAACTCGAAGGAACCACGAGCTCATAAGGCAAGTAAACATATAGAGCGCAAGTACCACCTGATACGAGATATTGTGAAGCGAGGAGAAGTTGTCATCGCCAAGATTGCATCAGCGGATAACCTGGCAGATCCTTTCACTAAGGCCCTTCCGGCGAAAGCTTTCGATCGGCATGTGGAGGGAATGGGAATCAGATGTATGGTAGAAGATATGACAGCTTAGTCATTAGTATAAGTGGGAGATTGTTGGAATGTATAAAAGCCTAAGCTTTGTAAACATTTATTATGAATAAAGAATCACATTTGGTCTAATTGTCTACATTTGTTTGTAGTTGTTCATTTAATTTATATTGTAGATAACATAGTATGTGGTGTCACATACAGAAGATGATGTTATCAGTACCTTATAAATTATAAACAGTAGCTCACGACCAAAATGGAAAGGAACAAACCATTAGAAGGTCGTAGTGTAATTAGGTATTAGTTTATCTTGACTATATAATTACACTAGTACACTCAGAGTGTATTGAGTAGGACCATTTGAGGTCGTTTCTTTTATACTGACTTTATAAAGGAACAAAGACCTCAGTTATTATGGAAGTGTGTGCTCTTAATCCTAATATAATAACAAGCACATATATTTGATATTTATTTCTTTAATTTATCAATGGGTGAGATTTAGTTCGTTGAATCAATAAACCCGATAAGTTGGGAAATGGTATTACTTATAGTGTGTGTTGTTGATTATAGAAGGAAACTGTGTCCTAGAGATACTAGGTTGATAATGTCCTCAAGAGGAGCTCATAAAGATTGTCATGTTAAACCCTGCAGGTGGACTTAGTCCGACATGATAATAAGGTTGAGTGGTACTACTCTTGGACTTAGATATTAATTAAATGAGTTGTCGAACTCACTTAATTAGTGGACATTCGATATCTTAAACACAGGAGACTAACACACTCATAATAAGAAGGAGCCCAAAATGTAATTTGGGATTGGTGCGGTAGTTCAATGATAGTTCTCTAGTGGAATGAATTATCATTGATAAAATTAAGTTGTGTGTTCGCGAACACGGATGCTTAATTTTATCGGGAGACCAAAACCAATTCCTCCTCTCGGTCCCTATCGTAGCCTCTTATTTATAGAGTTCTATACCCACCTATACCCACCTTCTATACCCACCCAATAGGGGCCGGCCAAGCTAGCTTGGGAACCAAGCTAGGGCCGGCCTAGGGTGGCCGGCCCTAGCTTGAACCCAAGCTAGTGGGGGCCGGCCAAATTAAATTAAAAAGAGATTTTAATTTTAATTTTTATTATAATGTGGAAGATATAATTTAAAGAGAATTAGAATTAAAATATCTCTCTTGTAAAAGATTTACAAAAGATTAAAGAAAGAGATTAGATCTCTTTCCTTATTTGTAGATTGGAGAGATGTTTTATTTTCTCTTTAAAATTATTCACATGATTAATAAACTTAAAATTATAGATATTTCTTTTTATTAACCATGAAGAGATTTTAAAGAGAAATTTTATTTTTTAAAATTTCCGGAAACAAATTAGGAAGTTTTAATTGTTGATTAAAACTTGTCCTCTTTTGTTTTCCAATGATGTGGCCGGCCACTTGAAATTGATTTAGGAAATTTTATTTTATTTCTCTCAATTAAATCAAGTCAAGGAAATTAAGGAAAATTTATTGTAATTAAATTTCCTAATTTGCCTAGGCCAAGGAATATAAAAGAAGGGGTGAGGGTGCCTTCATGGGACACAACCTCTATTGTTTTCTCTCTCTTTTTCCTTGGTGTTGTGGCCGGCCATTACCCTCTCCCTCTCTTCCTCTTGTGGTGGCCGAATACTTCATCTCTCTTGGAGTTCTTGTGGTGGCCGGATACTACTTGGAGAAGAAGAAGAAGAAGGAGAGAAAGTTAGCATCTCTTGGAGCTTGGTTAGTATTTTGATTTTCTTCTTTGGTAAAGTTCTTCCTTTGTGGCCGAACCTTGCTTGGAGGAGAAGAAGGTGGTTGGTGGTTTCTCATCTTGGTAGATCGTTGTCCACACAACGTCCGAGGTTAGAGGAGAAATACGGTAGAAGATCAAGAGGTTTTTCTACAAGGTATAATTAGTAATTTTTATTTCCGCATCATGCTAGTTATTTATGGAAATAATACCAAATACAAGAGGCTTATGATCTAGTATTTCAAATATGTTTTTCGATGTTGTGTTCTTTTGTTTTCTTTCTTTTCCTTGTGATTTGATTGTTCTTTTTGGTTAACCTAAAGTTATTTTAGGAAATTAAATATTAGCTTTCTATTAAAGGTTTTGTCTAGTCGGTGGTGGTTGCTCCCATATCCAAGAAGGCCATGTGCCTCGCCACGTCAGTACTGGGAACCTTTTATGGAAATTAGTATTTAATGGAATTAATAACTTAAGGAGACTTGGGTCGAACGTGTTAAGTTCCGCAGGAGATCCAAGTTAAAACCTAAAAGAACAAATAGATTAAGTTTTGGATCAAACGTGTTAAGTTCCGCAGGCGATCCAAAATTTAATTTAAAAGAACACATGGTAGCTAGGAAAAAGGTTCAGACCTTTGTACAAAATTTTTGTACAGTGGAACCTCTAGGTTTTCCGAGTAGCAACCGACACCAAGAGAATTCCATACAGGCGGAATAAAACTATAACCCCACACAATAACCTAAAGGAATTAGATGTTGGTGCAATCTACCTAGGTTTGATCGGTACGATCATGGTTTTGAAGTGTATGTCAAAGAGTTTAAGTTAGACTTTCATATTGGTTTGATATGTGGTTGAGTCTTGCAGGACTTAGTGAAACACATGAGCAAAAGCTCATCCGAGGGATCGGATCCTTGAGTCAGTGAAGGATGGTGTGGAAGACATCTGAGGGACAGTCGGACGAGGAGCAATGGAGTGGAGCCGAGGGAAGTGGACTTCAAGGCAATGTAAAGGATGACATGGAGAGGAACCGCGGGGTCGGGTGCATATGAGGGACGAAGGCCAAGGAAGATGACTTCAAGGGAGACTCCGGAAAGGATAAGTGTGAGTGAATGTAAGGTACCAGTCGACTGGTACTTGGACCAGTCGACTGCCCAAATTCACGAAAGCACAATATGGTTCTGTTCTCGACGATAATGAAGATCAGTCGACTGATAGATAACCGTTAGTAGGATCGCTGATTCTGGAGAGTGTCGTTGGCTGTATCCAACAGCTACACCAGTCGACTGGTGCATGGACCAGTCGACTAGTGCTGAGATGAGTTGATTTGTTGTTCAACTCTCTCCTCTTATTTATAGGAAGCTTAGGGCATTAAAGGAGGTGACTGGTTTGATTGAAACTCTCCTAGTCTTTGTTGGCACCCCATGGTAGTTTTGATGTGATCAACCAAGTCAGGTTAGGTCTTATTGGTGTTTAACCCTGTGTCTAAGTGTACAGGAGCTTAGGAGCACAGGAAGTCGAGTGAAAGATGCGATTAGCGAAAAGGACAGCACGGGAGAGAGCCGACGGGCTCGGTGTGTCTGAGAAACATAGAGCTATGGAAGAGTATACCGGTGGACGAGAATAACGCGCACGGCAGTCTGAGAGATGAGAAGCCAGAACGGAAGCCTGCTCGAGGAGAAGACCAAAAATTGGGTTTGGGTGAGCTCTATTTCGGTTGGCTGACATCACCCAGGTGATCGGAGTAGCAGGAGAGCAAGAGAAGGCTGAAAATGCTACTAGAGGTGCGTTCAAAGGGAGTTGGAGGCACCTCTGCGCGCCTCCGCACCTTCACTGTGGAAGGCGCCTTCCATGGCTGGAAGAAGCCTTTGATGAACAGTACAAAGGTGCCTTTCAGCCCTATGGAAGGCGCCTTCTGTTGGTTGCTACTCGGAAGATCGTACCGGTTCCACTGTACAAAAATTTTGTACAAGTGTCGAACTTTCCCTAACAACCTATTATGTTCTTTAGAAATTAAACTTGGATCGCAAACGGAACTTAACATTATTGATTCCAAGTTTAACTTATCTGTTCTTTTAGGTTTAGACTTGGATCTCGAACGATGCTTAAAATTATTGATCCAAATCCACCTATGTTACAAATTCAATTAAATATTAATTTCAGAAATCGGTTCCCAGGTCAAACATGGCGAGGCACTTGGCCTTCTTGGGCGTGAGAACATCCACCACTGCCTCGACAAAACCTCTTAACAAAATTTAATATTTAATTTCCTTATATAACCGCAGGTTTAACCAAAAGGAACAATCGAATAATAAATTCGAAAAACAAAAAAAAAAACACAAACTCGAATCACAAATTTGAAACCTAGAATCATATGCCTCTTGTGTTTGGTATTTCAAAAACTATACAAAGAAAACTAGTATGATACGGAAAATAATTACTAGTAATACCTTTCTTTGTACACAACAACCTCTTGATCTTCTATCGTATTCATCTTCTTATCTCGGACGTTGTGTAGGCAACAATCTACCAAGATGAGAACCACCAAGACAATTTCCTTCTTCTATGTTTCGGCCACCAACCTTCAAGCTCCAAGGGATGCAAGAGCAAAGCCTCCTTTCTCTCCTTCTCCAAGTAAAATCCGGCCACCACAAGAGCTCCAAGAGATGTTGAGGTTTGGCCACAAGAAGAAGAAAGGAGAAGAGAATAGGGCCGACCACACCAAGGAAGAAAAGAGAGAGGAATAATAGAATATGTGTTGTGAGGTGAGACACCTCTACCCTCTCTTTTATATTACTTGATCTTGACAAATAAGGATATTTAATTATAATTAAAATCTCCTTATATTCCTTGCCATAGGTTAATAAGGAAAATTTAATTAAAAATTCCTTTTAACCCATGCTATGGCCGGCCACATCACATGCTCCAAATAAGGCAAGTTTTAAAAACAAAATTAAAACTTCCTTATTTGTTTTCGAAAATTTTTAAAATAAAAATTTCTCTATTAATTTTCCCTTCATGGTTGGTTATAAAAGGAAATTTTATAAATTAAAATCTCTCTATTAAAACATGTGGATGATTTCCAAAAAGGAAAGTTATCTCTAAAATTAAAATCTTTCTCTCAATCTACAAATAAGGAAAGATATCAAATCTTTTCTTAATCTTTTGTAGAAACTATAATAGGAAAGATTTAATTTTAAAACACTCTTTTAAATCATTAAGATGGTTACAAAAAAGGAAAGTTTTATCAAAAATTAAAATCTTCCTTTTAACTACAAATAAGGAAAGATATCAAACCTTTCACTTAATCTTTTATAGAAAGTTATAAAAGGAAATATTTAAATTTTAAACTCTCTTTTAAAACCATGATATCCACATAAAAAAAGATTTTAAAAAATAAAATCCTTTTATTTTCTTGTGGTCAACCCACCTAGCTTGAGCTTCAAGCATTGGTCGGCCACCACAATGGCTCAACCCTTTGGCTTTGGTCGGCCCAAGCTTGGACTCCAAGCTTGTCTTGGCCGACCACCTAAGGTTGGGTAAGAAGGTGGGTATTTGGTGGATATAATTCTCTATATATAAGAGGCTACGATAGGTACCGAGAGGAGGAATTGGTTTTGGTCTCCCGATGAAATTAAGCTTCCCGTGTTCGCCCCGAACACTCAACTTAATTTCATCAATAATAATTCATACCACTAAAGAATTATTATTGAACTACCGCACCAATCCCAAATTATATTTTGGACTCCTTATTATGAGTGTATTAGTTTCCATGTGTTTAAGATATAAAATATCCACTAATTAAATAAGTTACTTACAACTCACTTAATTAGTATCTAGCTCCAAGAGTAGTACCACTCAACTTCATTATCATGTCGGACTAAGTCCACCTGCAGGGTTTACATGACAATCCTTATGAGCTCCTCTTGGGGGCATTATCAACCTAGATTATTAGGACACAGTTTCCTTCTATAATTAACAACACACACTATAAGTAATATCATTTCCCAACTTATCGGGTCTCTTGATTTATCGAACTAAATCTCACCCATTGATAAGTCAAAGAAATAAATACTAGATATATGTGTTTGTTATTATATCAGGATTAAGAGTACACACTTCCATAATAACAAAGATCTTGTTCTTTTATTCAGTCAGTATAAAAATAACTTATCTTAAATGGTCCTGCTCAATACACTCAGAGTGTACTAGTGTAATTTTATAGTTAAGGTAAACTAATACCAAATTACACTACGACTATTCTAATGGTTTGTTCCTTTCCATTTTAGTCGTGAGCTACTGTTTATAATTTATAAGGAATTGATAATATGATCTTCTGTATGTGACACTACACACCATGTTATCTATAATATAAATTAATTGAACAACTACACTTAGCATATAAATGTAGACATTTGACCAATGTGATTCTTTATTTCAAAATAAATGTTTACAAAAAAACTAGGCTTTTAGTATACACTCTAACGATTTCCCACTTATACTAAAAGACTATGCTGTCATAAACGCTACCATACATCTGATTCCCATTCCTTCAACATGCCAATCAAAAGCTTTCTCCGGAAGGGCCTTAGTGAAAGGATCTGCTAGGTTATCTGCTGATGTAATCTTGGCAACAACAACTTCTCATCGCTTTACGATGTCTCGTATCAGGTGGTACTTGCGCTCTATGTGTTTACTCGGCTTATGGGCTCGTGGTTTCTTCGAGTTTGCTACTGCACCACTATTATCACAATAAATTGTGATGATCTTGGGCAAACCAAGAATCACATCTAAGTCCATTAGGAAGTTCCTGAGCCACACAACTTCTTTGGCTGCCTCAGAGGTTGCCACATACTCAGCTTCCATGGTTAAGTCAGAAACGTATTTCTGCTTAACACTCCTCCATGCAATGGCTCCACCTCCTAAAGTAAACACATAGCCTGATATAGACTTACTATTGTCCCTATCTGATTAGAAGTCAGAATCCGTGTAACCCACAGGAAGTAAATCATCTACTTGGTAAACCAGCATATAATCTCTAGTCCTTCTCAGGTACTTTAATATATGCCAAGATACTGCATCTTTATCTTGGAGTGCTTTGTCATATATCCGGGGATCAAGTTCATGTTCACCAGGGATCAAGTCCGACGACTCTCCCAAAAACATGAATCTCTCAGGTTGCCTCACAACCCTCCCACTACGACGAGACACTGTCTGTAACTGTGCATCATTTGTGACACGTGTTGCAATTTCTTGTGATATTTCATCTTATACTGTTGGTACTAGACTAGACATGTCCTCTCTAATTTCTTCTAAAATAATTTCACTCATGGGCTTATGCTTCATTACATTATCTTCCTCTAAAAATCGAGCATTGGTTTCAACAATGATCTTCTGATTTTTAAGATTATAAAACAAACCTCCTTTTGTTCCTTTAGGATATCCCACAAACAGACAAACTTCTGTACGTGATTCCAACTTGTCGGTATCTCCCTTCATTACATGTGTTGGACTACCCCATATCCGAATATGACTCAGACTAGGCTTACACCCATTCCACAATGTGGAATTATGGAATGGGTGTAAGCCTAGTCTGAGTCATATTCGGATATGGGGTAGTCCAGCACATGTGCTGAAGGGAGATATTGACAAGTTGGAATCACGTACAGAAGTTTATCTGTTTGTGGGATATCCTAAAGGAACAAAAGGAGGTTTGTTTTATAATCCTAAAAATTAGAAGATCATTGTTGGAACCAATGCTGAATTTTTAGAGGAAGATTATGTAATAAACCATAAGCCCATGAGTGAAATTATTCTAGAAGAAATTAGAGAGGACATGCCTAGTCTAATACCAACAGCACAAGATGAAATATCACAAGAAACTGCAACATGTGTCACAAACAATGCACAGTTACAGACAGTGCCTCGTCATAGTGGGAGAGTTGTGAGGCAACCTGAGAGATTCATGTTTTTGGGAGAGTCGTCAGACTTGATCCCTGGTGAACATGAACCTGATCCCCGGACATATGACAAAGCACTCCAAGATAAAGATGTAGTATCTTGGCAAAGAGCGATGAATTCTAAAATAGAATCTATGTATTCTAATACGGTCTGGGAGCTTGTAGAACCACCAAATGGTGTAAAAGCCGTTGGATGTAAGTAGATCTACAAAAGGAAAAAAGGGATAGATGGGAAGGTGGAAACCTTCAAAGCAAGGCTTGTTGCGAAGGAATATACTCAGAAAGAGGGAATCAATTATGAGAAAACTTTTTCGCCGGTGGCCATGCTTAAATCTATTCAGATACTCATATCTATTACCGCTCATGTGGATTATGAGGTTTGGAAAATGGATGTCAAGACAGCTTTCCTTAACGGAAGTCTTAAAGAGAACATCCATATGAAGCAACCAGAGGGGTTCATAGAAAAGTGCAAAGAGCATCTAGTTTGTAACCTCAATCGGTCGATATATGGGCTGAAGCAAGCTTCAAGATCTTAGAACATCCTGTTTAATGAAGTAATCCAGTAATATGGATTTATTCAGTGTCCGGATGAGTCTTGTGTATACAAGAAGTGTGATGGAAACGTGGTGGTATTTCTTGTACTATACGTAGATGACATTTTTGATAGTTGGAAACAATATCAAAGTATTATCGAAAGTAAGGGTATGGTTGTCCAAGCAATTCGATATAAAGGACTTGGGTGAATGCACACATATTCTCAGGATCAAAGTAATAAGGGATCACAAGAAAAGAATGTTGTGCTTATCTTGAGCTTCATATATCGATACTATCCTAGCTCGTTTTAGCATGCAAGACTCCAAGAAAGGTTTTCTACCCTTTAGGCATGGAGTAGCTTTATCTAAAGAGATGTCTCCGAAGACATCAAAGGAGATAGAGGACATGAAGGCAGTTCCTTATGCTTCGGCTGTCGGAAGCCTAATGTACGCTATGCTGTATACGAGACCGGATATCTATTTTGTCATGGGCATGGTTAGCAGATATCAAAGTAATCCAGGACAGGGACATTGGATTGCTGTAAAACATATATTAAAGTACCTGAGAAGGACTAGAGATTATATGCTGGTTTACCAAGAAGATGATTTGCTCCCTGTGGGTTACACAGATTTTGACTTCCAATCATATAGGGGCAATTGTAAGTCTACATCAGGCTATGTGTTTACTTTAGGAGGTAGAGCCATTGCATGGAGGAGTGTTAAGCGAAAATGTGTTTCAGACTCAACCATGGAAGCTAAGTATGTGGCAGCCTCTGAGGCAGCCAAAGAAGCTGTATGGCTTAGGAACTTCCTAATGGACTTAGATGTGATTCCTGGTTTGCCTAAATCATCACAATTTATTGTGATAATAGTGGTGCAGTATCCAACTCGAAGGAACCACGAGCCCATAAGGCGA
Organism: Zingiber officinale; assembly: GCF_018446385.1. NCBI lineage: Eukaryota > Viridiplantae > Streptophyta > Magnoliopsida > Zingiberales > Zingiberaceae > Zingiber > Zingiber officinale. The sequence continues at coordinate 89,538,659 of NC_055992.1, read as the reverse complement.
GTAAACACATAGAGCGCAAGTACCACCTGATACGAGACATCGTAAAGCGAGGAGAAGTTGTTGTAGCTAAGATTGCATCAGCAGATAACCCAGCAGATCCTTTCACTAAGGCCCTTTCGGCGAAAGCTTTTGATCGACATGTTGAAGGAATGGGAATCAGATGTATGGCAGCGTTTATGACAGCATAGTCTTTTAGTATAAGTGGGAGATTGTTAGAGTGTATACTAAAAGCCTAGCTTTTTGTAAACATTTATTTTGAAATAAAGAATCATATTGGTTAAATGTCTATATTTATATGCTAAGTGTAGTTGTTCAATTAATTTATATTGTAGATAATATGGTGTGTGGTGTCACACACAGAAGATCATGTTATCAGTTCCTTATAAATTATAAACAGTAGCTCACGACTAAGATGGATAGGAACAAACCATTGGAATAGTCGTAGTGTAATTTGGTATTAGTTTATCTTGACTATAAAATTACACTAGTACACTCTGAGTGTATTGAGCAGGGCCATTTAAGTTAAGTTCTTTTTATACTGACTGCATAAAAGAATAATACCTTTATTATTATGGAAGTGTGTGCTCTTAATCATGATATAATAACAAGCACATATACTCAATATTCATTTCTTTAATTTATCAAAGGGTGCGATTTAATTCGATAAATCAATAGGCCGATAAGTTGGGAAATTGTATTATTTATATGGTGTGTTGTTCATTATAAAATGAAACTGTGTCCTAATAATCTAGGTTGATAATGTCCCCAAGAGTAGCTCATAAGGATTGTCATGTAAACCCTGTAGGTGGAGTGGTACTACTCTTGGAGCTAGATATTAATTAAGTGAGTTGTCAGTAACTCATTTAATTAGTGGACATTCTATATCTTGAACACAGGGAGACTAACACACTCATGATAAGAAACAACTCATATAGTAATATGAGATTGGTGCGGTAGTTTAATAATAACTCTTTAGTGGAATGAGATATTATTGATGAACTCGAGTTAGGTGTTCGGGGCGAGCACGGGAAACTCAAGTTCATTGGGAGACCAAAACCAATTCCTCTTCTCGGTCCCTATCGTAGCCTCTTATTTATAAAGTCTTATACTCATCCATACCCACCTTCTTACCCACCTTAAGGTGGCCAGCTAAGCCTAGCTTGGAGCCCAAGCTAGGGCCGACCAAACCAAGGTGAGTTGGTGGCCGACCCTAGCTTGAACCCAAGCTTAAGTGGTCGGCCACATTAAATTAAAAGGATTTTATTTTTTAAAATCTTTTCTTATGCGGAAGCCATGATTTTAAAAGAGAGTTTAAAATTTAAATCTTTCCTTTTATAGTTTTCTACAAAAGATTAAGAGAAAGGTTTGATATCTTTCCTTATTTGTAGTTAAAAGGAAGATTTTAATTTTTGATAAAACTTTCCTTTTATGTAACCATCATCATGATTTTAAAAGAGAGTTTTAAAATTAAATCTTTCCTTTTATAGTTTCTACAAAAGATTATTTGATATCTTTCCTTATTTGTAGATGGAAAGGAAGATTTTAATTTTAGAAAAAACTTTCCTTTTTGTAAATCATCCACATGTTTTAATAGAGATATTTTAATTTATAAAAGTTTCTTTTTATAACCACCATGAAGGGAATTTTTAAAGAGAAAATTTTATTTTAAAAATTTCTAGAAACAAATTAGGAAGTTTTAATTTTGTGTTTAAAACTTTCCTTGTTTAGAGGAATTGAGGTGGCCGACCACATTGATAGAGAAAAGGAAAATTTTTTTAATCAATTAAATTTTCCTTTCTATGGCAAAGAAAATAAGGAAGTTTTTATTAAAACTTTCCTTATTTGCCAAGACCAAGGAATATAAAAGAGAGGGTAGAGGTGCCTCACCTCATAACAATATACATCTAGTATTCTTCTCTTCTCTTCCTTGTGGTGGCCGCCCCTCTCTTCTTCCTCTTCCCCTATTCTTCTTCTTAAGTGATCGGCGGCATCATCTTCTTGGAGAGATCTTGGTGGCCGGATTTTGCTTGGAGAAGAAGAAGAGATAGAAGACATTGTTTCCTAGCATCCCTTAGAGCTTGGTTGGTGGCCGAAGTTCTTCAACTCAAGGTGTTTGTTGTTGGCCGAAACTTGCTTGGAGAAGAAGGAGGCTTGGGTGGATTCTCATCTCGGTAGATCGTCGCCCACACGACGTCCGAGATAAGAAGAGGAATACGGCAGAAGATCGTGAGGTTTATAAGCTATAAAAGGTATAACTAGTTATTAGTTTCCGCATCATAACTAGTTCATCCTTTTATTTAGATCTTGAAATACCAAACACAAGAGGCTAATGAATATAGGTTATTGAATTTATGTTTTCGATTTTGTGTTTCTTTTGTTTTTTGAACTTGTGATTCGATTGTTCCTTTTGGTTAAACCTAGGGTTACTATAAGGAAATTAAATATTGAATTCGTTAAAAGGCTTTGTCTAGGAAGTGGTGGATGCTCCCATACCCAAGAAGGTCTAGTGCCTCGCCATGTTTAACCTGGAAGCCGATCTATGAAATTAATATTTAATTGAATTTGTAACATTGGTGGATTTGGATTAATAATGTTAAGCATCGTTTGCGATCCAAATCTAAACCACTAAGAACCGATAAGTTGAATTTGGAATCAATAATGTTAAGTTCTGTTTGCGATTCCAAATTTAATTTCTAAAGAACACAATAGGTTGTTAGGAATGGTTTAGGACTTGTATAAAATTTTTGTACAGGGGAACCGGTACGATATTCCCAGTAGCAACCAACAAAAATATAGATAACTTCAAGATCTACAACTTTGCTAAGACTTAAACCTAAGAATACTACTTTAATATGTTCTAAATGGCTCTACAAGAGTCATACGACCTTGACATACAACCGTGTTAATCCACACGGCCGTGTGGAATTTCCAAAGAAGAAGCAGACCTTGGCCATGTGGAATCCACACGACCGTGTGGAATTTTGCAGGGGTCGTACTAAGCTCTATTTAAGGGGGTTTCTCCCCTTTTCACTCATCTTAGAATCTTAGATCCATCTTGGATATTGGGGAAGGGTTCTCCCCCTCGGGGAGCCTTAGGCTTCATCCTCGCTGATCTTCACCGATCCATCCACCTCTAGAGCAAGGGAACGCCTCCAAGGATGTCACGCTTCAAGCATAGGCATTCTCTTCTCTCTCAATTCATGTTTTGAGTTATAGATGCTATATTTATTATTATCTCTTGGTTATTTCTCTCTTGTAATGAAGTATATCTCTAGATCTAGGATGTAGGAAGTAGTTATGTTATGATGTGATGTATGAACATGTATTTAGACATTTTCCTATGCAATGATGTGTTTACTATTTATTCTATGTGTTATGTATTTTATGTGTTTGACAAAATATGTGAATGGTGTATATATGTATACATGAGAGGTTTGTCTCTATGTTAATGTTGCTATTAGACCAGATAACCAGGAAATCCTTAGTGACAGAGGATACCCATTCAATCGGATATATTATGCCCTTAGTGACAGAGGACACCAATACTTATCCACTTTCTAGAGTCAAAAGATCTTAATATAGGGACTAATTCTTGTTAGGGCATTCTAATTGAAGTGGATACTCCAGTGTTACCGTTAGGAAGTGACTGTGTAATCTATAAACATATGACCGGGTTGGGAGGGGGGGGGGTCCTAGTGATATGGATTCTCTCTTAACCAAACTTCCTAAGTTACCTCTCTACTTAATAACGTTAGAACTTGGGTAGCCTCTCTGGTGCAACCTACACGGGAGTTGTGCTAGGCTTTAATTAGAATCCCTACACAAGTGCAAGCATGAAGTTAGGTAGATGAACAATGCATAGGGCCATTAACTAGCATCGTAACAAAACTGAAATCCTAACATCTTGTTAGGACCAAAAGTAGCTAGAGGGGGGGGGGGGGGGGGGGGAATAGCTCGTCGCGTTCGCTCGGTGCTCTTCGTTGCTTGTTTCTTCTTGGATGTGCAGCGGAAAATACAGAAACAAACACAAACACGCTAACACTAGGATTTTACTTGGTATCCACCTCACAAGAGGTGACTAATCCAAGGATCCACACCAACGCACACACCCTCCACTATGAATAACACTCCTTTATGGTAACTACCAAAGGCGGAGAAGCCCTACAACACTCTCAATACAAGAAGAAGAAAGGGAAATACAAGTTAAGCAAAAGCTTACAAGATGTGCCGTAAAAACCCTAACCCTAACTTCTTCCTCTTGCAATAGATCCGCCTCTTGACTTGGAAAGCCTCCAAGAACCTTCAAGAACTGGCGATCACGTGCTTGTAGAGAGCTGTGGAGGAGCTGGAATGAATCGAGAAGAGCTCGTGAAGAGATCGCCTGTGGCCTTTAAACTCGACGCCAACGGTCGGATCGATCGATTCGAATGTTCCCAATCGATCGGGAGGCTTTGGATCGATCCACGGATCGATCCAGCGCCTATATAAGCGCTGGATCGATCCACGGATCGATCCAGCTTGCTACTGGACAGCGTCCCAATCGATCCAGCGATCGATTGGGACATCTGATCGATCCACGGATCGATCCGTGCTTCGATCATTGGGGCAGTGCGGATCGATCCAGCGATCGATCCGAGCTGGATCGATCCACGGATCGATCCGACGTGGTTTTTGTCCAAACCAAGTCCCAAACATCCTAACCAACATTCGGTCAACCTTGACTGTTGGTATGTCATGCCTAGCATCTAGTCACTCCCTTGACCTGCTAGGACTCCCTTACCAAGTGTCCGGTCAATCCCTTTGACCCACTTGGACTTTTCTCTGTGCCAAGTATCCGGTCAATCCCTTTGACCTACTTGGACTTTTCTTTCATGCCAAGTATCCAGTCAATCCTTTGACCTACTTGGACTTCCCAGCACCAGATGTCCGATCATCCTTGATCCATCTGGATTTTCCCTTGCCTGGCTTCACTCACCAGGGCTTTCACCTAGCTTCACTCACTAGGGTTTTCCATCTGCCTAGCTTCACTCACTAGGACTTTCACCTAGCTTCACTCACTAGGGTTTTCACTCTGCCTAGCTTCACTCACTAGGACTTTCACCTGGCTTCACTCACCAGGATTTTCACCTGGCTTCACTCACCAAGATTTCCATCTGCCTAGCTTCACTCACTAGGACTTCCTTCTGCCTGGCTTCACTCACCAGGACTTTTCTTCTGCCTGGCTTCACTCACCAGGACTTTCATTTTGCCTAACATCCCAGTTAGGACTTCCCAGTCAAGTATCCAGTCAACCTTGACCTACTTGACTCTTCTTCAATCAATATCTTATTGTCAAACATCTAAACCTAAACCAAGACTCAGCTTGGTTACCCAGGTCAACCTTGACCTGAGGGATATTGCACCAACACCTCTATCATCCATCCTCTTCCAAGATCATTGATAACCGAATCTGTCACATTCGCTAATTAAATTGTACAAATGTATTTTCCACTGAACCCCTTAATTTCACATTAACGTTGTAGTAACGAGCCCAGGATCGCTCTCGAGGAACCAACAGTATGATGTAATTTAGGATTGTATTTTTATTCCTATTTTTGGGGTTTTAACATATAAAAATGGGATTTGGGGGGATTTAAACTTGAATTTAAATCTAACAAATGAAAAGCACAGCGAATAAAGAAATTAATCTAACCCAAGAGTGAAACCTAATTATGTGCCAATGAACACTTGTGTGCCAACAATCAAACCCAAACGCATTGCCACTCTACGTTTTGATTAAATTATTAACACACACTTAAACTAAATATAAAATTACAAGACAGAAATAAAATTTAATCTAAAGCATGATTTAAACCCTAATTTGGAACTTAAACTCTAAACACTTAACCAAGCATCAAATTAACTTAAACTAAGCTTCAATTAAGTAATGAAATACTAAATTACTGCTAAAAACATAACAAACAATTAATGAATCCAATCTAAGCTATAAAACAGAAATGAAATGAACTGAAAAGGTAAACCAATCCAATATCTCAACCAATCTAACAAGCTCACACTCTTGCCGTCACACAAGAGTGCCAAAGTCGAAACCACCCGACTCTGGACCTCAATGAATACTCTCAGTAGTGTATCAGCTCGAGGAAGGTTCAGCTACACCGACGGACCACCCCCGGCAAGCTAAGAACATCCCAAAACCCAAAAATGCCGAAAATGATGGAAATTTACATCCCGGAGCTCTCTGGATCTGAAGTGAAAATGTGGACTGCGGATGAGCGTCGGATGAAGCACAAAAACGTCGGCGGACCACCTCCAAGCGTCACTGAATGGAATCGGAGCGCAGATTTGGAAGACCACCTCCAAATCTGGCGAAAATAGAGAAGTCGCCGTGAGCAGATTTTCCGCCGAAGAGAACACTCGTGGGTGCTCCAGATGATCGGGATGAGCTGCTAAGAAGTCTTCCACTAAGGTAGAAGCTCGGGAAATTGATCGGAGAAGGAATGGGGCCGAAATCCGGAAGATGCCGCGCCGCGGGACGAAGAACAGCGCAGGGGATCGACGAAGAAGCTGTAGCTACTGTAGCTTCTATTTAAATCAGATCTGGATTTGATCGGACGGCTGAGATGATTCCGGGCTAAATCAACGGTGCAAAGTCATCCAAATTCCGATCTGAAGGTACTGATGTTGATCTAGGGTCTGGATCTACCCTCCCGTAGTCGGATCGATCAGATCATCACTGGATGGCCCAGATCGGCCCAGTCTTCATTGAACGGCCCAGATTAATTCGGCATGATCAATGGCTAGATGAACTCAGATCTGGATCAAAACTTCTGGATCTTCATCAATGGCTCAGATCTGCTCCCCATTAGGTTGGATCGGCCAGATCTTCAACGGATGGTTCAGATCTCTCCTATTCTTGATAAACGGCCCATAATACTTCAAAGCTTGATCTTCTCGTTTGAACTCCGATTCGAGCCCAATTTCGGTCCAAATAGACCCAAATCCAAGATCCTTTGATGTCTACAAAATAAGAATCAAATATTAGTATCAAATAATATAAAAATAAAGTAATTTATAATTAAGTCCAAAAATACACACAATGCACAAAATGTGATGTAACCATGATTTTAACCTATGAAATCAAATCAAACCATGCATATATGAATCAAAATAATACAGTAAAATCATGGTTATCAAATCCCCCACACTTAGTCTTGAACGTCCCGTGAAAGTAAAGAAAACTCAAAATCATCTCCATAGAAAATTCCCTAGCAATACCTAGAAGATAGTAAAAAGAATTTAATTAAGATCATCTTAAAGATCACAAACAATCATGAATACAATCCAAACAATAATCAGTAGGTATGGTAGTTTCATTCCAAATGAAAAATTAAGCAAGTTGCAATCTCACAAGGGATTTACCTATTCTAGCTCTCACACTCAAACATGTGTATAAGTGGAGCTCACTCAATGCAACTCATAACATTTCACTACCATAAGCTTGCTTATTTTCTAATTCTCCACCACTATAAAACATAGCATACATGAATCAAAAGAAATTTATCATAAAGAATTGAAATGGAAGCAAGAAGAACAATTGAAATGGATGAAATAGGCAAAAGAAAAAGCATTAATGAAGAAAATGAGAAGATGAGAGTATTGGAGGATTATACTTGATGAGTTGACCATTTTGATGTAAAAAGAGTTGTATACCATTTGTTTTAACCAATTCAAAGTATCAAGCTAAACTCCCCTTCAATTTGAATGCCAACATAGAATCTTGATACATTGTCTCCCTTTTGATACTCTCTTGAATGTGCCAATTTTCAAAAAAAAAATTCTTTCACTATTTTTCCACTTCAATTTCAGCAATTTGGAAGCTCAAAAATAATCTCAAATCATGAAGAATAATTCCCTTCCCCCACACTTAAACTTTGGCCGTCTCGGACAATGAAACACGTCATGCTTTCCAATTCATAACACACCATATGCCACTTTTTTTTTTCTAACTCTCTGTTTCTGTTTTTCTACAGTTACAGATTTCTTCCACTTCCAATAGCTTTGCTTAAGAGGTTCAGAACACAGCTCTCTTAAAATTCCCTCAGCATTAAAATCGCTGAGTTGAAGCTAATGATTCCAGCACTACAATATTGAGCCCCTGCTTAATTGCCATTACTGATTTATTTCCTTACCAAGCATAGAAACACTAAAGATGGTAAATATTGAAAACCCACAATTTCAGAATTAAAATCCTGGCGCAAAGTAGTGTCAACTTACTGATTCAAAAACTAAAATGCAGCTTGATCACATAATTCAAAACTGCATTCTAAATTCTGCAAGGACATCTCATGAACTGGCTAAATTTCTTTTCATGCCAGATTCAATAAATTTCAGAACTTCAATATCTGAAATAGTTTGAAGTTTAATCTGTAGAAACTCAAGTTTTCCAGGATTGCAAATCTGAACAATTTCATCTCCAATAACTCTGCCAAAATCAACTTGGTCCTGATCAGTAGATGGGTTGAAAGTTTCCGGAAGAAACCTGCAGATCAATTAGGCACACAATTGAAAATCCTAATTCCAGAAATCTTCTCTGTTTTCTGCAGTCTCTGCACAGCAATCTCAAATTTCTGTCCTGCAATTTTGATGATGAACCCAATGCTTTTCAATTCTGATTTTAAAGCTGCAAGTGAAGTTCATATTCTGATTTCTAGAATTCAGAATATAAACTCAACTTCTAAACACACCAGAGCTTATGAATCAATAACAAAATGAATTTATGGAACAGATCCTTGATGTAGAGTTCCAACAAAGAACATGGACCTCCATTTGTTTCATATCCCCCAACATGAATTGGAACAACCCAAGCTTCCTTCAGAATTTAAGAACCGCAAGAATCTATTGCTGGAAGTTATATTCCAATTGTTTTTAGTCAGTAACAGTAATAAGGAATGCAGAATTCTATAAGTTGAGCAGATTCCAGCCATAATAGATCAACTTCACTTCCAAGTCATTCTCTGTAACAGAAATTCATACTCCAACTTTAATCTGATTTCTGGAACCTTTTCTTGAATTCTAACAGCCTACTAGCTTCTCTATTTCATCCTTCATATATTTTTACAGCTGCTGCTAATTTTTCTGTTTCTAGATTTCTGAAACTCAGTTTCAGGAACTGGATTTCAAAGAATTCTGACCCTTGCTCTTAATCAGCAAATAGGTTGAAGAATTTGTTCCATTATATTCCTGCACTTCAACAATTTCAGAACAGAACTGCTATTCAACAATAGCATACAAATTTGACACCAAACTGAATTTCAATTACAATTCCAAAACTCAGATTTACAATTACATTTGTGCCATTCAAAACCTCACAGTCAAGTCAGATCCGAGAGCTTGCTGGACCTGCAATTCCAAGTCTGATCTTATTCCGTATACCTACAATTTGAGATTTCCAGAATTTAAGCCTTCCTTCCTCTTGATTATCTGGACATTTGCTTCTACACCCAGAAGAGCTTCCCTTGTTTCTGAATTTTCTATTGCTGTCAATAGATTGAAGTAAATCAGGGATTTGGCACTTGAGCAGGAATTACAAAGACTAAGCTCACCTTGTTGTTCACTTACTCAACAACAAATTCAGTTTCCTACTTGATTCCATTCCTTTTATACATTTTGATTTCTCATGGTCTCTGGACAGAATTCGAACCTGAATCTGATCTTCAGCAATTCCAGCAATTCAGCATTTGAGTATGTTCATCACTAATCTATTCAGAATATGAAATTTTCCAATGATTTTTCTGCAAATTCAAGCTTTCACGAGATCAGTTACAATTCTGTTTAGCTATCGAATTCAGCAACAAGATGGCTTAGAATCCATTAAATTCATATTCAAATAGCCAGAAAGGTTGACACAAATCAGCAAATTGCCCATTGGCACAAATCTGTACAATTAGCATCCGAGTTTCAAACTTCTTATGAACTAATGGCCTTGAACTAAATTCTGTACAGCCAACTGCTGACTTAGTTCTTCTTCATACTCAGGACTTTGTATCAATATATCACTTTTTATCTCCAATATACTTCTTTACTTCTTCAACTTGCCCCTTTAAACCTTCTACAATGCATATCTAAGAGTTTTCCATTTTCCAACAGCTCTTTCTCATTTCAATCCTCTTCCCAATTTGGCACAGAATTTCCTTACTTCATTCTGCAAAGACTGCATTTCCAGGTTGCTCTCTGTAATTTTCTTTGTAAAGATATTCAATTGAAAAGCAATAGCTTTTGAGAAGTCATCTCTGGTTATTGCTACTCCAATTCTCTTTAAGTTCTTCAGTGCACTCTGTTATCTTTTCACCATAAAAATCTTTCTGGATTAATGGTATGTCAACAAGTGTTGATGCTACCTGAAGTAGTCTTTCCCAACCAGAGCTCGACAAGAATGACTCAGAAGGTGGCTTGTAACCAATTGATGTCTTCAACCAGCTTCCACTTTTGATGCTGCTAAAAAAAAAAAAATCTGCAGCTTATATTTAGTTCCACAAGATCTTATATTTCTAATCCATTCAAGTAACAAAAATGCATTGTCCTTTGTCAAAGGAGAGTAAACAGTTTTGAAAGCTGCATTTGGAGGATAATGCCTTGAGCTTCTCACTGGCTAAAAATAAGTCTAGAATTACCACTCCTTCTTTGATCACAGAGTTCAGCAACATATTTTGATTGCATCAGCTTTCCTTGAGCCTTATGGAAGGTAGAATACCATTTATTTCAGCACAATAGAAACACTAACTTGAGTTTCTCACTGGTTTTAAGGCTGTTCCTGAATTATGATACATCATTTGATACAAAATAGTTCCAACTTCCTTTAAAATTCGATTCACCAAAAGAAATAACCATACATCAAATAAGAGTTCAATTTGCAAGATGATAAACTCAATACTGGTTCAGCAGGAGCTCTAAGTTATTACTGACAAGATAAATGTAATGCAATCACATTGAAGGAATCCATGCTTAAACCATTACAATACCTCCTTCCATAGTCTGTTCTAAACACTTCAGCTTCTCTTCCTTTTCTTGTTCTGCTTTTATAACTTTGTAAGAGAGGTAACTGCTCAAATTGATGCCAATTAAATGGTGCATTCTTCTTCATAATTCAGTAGAACATCTATGTAATCTTAGAAATCAGAAGCTTTGAACACCAAGTATAAATTTGGCACACAACAGTTTCCTAAGGTTTGTTTCTGTGATGTATTTCCCTACATTTCCCATTCCAGAGGATGGATGATTCCATTATCTATCAAGTATGCTTCCCCTCAAATCCTTCATCTTTGCCACTAAAACAATGTATAAGCATTTTAGTGTCAATCCCTTCTGAAATAGCTTACAAATTTAATCCTTGTTGTAGAGTTCAACAGAGAACATAATTGCATCACAATTTTTTGAGATAATAGGAGCCTGATTTCAGTACAATTCTGATCAGCAAACAGTTTACAACCTTCCTCATTTCTGCATATCAGAATTCAGAATCAAGTTTTTGCAATTGTTGCCTTCTTCCTTTTCAAAGCCTTTGATACAATCTGGATTGGCTTCATGAACCGGATAGAAACACTTATCATGTTTCTAAAATTTCTGCCTATCAGCAGCCTCTTCTACTTCAGATTCAGAACCTTTAAACTGTCCAGAATAAGCAAGGTTCAGCAACAGGATCCACTCAATACTCATTGCTGATACGAAATGGCACATAGATTTCTCACCAATTCAAAATCTGCAAATAAAACTTGGCACAAACATACACTCCTGTGATTTCCAGCAGCCCTTGAGATTCAGCAGCAAAACTAAACAGTACCTTTGATTTAAGCAACCACCAGCTACTGTTATTGTGTCTATATTCGTTTCCAAATTCATTATTTACTGTTGAGATAAACCAGCCAAGCCTCACAGACCCATAAATTCAGCCCTATAAATTCTACAATTTCAGCACTTCTTTTGGAATTCAGCACCATGCTGGTATCTATGAATTATTGCTTCAATCTGCAGCTTCAAAATAATTCATGCAAACAAGCTCAATTAATCAAATTGAAATTCACCACCATTTTAACCAATTTCATGTAAGAAAAGCATCCAATCATGCCAAGTGACCTAAAGTTGATGATCAAATTTAAGAGATTTTTACCATCTTAAAAGTATTACTTAGAAAATTCTCATGGAGAATTTTATTCAAATGACATGCTATGTATACCAACTAAATGCAAAGTATGGAAATAAAATTGCAAAATGTATAAACAAAGTGCAAATGCAAAGTATGAAACTAAAATGCAAATGATAAGTATTAAACTAAAGACACGTATAAAGCAAGAATTTATTAACAAAACATGAATTAAAATGCAAGAGTAAGCAAAATTGGAACTAACTCCCCTTTAATTCCCGGTGGTTGAAGAAGGTTTAGAAGTAGAATCCACCCCGGAAGTGGAGTAATCATGGTTCCACTTAAATTCTTCTTATTAATCCTTTTTCCTTTCAAAATTCTTTCCGGAGGTCTAAGTCGGTTCAGTTTAAGCACCCACTCCGGAAGCTTATGATCTCCTACAACATCAGTAAAAGGAAACACCTCCCATTTATGTATGGGATAAAAAGAAAATAGGAGAACATTAGTGTGGGAAAAAGATATTTCAAGAAATGATTCACATCTAATAAAATCAATAAATGGTACCTCAATAAAATTCTCTGAAAAATTACACAAAATACTCACCTTGTCATCTTGAGAGGTACTTGGAGTGGTGTTTGTTACCTCCTCATCTTCAACTAATGGCTCAAACTCCAGTTCTGGTGAATGTTCATCTTCATGTAGTGATTCTTGGGTGCTTGGCTCCATAGTACAAGTCCCTAAACTTACATTTTCAACTCTTGGTGATTCTTGAGATAATGCTCCCAGTAAGCAATCCCCTACACTTAAATCATCTTCTGCAACAATACCTGCATCTTCAACAACATCTAAAGCAACAACATCAGTAGTATCAGAAATTTTAACAACTACATCATCATCACAAATAATATTAGAAAATTATTGTGAAGAAATAGAAGTAGTGTCAGGTCTGACAAGATCTCCACAATCCACCTCTTCACTAGCTCTTTGTGCTTGTATCTAATTAATAGATGATGCAATCTGATCTAACTGACTCTGAATGTTCTGTATCCTTGCAAATTGTTGCTCTTGATATTCTCTCATTTGTTACATAACTTCATTGCATTTCCACATTGATTCTTCAATTTGTTCTTGTGCATCCTCATACCTATTCCGTTGCTCCATAGGTAGGTAGGACTGAGTTTGAGGCTGATAAAAATAATTCTTCATCCTATCTCCAAAATACTGATAATATGGATCCATGGTCACATGAATTTTCTGTTCTTACACTGAAACACTAGCAAATAAAATCAGAAAACTCAGGAACAAATAAAATCAAATACATGGATATATAAACATGAAATCAATCAAAACAACAATCCTAAAATTACTAAACATTGCATATTACAATGTGTTCCCCGGCAACGGCGCAAAAATTTGATAAGCAAGCCTATCACACTCGCGTAAATCAAATTAATAATGTATTTTCCACTGAACCCCTTAATTTCACATTAACGTTGTAGTAACGAGCCCAGGATCGCTCTCGAGGAACCAACAGTATGATGTAATTTAGGATTGTATTTTTATTCCTATTTTTGGGATTTTAACATATAAAAAAGGTATTTGGGGGGATTTAAACTTGAATTTAAATCTAACAAATGAAAAGCACAGCGAATAAAGAAATTAATCTAATGCAAGAGTGAAACCTAATTATGTGCCAATGAACACTTGTGTGCCAACAATCAAACACAAACGCATTGTCACTCTATGTTTTGATTAAATTATTAACACACACTTAAACTAAATATGAAATTACAAGACATAAATAAAATTTAATCTAAAGCATGATTTAAACCCTAATTTGGAACTTAAACTCTAAACACTTAACCAAGCATCAAATTAACTTAAACTAAGCTTCAATTAAGTAATGAAATACTAAATTACTGCTAAAAACATAACAAACAATTAATGAATCCAATCTAAGCTATAAAACAGAAATGAAATGAACTGAAAAGGTAAACCAATCTAATCTCTCAACCAATCTAACAAGCTCACACTCTTGCCGTCACACAAGAGTGCCAAAATCGAAACCACCCGATTCTGGACCTCAATGAATACTCTCAGTAGCGTATCAGCTCGAGGAAGGTTCAACTACACCGACGGACCACCCCCGGCAAGCTAAGAACATCCCAAAATCCAAAAATGCCGAAAATGATGGAAATCTACATCCCGGAGCTCTCTGGATCTGAAGTGAAAATGTGGACTGCGGATGAGCGTCGGATGAAGCTCAATAACGCCGGCGGACCACCTCCAAGCGTTACTGAATGGAATCGGAGCGCAGATTTGGAAGACCACCTCCAAATCTGGCGAAAACAGAGAAGTCGTCGTGAGCAGATTTTCCGCCAAAGAGAACACTCGCCGGTGCTCCAGATGATCGAGATGAGCTACTAAGAAGTCTTCCACTAAGGTAGAAGCTCGGGAAATTGATCGGAGAAGGAATGGGGCCGAAATCCGGAAGATGCCGCGCCGCGGGACGAAGAACAGCGCAGGGGATCGACGAAGAAGCTGTTGCTACTGTAGCTTCTATTTAAATCATATCTGGATCTGATCGGACGGCTGAGATGATTCCGGGCTAAATCAACAGTGCAAAGTCATCCAAATTCCGATCTGAAGGTACTGATGTTGATCTAGGGTCTGGATCTACCCTCCCGTAGGTCGGATCGATCAGATCATCACTGGATGGCCCAGATCGGCCCAGTCTTCATTGAACGGCCCAGATTAATTCGGCATGATCAATGGCTAGATGAACTCAGATCTGGATCAAAACTTCTGGATCTTCATCAATGGCTCAGATCTGCTCCCCATTAGGTTGGATCGGCCAGATCTTCAACGGATGGTTTAGATCTCTCCTATTCTTGATAAACGGCCCATAATACTTCAAAGCTTGATCTAAAGCTTGATCTTCTCGTTTGAACTCCGATTCGAGCCCAATTTCGGTCCAAATAGATCCAAATCCAAGATCCTTTGATGCCTACAAAATAAGAATCAAATATTAGCATCAAATAATATAAAAATAAAGTAATTTACAATTAAGTCCAAAAATACACACAATGCACAAAATGTGATGTAACCATGATTTTAACCTATGAAATCAAATCAAACCATGCATATATGAATCAAAATAATACAGTAAAATCATGGTTATCAATCATCTCTTATTCCTTCTCTCTCTCCTTCTCTTTAATCTTTCTCTTACTCTCTCTCTCTTCCAACCAACCTTACGTTTATCTAGAAAATTCGCTGTGCGAAATCAACTAGTGCTTAATCAACAATCCCTGTAGGATCAATATTTTTATTATTGATAACGTAGTCGTGTACTTGCGGTTCATAACAATAACATGAAATCAGATCCTATGTATTTGTCTAGTTCTCTAGATTATATTTATGTTCTCAAACATCAATTTGATAGAATATATTGAAATAATGATTTTTTAAATACGATTATGTTTTAAAAAATCTTATTTGTGTTAAAAAAATCATCGCTTTTAAAATATTGGGTTAAATTTATGTTTGAGCATATGGATATAATCACGAGAGCTAGATAAATACATATAACTTGGTTTCATGTCATTCTAAACTCTCTAGGTCTATCTGTCAATTTTAGCTAAAATCGATCAAAATACGCCAACGGACCTAGAGAGCTTAGAATGATATGAAATTATGTTCTATTCTTGTTTAGTTCTCCTGGTTATATTTATACCCTTAAAGATCAATTTGAGAATAATATTTTTTTTAGCACGAATCAGATTTTTTGAACATATTTATGATAAAAAAATTACTGCTCTGAACATAGTATGTCAAATTGATATTTAACAGTGAATATAATCAAGAGAACTAGACGAATACATATAAACTGATTTCATATTATTTTGAGCTCTCTAGGTCTATCAGTCGAGTTTGACCAACACTAACTAATGGATCTAGAAAACTTAGAATAACATGAAATCAAGTCATATGTATTCCTCTATTTTTTTTTTATCATATTCATGCTCTCATATATCAATTTGACATATTATAAATTTTTTTAAATATAAATATGATTTTAAGATTTAAAGTCTAGGATTACACCATTATTCCCAATTAATCGATAGATTTATCAATATTGCTATAGTATTTAGAACATTAAAAAGACGTAAAATGAATATGGAACGTATGATTTAGTAATTTTAAAACTTAGTTATGCGATACCTTAGTGCGTAATTTGAGTATTTAAAAATTTTAGTTACGTGATTTGATAATTTACCAATATTACCAGATGGCCAACAATTGGATCGGACCGGACTGGACCGGACCTCACAGCTATATGCTTAAACAATAATTACGATTTTAGAATGTTGATGAGCATTTTAGTTTTTTTTTTTTTTTTTTTTGGCCATGTTCCCTTTGCACTTCTTATTTACAATTTGCTCAACAATTAACATTTTTTTATATAGTTCAGGTGTCTGAACTTCACACCGATTAATGCCGAAGATGATGACTTTCTTTGTAATTCATCTATCTAATAAATTCGAAATATAATTTATATATAAAAGTTGACTTCAAAATATTAACTCATAATTGAGCTACATCGTGTTTAAACGGTAAAAATGATAAATTAGAATGCAGTTTTACTGTTAATTTGATGAAGACTCTATACTACCTTGTAATATAAGGAATGTTAGTATTGAATTAGGGAATGAGTTTCTGACGTTAACCTTCCAACGTTCAAGTTAGTACTCAGGTTTGGAGAAGAAAGTAGTAGCCTTCAACTGTAGCAAATACCGTGTACAAATAAGAAGCATCTCATACCTTCGCCTGTAGATAGAAACCCTTTTTATAATGCCACTGTTGTGTTATACATGCATCTCAAAGTATCAGTATGTTTTCCAAAATTTTTATAAGAAAAGATAGATAATAAAGTGCTTCTAACATCTTTACTTAAATAGATGTGCAAATCTGTGTGATATGATAAGCTGGAAGCTTTTAAAGGACGATTGATCGACGAGATATTCTTTGTCATTTTTAGCACAAACTTCCAAAAGAGTACAATATGACATGTATGTGAGTATTGTTATAGACCGACCGACCGCCACTCAGCCAGGATATCACCCGCTCGGTCTTACAGAATGTAATTACCAACTCGTTCTTTAGTGGGGCCTTATTTTGCTGAGGATGCGTAGTGTGTCCGCTCGACCCATTGTTGGCGCTACTCGAAATTCCGTTCTGTTTCCCCTGTACAAAAATTTGTACATGTACAGAACTTTTCCTACCAACCCATGTGCTTTTCAGAAATTAAACTTGGATTGCAAATGAAACTTAACATTATTAATCCAAGTTCAACCCATGTGTTCATCAGAAGTTAAACCATATTACAGAAGTTGATTAAATATCTATTTCAAGGATTGGCTTCCAGGTCGTTGGCGAGGCACTCTACCTTCTTGGGTATGGGATCATCCACGACTTCCTAGTCAAGGCCTTTCAAAGAAATTGAATATTTAAACTCCTTCAGTAAACGCTAGGTTAAACTACAGAGACCTCAATCAAAGCACAAGATCGCTAGCCTCTTGTGTTGGTACTTCAGGATCCATACAAAGGAAAAATAAACTAGTACACAACGGAAACAATTGACTAGTTATATCTTTCTTTGTAGCTTAAAGACCTCTTGAATTTCTGTTGTATTTCTCTCCTCCTCTTGGACGTCGTGTGGGCGATGATCTACCAAGACTCAAAAACCACCCAAGTCTTTCTTTCTTCCAAGACTTTCGGTCACCAAGGGATCAAAGCTAGGAGCACCACCTCTTGTTCTTCTTTCTTCCTTACAACCCGCCGACCATAAGATGGTTGAAGCCTCTTGATGTCGCCGGCCTTAGGTGAGAAAGCAAGGGGAGAATAAGAATATGAGGGGGATGGCCACAAGGAGAATAGAAGAGGAATAGAAATTGCGTAGATGATTATTATTTCTAAGGCACCATCTATCCTCTTTTATAATCCTTGGTAATGGCTAAAAGGGAAAGATTTTAACAACAATTAAAATCTCTCTTTTAAATTTCCTATTGTGGATGGCTACAAAAGGAAAGTTTTAAAATTAAAAATCCCTCTTTTAAACATTGTAGATGGCTACAAAAAGGAAAGATTTTTAAAATTAAAACCTCTATTTTAAATCATGGTTACAAAAAAGGAAAGTTTTAACAAAAATAAAATCTTTCTTTTAAACCATTGTAGATGGCTATAAAAGGGAAGTTTTTTTAAATTTAAAACTCTCTTTTAAAACCATGTGGATGACTTTAAAAAAGAAAAAATTTTAAAATTTAAAATCTCTCTTTTAAAACATTATAGATTACTAAAAAAGAAAGATTTAAAAAATTAAAAACTCACTATTATCACAATAAATTGTGATAATTTTGGGCAAATCAGGAATCAAATATAAGTCCATCAAGAAGTTTCTGAGCCATACAGCTTCTTTGGCTGCCTCAGAGGCTGCCACATACTCAGCTTCCATGGTGGAGTCCGAAACGCATTTCTGCTTAACACTCCTCCATGCTATGGCTCCACCTCCCAAAGTAAACACATACCCTGAGGTCGACTTACTATTGCCCCTATATGATTGGAAGTCCGAATCCATGTAACCCACAGAGAGCAAATCATCTGTCTGGTAAACTAGTATATAATCTCTAGTCCTTTTCAGTTACTTCAATATATGCTTTACGACAGTCCAATGTTCTTGTCCTGGATTACTTTGATATTTGCTAACCATGCCCACGGCAAAATAGATATCCCGTCTCGTACATAACATCGCATACATTAGGCTTCCTACAGCCGAAGTATAAGGAACTGTAGGACCGTTGGGCCGGCTAGAAGGGTTGGTAAATAACCTGTCAATTAAGAACAAACAACCCTTCCTCGAACGATTAAGCTAACACTTGTAAAATGAATTAAGCAGATAAATAAAAGCATAAAAGAAAAGACGAGGCACCAGATGTTTACTTGGTTACAACCGATGTGATTGTTAATCCAAGGAAGATTAAGCTCAAAAACTCCTTCAGGCGGAGAAGCCTCTTACAGCGTTTAGGCACAGAAAATAGAAGCTTAACTACAACTAAAGCACACAAGTGTTTGGAAATAGAATGATCGTGATTATTGAAAAGCTTCTGGACCAAAGCTATATTTATAGCCTTGGTCGGGGCGCCTGGATGGGTTCCGGGCGCCCTGGGGGGGATAAACTTTATCCCCCAACGGTTGGATCGAGTCAAAGCTTGATCCTGTGAAAAAGTCCCTTCCGGGCGCCCCGGACAGCTCCGGGCGCCCCGGACAGATGGATCCGACGCTCGGACCACAAGTCAACCCGGTTGACTTTTGGTGTCCGGTTCTCTCTTCTCTGGTTCAGCTCGTCTCGACCGCTTGTTTGGGTGATCTCGACATCCGGAATAGGGCTCACCCAACCCATCTTCCGGTTTTCTCGAGCGTCCTTCCCTCCGGCTTCTCATTACTGCGTGTCCCTTCTCGTCCACCACGTACTCATCGCAGACTTCGTCCCTCGGTCTCACCCGTGCCGACCTTCGCGCTGTCTCTTGCTCCCGAGCAATCTTCCGCTCCGCCTCGGAACCACCGCACTTCCTTCTCGTCCGTGTACTCTTCCGCAGCCTCGTCCCTCGGACGCGTGCCGTCCTTCTCGCTAGCTGCGTCTTCCGCTCGAGTACTTGTGCTCCTAAGCTCCTGCACACTTAGACACAAGGTTAGAAACAACGCAGGACCTAACTTAACTTGTTGATCACACCAAAACAACATTGGGGTTCCAACAATCTCCCCCTTTTTGGTGTGATCAACCCAAGTTAAGCTAGGGTCAACAATAGATATGAAATTAAACAGTTTATTGCAATAACATGCAACATGATAGAAAAAAAAAAATTTAAATTCTAATTTTCAATTTTTTTCTACCTCCCCCTAGACTTATACTTTCCCTTCTCCCCCTTTGATCACAATAAAAATGGGGTACAAACGAAATCTAAGGGTTGACATTAAAAAAAAATTGAAAATATATTTCAATAATTTTCAGGGAAATATTTCTAAGTCAAGACAAATTTCTAAGTCATTCGACATCAAGATTTAAGAAGTTTCTAAACAGAAAGCTTTATGCAAGAAAATTTCAGAGAATTAATAACATAAAGAGAAATTTTCTATGCATTTATTTATTTATATATTTTATGCTTTAATCAGAAGGTTTAAATTTCCATTTTAATTTATCAGAAATTCTTAAGTCACACTTTTTCAGATTAACAGCAGAAAATATTAAACATGCAAAAATTTGTATCATGTTAATTTCTATTATTTTTTGAATTTCAAGTTCACAAAAATATTTTGATAGCATAGATTCTAACTTGATAAAATTTTTCGATGCTATAAAAAATTCTTTCGACAATGTGCAAAATTCGTTTGAAAGAATATTTTGTAATTTGCAAGAAACAAATTCTAATTTGCAGGAATTTATTAATAATAGATTTCTTAATCCGAAACACTTTTTCGATGTCTCATTTTCTGAATTGCAAAACTCTTTCGAGAAAGTAATTTGTAATTTGAGAAAATATTCGAAGAAAGTTTTTGACATCATTTCTAATTTGCATAACTCTTTCGAAAAAATATTTTGCAATTTACAAAAGTTTTTCGACAAGATTTCTAACTTGTAAAATTCTTTTAATAATAATTTGCAAGGCAAGTTTGACAATTGATTTTCTAATTCGAAAAATTCTTTCGATGATTCAATTTCTGATTCGAAAGACTCTTCAGGCAATTTTTCGATTGAATCATTTAATTGATCAGAGGTTCGAATCCATACCTGACTTACCTTTTCGGTAGTTGATTCTCCCCCTGTCAAGTTGCTTTTATCCGAAGATTCTCCCCCTTCATCACTCTCGGGATGTACTTCGGCTGTTGGGGCTGTCTCGGTGTCTATCAAAGAGTCGGATTCGGCTTCAGTTGGTTCTTCGTAGAGTTTTAAGAACTTTTCCCAAAGTTCTTTTGCGCTGTGGTATTCGCCAACTCTATCGAAATCTTCATTTGGTATTGCGGTTAGAATGTGAAACTCTGCCCGACCGTTTGCCATTGACGCGTCACGTTGCTTCTTGTTCCATAGGCGTAGATCGAGTTCTTCTCCATTCGTTGTCTTTGGTGCTTCATAACCTGTTTTCATTATTAGTGAAATACCAATATCAGAGTTAAGAAATACCGTCATTTGTTGCTTCCAAGAAGCAAGCTCCCCCTCGAATGCTGGTGGGTAGTCACTAGCTCCGGCCATTGTTTTGTTGCGTCAGACGGCGGTTAGTCCTTCTGAGGCGTACTCGGCTCTGATACCACTTGTAGGACCGTTGGGTCGGCTAGAAGGGTTGGTAAATAACCTGTCAATTAAGAACAAACAACCCTTCCTCGAACGATTAAGCTAACACTTGTAAAATGAATTAAGCAGATAAATAAAAGCATAAAAGAAAAGACGAGGCACCAGATGTTTACTTGGTTACAACCGATGTGGTTGTTAATCCAAGGAAGATTAAGCTCAAAAACTCCTTCAGGCGGAGAAGCCTCTTACAGCGTTTAGGCACAGAAAATAGAAGCTTAACTACAACTAAAGCACACAAGTGTTTGGAAATAGAATGATCGTGATTATTGAAAAGCTTCTGGACCAAGGCTATATTTATAGCTTTGGTCGGGGCGCCTGGATGGGTTCCGGGCGCCCTTGGGGGGATAAACTTTATCCCCCAACGGTTGGATCGAGTCAAAGCTCGATCCTGTGAAAAAGTCCCTTCCGGGCGCCCCGGATGGTTCCGGGCGCCCCGGATGGTTCCGGGCGCCCCGGATGGTTCCGGGCGCCCCGGATGGTTCCGGGCGCCCCGGACAGCTCTGGGCGCCCCCGAGCCAAAAGTCAACCCAGTTGACTTTTGGTCCGTGCTCTTTTCTCTGGTTCAGCTCGCCTCTGGTCCGGGTCTTTCTGCTCCGGCTCCGCTTGTTTGGGTGATCTCTGACATCCGGAATAGGGCTCACCCGAACCCATCTTCCGGTTTTCTCGAGCGTGCTTCCCTCCGGCTTCTCGTCCCTCGGAATTACCGCGTGTCCCTTCTCGTCCACCTCATCCGCAGACTTCGTCCCTCGGTCGCACCCCGTGCCGACCTTCGCGCTAGCTGCGTCTCTTGCTCCCCGAGCAATCTTCCGCTCCGGCTTTCGTACCTCGGAACCACCGGTGTACTCTTCCGCAGCACCTCGTCCCTCGGACGCACAGCGTGCCGTCCTTCTCGCTAGCTGCGTCTTCCGCTCGAGTACCTGTGCTCCTAAGCTCCTGCACACTTAGACACAAGGTTAGAAACAACGCAGGACCTAACTTAACTTGTTGATCACACCAAAACAACCTTGGGGTTCCAACAGGAACTGCCTTCATGCCCTCTATTTCCTTTGATGTTTTAGGAGACATCTCTTTAGATAAAGGTACTCCATGCCGAAAAGATATAAAACCTTTCTTGGAGTTTTGCATGCTAAAACGAGATAGAATAGTATCGATGAATGAAGCTTGGGATAAGTACAACATTCTTTTCTTGCGATCCCTTATTACTTTGATCCCAATAATATATCCATATTCTCCCAAATCCTTCATATCAAACTGGTTGGAAAACTATACCCTTACGTCTGACAATGCTTTGACATTGTTGCCAATGAGTAAAATATCTTCTACATATAGTACAAGAAATACCACCACGTATCCGTCACTCTTCTTGTATACACAAAGCTCATTCGGACACTGAATAAATTTATAAGACTGGATCACTTCATTAAACCGGATGTTTCAAGATCATGAAGTTTGCTTCGGTCCATAGATAGACCGATTGAGCTTACATACAAGATGCTCTTTGCCCTTCATAATAAATCCCTTTGGTTGCTTCATATGGATATTTTCTTCAAGACTTCCATTAAGGAAAGCTGTCTTGACATCCATTTGCCAAATCTCATAATCCATATGAGCGACAATAGATAAAAGAATCTGGATAAACTTAAGCATGGCTACCGGTGAAAAAGTTTCCTCATAATCGATTCCCTCTTTCTGAGTATACCCCTTCGCAACAAGCCTCGCTAACAAGCCTCGCTTTAAAGGTTTCCACCTTCCCGTCTGTTCCTCTTTTCCTTTTATAGACTCATTTACATCCAATGGCTTTTACACCATTTGGTGGTTCTACAAGCTCCCAGACCTGATTAGAATACATACATTCTATTTCAGAGTTCATTGCATTTTGTCAAGATGCTGAGTATACCCCTTCGCAACAAGCCTCGCTTTAAAGGTTTCCACCTTCCCGTCTGTTCCTCTTTTCCTTTTATAGACCCATTTACATCCAATGACTTTTACACCATTTGGTGGTTATACAAGCTCCCAGACCTAATTAGAATACATAGATTCTATTTCAGAGTTCATTGCACTTTGCCAAGATGCTACATCTTTATCTTGGAGTGCTTCATCATATGTCCAGGGATCAGCTTCATGTTTACCAGGGATCAAGTCTGAAGACTCTCCCAAAATCATAAATCTTTCAAGTTGCCTAATAATCCTCCCACTACAACGAGGCACAACCTGTAATTATGCATCATTTGTGACACGCGTTGCTGTTACTTGTGGTATCTCATCTTGTACCGTTGGTATTAAAGTAGAAGTGCCCTCTCTTATTTTCTTAAGAACAATTTTACTCATGGGCTTATGGTTCATTACATAGTCCTCTTCTAAAAATCGGGCATTGACACTAACAATGCCCTTCTGATCTTTAGGACTATAAAATAAACCATCTTTCGTTCATCTAGGATATCCTACGAACAAGCGAACTTCTGTACATGATTCCAACTTATCAGCGTCTCCCTTCAGCACATGTGCTGGACTACCCCAAATCTGAATATGTTTCAGACTAGGCTTACGCTCATTCCATAATTTTGTGGGAGTAGAGGTTACTAACTTAGAAGGTATCAAGTTCAGAATGTACACTGTCGTTTCCAGAGCATATCCCAAAATGAATTTGGTAATTCTGAATAACTCATCATTGATCTAACCATTTCCATAAGAGTGTATTTCTTCGTTCTACCACACCATTCTGTTGGGGTGTACCAGGTGCAGACAGTTGAGATTGAATCCCGACCTCTGATAAGTAACCCCTAAACTCTCCTAAGAGGTACTCGCCACCACGATCAGACCGTAGTGTCTTGATACCTTTACCATGACGTTTCTCCACATCATCCTTGTATTCTTTGAACTTATCAAAACACTCAGACTTGTGGCGTATCAAGTAAATGCACCCGCATCTCAAATAGTCATCTATAAAAGAGACAAAATATTCGAAACCACCTCTTGTCTGGATAGTCATAGGTCCGCACAAATTAGAATGAACCAATTCTAACACATCTTTGACTCTATACCCCTTGGCCTTAAAAAGTCTCTTGGTCATTTTTCCTTCCAAGCAAGATTCGCAGGTTAGAAAATTTTCCACCACTAATGAACTCAAAGGTCCATCAACTATTAGCCTTTCAATCCTACTCAAGTTAATATAACCAAGTCTTAGATGCCAAAGATATGTTTGATTTATTTCTGAAGGTTGCTTTCTCTTATTAGAATTAGAAGATGTGTTATTAATTTTCATTTGTTATATTGTGGGAGTTATTGAATTTAGAATATACAAATTGCCAACCAACTACCAGAACAGATAACTACCCTATTTTTCTTGACAACTACTTTGTTATCAAAAGAAACAGAATATTCATCCATAAATAGTTTAGAAACTGAAATGAAGTTCTTTCTAAAACATGGTACATAAAGATAATTTCTCAAAATCAATGTTTTATTTCTAACAAAAGATAAATAAACATCTCCCACTGCAACAGCCGTCACTTTTGTAGCATTGCTCATGAAGACGGTAATCTCCCCTTCATGTAGTCGTCGAGTTTCCTGGGACCCCTGCAATGAATTACAGACATGATCAGTGGTTCCTGTATCTACACACCAGGTACCAGTAGATAACACCACTAAATATGTTTCAACCACTAGAGAATAAGATATACCTTTATTGTTCTCCTTTCTGCGAGGACAGCCCACTTTCCAATGTCCAGACTGCTTGCATGTGAAGCACTTGCCCTTCGGCTTCTTCACACCTGCATGCGACCCAGTCCCTAGAGATCGATTCACTTTCTTTGCTGAACCAACTTGTTTTTTTTTCTTCTTTCTGACTTTCGGCTTAGAAGCAGAAACATTTTCAGCAATGTGAATTTGAGAACTTTGACGAAATAGCTCTTCTGCTGCTTGAAGTTCTGTCAGAAGTTTTGCCAATGAATAAATCCTTTTGTTCATGTTGTAGTTTAGGCGGAACTACTCAAAACTTTTAGGTAGCGTTTGGAGAATGATATCGACCTGGGGTTCCCCATCGATTTCTACTCCAAGGACTTCCATCTCATTCAAAAGAGCCATCATTTTGAGAATATGATCCCTTACGGGTGCCCCCTCAGTCATGGTGGTCGTCATTAAGTTTCTCATAGCCTCTTGCTTAGCAGCCCGATTCTGGTGTCCGAAGAGTTCCTTGAGATTGTGCATCATGTCATAAGCGGTAGGCATGGCTTGATGTTGATGTTGTAGCACATTTGACAAAGAAGCCAAAATGTAACATTGCGCCATCTCATCTGCCCTGACCGATTTCTTATGATACTCAATCTCCTCTTCACTAGAATCGCTATTAGGTAGGCTTGGACAGATCTCAAAAAGTATGAATTTGTAACCTTCAGCAGTTAAGACAATGCCCAAGTTTTATTTCCAATCAATGTAATTGGGACCAGTAAGTTTATTTTCTTTCAATATAACAGCAAGAGAATTGAAAGTCATTTGAAATCCTAAGAATCACAAAATATTTGGTCAAAATTTTAGAATTTAAAATAATATTGATTCCTCAAACAATATCATTTAAATTCATCAACACCTCAAAACACCGTGAATTTTGTATGCCACGATAGTGTGGCCGTATACAAATTCAAACATTTGTAAGAGGGGGGTTTACCCATTAATTTTATTATCTTGTCAACCTAACTTTATGACAAATAAAATTAATAGTTGATTTTTCTTCGGTCACACAAATAATAGTAGTAACTCCAATGGGGAGGATACTATTAAATGCGCCTAAGTGTATACCATTACTTGATACTTAGTCCATTAAATAGGATTATGCCCCTTCAGATGGAGAAGATCACGCAAACCTAAATAATTTCCTATAATCATCCATAAAGGGAGTTTGATCTAGTGATCCGCAAACAAACTCATCCGATGTGGAGGAAGGCACTCAAAGCCAACACGTAAGTTTGAACGCATCACTTACAAACCAGTAATGGAGACTGTGGAATTTAAATAATGTTGGTGCGGGAAACATCCGACGATCGAACCTTTATTTTGATAATGACAAAGAAATTCAAAGTTAAGCTTATTTGTGATCTAACATGTCTGATTGAGCTTGCAGGAAAGTCCTAAGTATTCTTAGGCAAAAGTCCTAGATGCGGTAAGGCAAGAGGAAAGCCCTAGGGAGTGGTAACCCTAGGTCCTAGGGGGTGGTAACCCTAGATGGAGGAAAATCCTAAAGGGGGGGTGGGGACCTTAGGTCCTAGGGGGTGGTAACCCTAGGTGGAGAAAAACCCTAACCCTAGGTCCTAGAGGGTGGTAACCCTAGGAGGAAAGTCCAGTCAGGTCTGGAGGACTGTACTGGCATCAGGTAATCTCTCCTGAGGGGAGTAGGTGAGGCCGCGTTCCCCGGAAGAGGGAACAGTAGGCGTCGGTTTGACCTAGGGTTTCCAGTTGGAAATCTGAAGTCAGAACCGGACAGCCGGGAGATTGTCACACTTTAATATTCTTACTATTGTTATGTGCTAACTCTGTGGTGCAGGGTATTTTGGGACTAATATAGTTGCAGGTACCAAAATCACAAAGTTTGTCTCGGATGAACAGTGTCTGAGGCGCTTCCATGGAGCTTGGAGGCGCCTCGGGTGCAAAGCAGGAGTTGGCTACGAAGCAGTGCTGGAGGCGCCTCGGATGAAGCTGGAGGCGCCTTGGACCAGAGCTTAGAGGCGCCTTGGAGTGGCTTGGAGGCGCCTTCGAGTGGATGAGGTGTGACCTGTTCTGTGCTGATCCACGCGGGCGACTCGGGAGACTTGGAGGTGCCTCGGATGGCGATTGAGGCGCCTCCAGCAGTGTATAAAAGGAGCTCTCGAGGCAACAATCAGATAAACGAATTCCAAGTGCTTCTACTACAACGTACTGCTCCAAAAGACGCCCTGAAGTGCTGTCACAAGTCCCCGACGACCCTGAGCTCCGAAATTGTGATTCTATCGTCAGTATAATTCTCTTATTGTTATTGCACTTATTGTAATACATCTTTGTACAATCTTTGTGCGATATAGTTGTTGCCCATAGAAAGCGATCAACGATCGCGGGCCTTGGAGTAGGAGTCACCCTAGGCTTCGAACCAAGTAAAATCTTGGTGTCCTTTATCTTTTCTGGGTGCTTGGTTTATTATTTCCACTGCTCTTTCTCGAACGATTTCTGAATTATGAAACCCGAATAAGCCACGAGTGCTATTCACCCCCCCCCCCCTCTAGCACGATCTCAATCTAACAATTGGTATCAGAGCGAGGTAGCTTTGATTTGGTGCAACCACCAATCAAGCAATTTTTTCGTGGTGTTTTCAATTTTTCGGAGTCAATTGGAATTAGTATAGTTGTACATTCCAATTCTTTATCTATTCGAATTGTTTTTGCTCGAAGTCGGTGCAACACCACTCGAGTTCATTTTTATTATTTTCATACCGCATTGCTAATCCAGGACCAAGTCCTGGGACATTGTTTCTCTCGTCTTTTTTCGTGCTAGATCTAAATGGCTTTCCAAGAAGGTTTTAGCACTGTTCACCCTCCGCTCTTCTCCGGAGACGATTTCGGATATTGGAAGGACTGGATGGAGGCGTATCTCTAGACTTATTTTGAAGTCTGGATGATCGTCAAAACCAGGCTCCAACTACCGACTGATGCCACCGACAAGCTACTACCATACGAGGACTGGGAACTGACACTCATCAAAAAGGTAGAAGCCGACGCAAAGGCAACCTGCACCCTCCAATGCGGACTGACGAAGGAGGAGCTGAACCGCGTCGGCCCTTTCAGAGTGCCAAGGAATTGTGGGAGAAGCTGATCGAGCTTCACGAAGGAACCTTCGATACCAAGGGCAGTAAATGGGATTTATTATTCGATAAATTGTATAATATTAAGTTGCAGGAAGGCGAGACGACTACCCAACTCCACGTCCGGATACAAGACCTACTCAATGGTCTACACGTAATCAGACATAAGGTAGAGAACCGGGATATTTTGAGGTATGCCTTAAACGCCTTTCCAAGGAACACCTTGTGGGCATCCATGGTAGATGCTTACAAGGTTTCTAAGGACCATTCTTCCATAAAATTAAATGAGTTATTTGTCGAGTTTGAATTACATGAACAGGTTAACTCACGTCCGACCGAGAAAGGTTTGGCTTTGGTTGCAGGTGCAGGTTGAGCGCGCGAGACTAAATCAAAGCACAGAACTGAACTAGAGTCAGAAGAAGAAGAACCAGTTTCAGATTATGATGACGACGAAATCACAACCGAGCTCGTCAACCTGGTAAAGAAACTGTATAAGAAAAAGAAAGGTTTCAACAAGAAGGACCTAAAGAAGGCAATTCAAACCAAGAAAGTTCAACCAAAGGTGAAGTTCGAGGTAACGTGCTATGGGTGCAATCAGAAGGGACACATCAAGGCGAACTACCTAAACCAGAAAGATCCGAAGAAACCAAGGATAAAGAATGCCCTAAAGGCGACATGGGACGAGTCTTCTTCAGAGAAGTCCGAGGACGAAGAGCTCGAACAGACGAGTTTTCTCGCGTTGACGGCCCAGGACTACACCAACGAATCAGGAAGCGAGGACGAATCGGAAGCCGAGTCCGAGAGAAGCCACGGATCCATATCCGTTTCCGAAGGGCCTGACTCCGCTGTAAGCATCCCGCATTTACATAATCTAGTAAATTATTTAATTCAAAAATTAGCAAAATCCATTATTAGGGTCAAGTCACTTCTAAAGGAGGTAGCAGCCCTTAAAGAAGTGACTAACTCCAAACCCTAGAAAATTCTAGTCTGAAAACTCAGGTCAAGGATTTGAAGAAGACATTGGAACGGTTTTCTTTGTGCTCCAAGAACCTTGACCTAATTCTTGGGACACAAAGAGCCGTTTACAACAGATCTGGATTAGGTTTTAAGACCAAAAATAAATATCGATCCTATCTAACCTTAGTCAACAGACCAAATAGTAAGACAGTCCAAGCATGGGTACCCAAGTCCAACTTAGTTAATCAAGTTGGACTTGGTCAATATTGGGTTCCTAAGGATCAAGTACATTACCTTAAAAGACCATATCAAGGCAATGATCCAGGGGGAGCCAAAAGAAAAACTGTATTAACAAACAGATAAATAATTAAAAGAACATAATTAAAATATAATTAAATTAAAAGTAAAAGCTTAAATATAATCTATAAAAATATATAAAATTATCAATAATTTAGGTGGAGGCTCCAGAATAGTTGGCACCTCCAAAACTAACCTACCTGGCAGGATAACCCAAACCAAGCTACCCGGCAAGGGTAATTAGAACTAATTAGAAAAGGAACAAGTTTAACTTGACCTATGGTACTGGTGAAATTTTGGATGATAGTACGTTAGGGAAGCTTAGTCTATGCATGTCTAGGAAGATATGTCTTCGACCTGTTGCATTTGGCTAAGTGGAACTAACCGAACCTACCCTTTATGGATCCTAACCAGTTAGACCAAGGTTTTGTATTAAGTTCAGTGGATATGACTATTTGGAAAAGCTCGAATGCATGGTTACTTTAATGATGTCCAAGTGACTCACCATAGCCCAGAAGTTTATCCAAAGAATGTCTATTTGTTGAGCTCAAAGCTAAACCTAAATCTAACACAAAGTTAAACCAAACCCTATAACTGAACTCAATTCATCTCACAAAATTATAGGATCTCCTGATTGAAAATTTTAGATTGGGTGAGATGACTAAGGACAAAATTAAAATTAAAATTAAATTAAAATAAAATAAAATAAAGTTATATTAAAATAAAATTATATTATATTATATAAAAATAAAATTAAATTATATTAAAATTAAATTAAAACTAAATTAAATTTAAATTAAATTATATTAAAATCAAATTAAAATTAAATTAAATTATATTAAAATAAAATAAAATTATATTAAAATTAAATTAAATTAAATTAAATTAAATTAAAATTAAATTATATTGAAATCAAATTAAAATTAAATTAAATTAAAATTAAATAAAATTAAAATAAATTAAAATTAAATTAAATTAAAATTAAATTATATTGAAATCAAATTAAAATTAAATAAAATTAAAATTAAATTAAATAAAATTAAATTATATTAAAATTAAATTAAATAAAATTAAATTGAAATTAATTAAAATCAAGTTAAATTATTTAAAAATTTGTTTTAAAAACTTATTTAAAAATGTTTTAAACTTATTTAAAAATCTTTTAAAAACTTATTCAAAAAAATCTTTTAAAAACTTATTTAAAAATCTTTTTAAAAACTTATTTAAAAATATTTTTAAAATTTATTTAAAAATGTTTTTAAAATATTTTAAAATGTTTTAAAAACTTATTTATAAATTCTTTTATAAAACTTATTCAAAAATTCTTTTAAAAACTTATTCAAAAATTCTTTTAAAAACTTATTTAAAAATTATTTTATAAAACTTATTCAAAAATTCTTTTAAAAACTTATTAAAAATTTTAAAAAAAACTTATTTAAAAATTCTTTTAAAATAAAAAAAATATATATATATATATATAATAATCTTCTAATGACGCCAAATGAAGGCGCCTCTGCATGGCAGAGGCGCCCTCGTGCATCGGCGGGAAAATTCCCGTCGAAATCGACTGAGGTGTCTAAGACCGAGTCCGAGGTGCCCTAAACGCCTCATTAGAGGCACCTTCAACGGGCTTGAAGGCGCCTTCAACACAGAATTAGACAGCGAACAGAGAGTTCACTATAATTTTTTTTTCTCGCCAAAATCGCTAGGGATCTAAGGCGCCTTAATCTCAGATTCCCACCCTTCAACTCCTTCAAATACTCTACAATGCCTCCTAGGTATAATCTAAACTATCTTGAATCTTCTTTTACATAGCTCTAGTACTTGTTTTGCAAATTTTTATGTATATCGTTAAAATTAGGAAATGACGCAATGTTGCGTCCACCTCGGGTACGACCCCGTCCACTGACACTAGATTTCCCACTGAGCAGCATAGACTTAGTTTTTCTCAGCATTCAAAAAGATTAAATATTTCTTAGCTAAAAGTTTTGCAAAAAGATTAAAATTCAAAAAGCTAAGTGTTTTCATAGACTTGTAAGAATTCAACTTTTTAAACTAAGTTTCTTCCTTCTTAAGCTTCATTCAAAATTTAACTGAATATTTTCTAAAGATTATTAAGCTAAATATTTCTTTTGAAAAGGATTTTTCAAATTTAACCTTGTATTATTCAAAAAGGCTTTTTCAAAATTTAACGAAATATTTTTCATTTTGGTTAAATTTCCCATTCTGGTTAAATTTTCTAAGGCCATTTTTCTTATTCCTTTGTTTATTTTGATATATGGCAAAGGGGGAAAGTAGAAAAATTCAAAATTTAAAATAAAGAGAGCTCTTGTTAAGGGGGAGCCTTAAGTTTAAGTATATGTCAGCTTAAGTTAGGCTTGCGTTTGAATTTATTTACTTAAGCTTGCTTATGTTTCTTACTTAAACGTTGAAGATCAGATATACATCTATTTTACTTAACTTTGAATTTCAGTTGCCATAATTAAAAAGGGGGAGATTGTTGGTGCGTGAAGCATCCGATGATCGAACCTTGTTTTGATAATGGTAAAGGAATTCAAAGTTAAGCTTATTTGTGATCTAACATGTCTGATTGAGCTTGCAGGAAAGTCCTAAGTATTCTTAGGCAAAATTTCTAGCTGCGGTTAGGCAAGAGGAAAGCCCTAGGGGGTGGTAACCTTAGGTCCTAGGGGGTGGTAACCTTAGGTCCTAGGGGGTGGTAACCCTAGGTGGAGGAAAATCCTAAGGGGGGAAACCTTAGATCCTAGGGGGTGGTAACCCTAGGTGGAGAAAAATCCTAAGGGGCGGTAACCCTAGGTCCTAGGGGGTGGTAACCTAGGCGGAAAGTCTAGTCAGGTCTGGAGGACCATACTGGTATCAGGTAATCTCTCCTGAGGGGAGTAGGTGAGAACGCGTTCCCCGGAAGAAGGAATAGTAGGCGTCGGTTCGACCTAGGGTTTCTGGTTGGAAATTCAAAGTCAGAACCGAACAGCCGGGAGATTGTCACACTTTAATATTCTTACTATTGTTATGTGCTAACTTTGTGGTGCAGGGTATTTTGGGACTAATATAGTTGCAGGTACCAAAATCACAAAGTTTGTCTCGGATGAACAGTGTCCGAGGCGCTTCCATGGAGCTTGGAGGCGCCTCGGGTGCAAAGCAGGAGTTGGCTACGAAGCAGTGCTGGAGGCGCCTCGGATGAAGTTGGAGGCGCCTTGGACCAGAGCTTGGAGGCGCCTTGGAGTGGCTTGGGGGCACCTTCGAGTGGATGAGGTGCGACCTGTTCTGTGCTGATCCACGCGGGCGACTCGGGAGGCTTGGATGCGCCTCAGATGGTGATTGAGGTGCCTCTAACAGTGTATAAAAGGAGCTCTCAAGGTAGCAATCAGATAAACAAATTCCAAGTGCTTCTACTACAACATGCTGCTCCAAAAGATGCCCTGAAGTGCTGTCACAAGTCCCCGACGACCCTGAGCTCCGAAATTGTGATTCTGTCGTCGGTATAATTCTCTTATTGTTATTGCACTTATTGTAATACATCTTTGTACAATCTTTGCGCGATATAGTTGTTGCCCACAGAAAGCGATCAATGATCGCGGCCCTTGGAGTAGGAGTCGCCCTAGGCTTCGAACCAAGTAAAATCTTGGTGTCCTTTATCTTTTCTTTTTTGTGTGTTTGGTTTATTATTTCCGCTACGCTTTCTCGAACAATTTCCGAATTACGAAATGCGAATAAGCCACGTGTGTTATTCACCCCCCCCCCCTCTAGGACGATCTCGATCTAACAAATAATTCCTCTCCCACTTAGTTATTTTAAACGAGGAATTTTAACATGCACACACACACAACACATATAAACCGCATAAAAGGCAATAAATATGAAAAAAATTCCAACTATTATGGCCTCATCCATAGCTGTCCTCCGTGTGCCACCAACCCTAGCCGCCGTTAACAGGTCATGTCGTCATGTCTATCTTGCTTCTGTTTCCACTGCGCCTCTGGTCCTCAAATAGCACCACACCTCGCAAGGATACGATCTGTGACAAAAATAAAATTTTATATTTATCGATCTTATATTGCACAAGGGAATGTACATGTAATCTAGATCGAACAGAATATAAAATTCTAAAAGTAATACAGCTCCTGCTGTATTTAATAATTACAATCATGCACACACATAAAATGCCATCGACATGCCCGAGGGTCCAAATCACACACAAACACAATAGGGTCATAATAGTTCGAACTAAGATGCCTGCAACTACAGAGTTAATCTATTTGCGCATCCTACTATTATCCTGCCTAAATTTATGTATGAAAAGTGCATAATTTAACTGAAAACCAAACACACAGAGGCAGAAAACTATCTCTGATACCAATTGTTGGCGCTACTCGAAATTACGTTATGTTTTCCCTGTACAAAAATTTATACAAGCACAGAACTTTTCCTAGCAATTCATGTGCTTTTCAGAAGTTAAACTTGGATTACAAACGAAACTTAATTAATCCAAGTTCAACCTATGTGTTCATCAGAAGTTAAACCATATTACAGAAGTTGATTAAATATCTATTTCAAGGATTGACTTCCAGGTCGTTGGCGAGGCACTCAACCTTCTTGGGTATGTGATCATCCACCACTACCTAGTCAAACCCTTTCAAAGAAATTGAATATTTAAACTCCTTACAGTAAACCCTAGGTTAAACTACAGAGACCTCAATCAAAGTACAAGATCGCTAGCCTCTAGCGTTGGTACTTCAGGATCCATACAAAGGAAAAATAAACTAGTACACAACGGAAACAATTAACTAGTTATACCTTTCTTTGTAGCTTAAAGACCTCTTGATCTTCTGCTGTATTTCTCTCCTCCTCTTGAACGTCGTGTGGGCGACGATCTACCAAGACGTAAAAATCACCCAAGTCCTTCTTTCTTCCAAGACTTTCGGCCACCAAGGGATCAAAGCTAGGAACATCACCTCTTGTTCTTTTTTCTTCCTTGCAACCCGCCGGCCACAAGATGGTTGAAGCCTCTTGATGCCGCCGGCCTTAGGTGAGAAAGCAAGGGGAGAATAAGAATATGAGGGGGCTGACCACAAGGAGAATAGAAGAGGAATAAAAATTGTGTAGATGATTATTATTTCTAAGGCACCATCTATCCTCTTTTATAATCCTTGGTAATGGCTAAAAATGAAAGATTTCAACAACAATTAAAATCTCTCTTTTAAATTTCCTATTGTGGATGTCTACAAAAGGAAAGTTTTAAAATTAAAAATCTCTCTTTTAAACATTGTAGATGACTACAAAAATAAAAGATTTTTAAAATTAAAACCTCTCTTTTAAATCATGGCTACAAAAAAGGAATATTTTAACAAAAATAAAATCTCTTTTTTAAACCATTGTAAATGGCTATAAAAGGAAAGATTTTTTAAATTTAAAACTCTCTTTTAAATCCATGTGGATGACTTCAAAAAAGAAAAAATTTTAAAATTTAAAATCTCTCTTTTAAAATATTGTAGATGACTACAAAAAGAAATATTTAAAAAAATTAAAACCCCACTTTTAAATCCATCTTGTCTGGCCCCTTGCTTGGGCACCAAGCAAGGGGTGGTCGGCCCCTTGCTTGGGCACCAAGCAAGGATGTGGCCGGCTATAAGGATGACTCGGGTGGATGCGATGCTTTATACATAGAGACTACAACAGTGACCTAAAGGAGGAATTAGTTTTGACCTCCTGATGAGCTTGAGCTTCCTGTGTTCGACCCGAACACCCAACTCAAGTTCATCAATAATAACTCATGCCACTAAAGAGTTATTATTGAACTACCGCACCAATCTCATATTACATTATGAGCTCCTTCTTATCATGAGTGTGTTAATCTCCCTGTGTTTAAGATATCGAATGTCCATTAATTAAA
The DNA here is from genome assembly GCF_018446385.1 of Zingiber officinale. NCBI lineage: Eukaryota > Viridiplantae > Streptophyta > Magnoliopsida > Zingiberales > Zingiberaceae > Zingiber > Zingiber officinale. Next base: position 89,503,135 of record NC_055992.1, on the reverse strand, counting down.
TGAGTTACTGACAACTCACTTAATTAACATTTAGCTCCAAGAGTAGTATCACTCAACTTCATTGTCATGTCAGAACTAAGTCCACCTGCAGGGTTTACATGATAATCCTTATGAGCTCCTCAAAGGGACATCATCATCCTAATAAATAGGACACAGTTTCCTTCTATAATCAACAACACACCATATAAATAATATTATTTCCCAACTTATCGGACCTATTGATTTAACGAATAATTCTCACCCTTTGATAAATTAAAGAAATAAATACTAAGTACATGTGCTTGTTATTATATTGGGATTAAGAGTACGCACATCCATAATAACAGAGGTTCTGTTATTTTATGCAGTTATTATAAAAGGAACAACCTCAAATGGTCCTGCTCTATACACACATAGTGTACTAGTGTAATTTTATAGTCAAGATAAATTAGTACCAAATTACACTACAATCATTCCAATGATTTGTCCCAATCCATCTTGGTTGTGAGCTTCTATTTATAATTTATAAGGAATTGATAATATGATCTTCTGTGTGATACCACACACCATGTTATCTACAATATAAATTAAATGGACAACTGCATTTAACTAAATGCAGACATTTGACCAATGTGATTCTCATTTCAAAATAAATGTTTATACAAAAAACTAAACTTTTAGTATACATTCTAACACCCTTAGATCCGATCGACTTGTAAGTCGGATCAGACAAGGCGATGGGCTAGATAGGTAGATCAATACTTAACTTCAGATTTCATCTACAAATTGCAAAGGACGACCGTTCAGATGATCAATCGGTCCTTCATGTTCTAATAGTGCTATAAGACCTGCTTAGTCAACCTTACCTAGCCAACACTTCCAGATCCATTCATCCATATGACCTTCACTATTTAACTTTGAGGTTCACGTCAACTGATCCTTCCTATTCTGACCTGCATTTTAGAGAAATCTTCATCCAGTATCATTGCCCTTTATAAGGAAAGTGATCTCCAACTACACAGCAATTAGGATTCAACAACACAATATGTCTATTTATCAATTTTTAATATTTATATTTTTTGGTCCAATTCGTTTTTTTTTTCTATAATTACTCGTTTTAAAAATTGTTTTTGAAAAAAATCTGATTTTTTAAAGATTTTTTATCTTTTAAATATATATTTTTAAAAATTATGTAATTATTTTTTTAAATATTAGATGGCCGGGCCGGTTGCCAATGACACGAGCCCTGCCGGATATGACCCCAAATAAGTAACATATTCGACAGAGATTTCAACCACTTATTTGTTTTTTTATTGCCACCGAATTATTAAATTCAAATTAACAAGCGGTTGATAAACTTCGTGGATATCACCAGCGACTTTGTGAATTGCGAGGAAAGTTTCCAAATCAAACAATCAAAAGTAAACGCGAAGACTTAGAAATCTTAATTAAGCCGTTCGCCATTCTCCCCTCTCTATAATGACGAGCTAACCGTGTACATGTCAAGGAATTAAAGCACCGACCTGATCGACAGTAGTGAAGAAGATGGGCCGGATCTTGGCAGAGGCGTCGTTCAACGGCCATGGCTCCGCCATGTCCTCGGAGCTTGGACTCTTCTTCTTGTGCGTGGCTGCCGCTGTCATGGCCGTTGTTATCTTCAACTGCGGTCGCAGCAACAAGAGGCGGACTACGGCGAAGAAGAACGGCGTAGCCTACTACGGCGGGGGTGCTCCGGTTTATACTCCTCCCGCTGCTATCAAAAGCAGTGGCTCCGCCGCCAAAGTTGCAGTAGGTGCAGCGGTGGGAGTTGTCGCCGGTGTGGCTGTCGCTGAAGCCCTCAGCAGCGATGGTGGAGACGGTGGAGGCGGAGGTGGTGGAGATGGAGGTGGATGTGGCTGTTGCGGTGGCTGCGGTGGCGGTGGCGGCTGCGGTGGCGGTGGTGGTTGCGGTGGCTGTGGTGGCGGTGGCTGTGGTGGTTGATGCGACAACTGTTTCGTTTGATCTCATCTGAAACAAAGGTTAATAATGTCCGGTTAAATTGTATGGTTGTATAATATTTAATTTGATTATTAAATGTGATTAATACGCTTCCATAGTTGTATTTGTGTATGGGTGTGATTTTTTTTCTTATAAAAGTTAATAGGTTCACTAATTACTTAAGATCACAAAGCACGCGGTAATCTGAGTAGTTTCCTACGACGTTTGGAACGGACCATGTTCATGAATGCATTTCCAACCGTTCCGATGCTTCAAAGCCAACATGTTTATTCTGCTGGTTACTATCTTTCATTGATGGACTTAATTATAAATTATGTATATGAGTTACAAACTGAACTTATTAAATAATCTAACTTAGGTTTCAATTATTAGATATAGATCTTGTATATATAGAATTTATAGTTCCATATTTATTATCATCTATGAATGATAATAGATATCTATTATATATAGAGTTGATCCTCACTTTTAGTCAGGGGCGGAGGCAGTAAGGGTATTGGGGGGCCCTGGCCCCCCCTTCGTCGGCGGTGAACCGGTTATATCTCCAATCAAAATGGTCTCATTGTTACCTTGCATTGCTCTAGGAACAAACTCGGCCCCCCTCGTACTACTTAGGGAAGTGGTTGTTGGACACCAAACAATCTGTAGCCGGAGATATATAGGATATTTAGCTGAATTTAAAATTACACCGAATTCAAATTCAACTTACAATTGAGATGACCTGAGCTGATAATCTCAGGCTGCCAGCAGGGGCTGGTTTTGAGCAAATCGTCCGAGCAGCAAGTCAGGTCAGCAGCACGGGTCGGCAGACCAGCTCGGCGGGTCGGCAGACCAGCTCGGCGGGTCGGCAGCTCAGTTCGGCGGGTCGGAAGCTCGGGTCGACAAACCAGCTCGGCGGGTCGGCAGCTCAGCTCGGCGGGTCGGCTCGGCGGGTCGGCAAACCAGCTCGGTGGGTCGGCAGACCAGCTCGGCGGGTCGGCAGCTCAGTACGAACAGCAGGTCAGGTCGACAGCACAGTAGCTCAGCCGAACAGCAGGTCAGGTGGATTGATTGAGGCCTGCGAGTTCGCAGTTTCCTTGAAACAGATTCGCCCCCACCTCCGGTTGTACTTCGAGGCCTATTCGGGAGGTCTGTTTCCCATGATACAACGATCTGACCGTGGACCCCACCAAGCACTGGTGGTCACAGCGAACTGAGTGGCACCCGATCACTATCACGGGCGCTCTGCCGAGCAGGAGTTGCACGACAGAGGGGAACGAGGAGGAGGACCTTTGCTTTTGTTGCTCTCTCTTCTTTTCTGCCTGTGATCACAGCCTCCTTATATAGGAGCTCAGATCAACGGCAGTGTTAATGACCTTAATGGTCATTATTAGCCGAACAGCGAAACGGCCACCGTTTCACTCATTATTATTCGGTCGGTTTTATTCTGTATTAATCTCGAATTAATGTATCCGTTTTACAGCAACAAAAAGTTCAACGTGGCAAAATGTTGGTTGTTCTGCTTGGGCAAATTTTTGCCCTGACCGGTCTGGCATTCTTGTGCGCAGGTCGCGCTCACACACGAGTCAACTAGGTTCAGTGCAATCCGGGCCCTGGATTTGCACCCCCTACGCACCCACGCGTGAGAGAGAGCCTCTCCCCATGCACTTGTTCACATCCTCAAAGTATGTGAATTAATATAAACCAACAAAAACCACTTGAAACTTCCAATGTGGGACTAAAGTCCCCATTCACAATGAAGCTTCTTCTCTTCCTCCTCTTCTCCATTCACACTTAATCAACAATCCCTCACATGAATGGAGATATGGTATGTGATAGCATTCAACAGTTGAGTCAAGTATAGGATAAGTAGGGTTTACCCTTTGAACCTTCCCTTGTGAAGATCTGGTTGCTTACTGGCTGATAGTAGACATGATGTCCTTGAACTATACTGCCGTCTGTGTAAGCAGTGACAAATCTCACCCAAGACTCTCCCTGATACAACTCAATTCTCATGAGTGTGTTCGTTCTTGGCCATGAACACGCCTGGTTCTGTGAGAAGCTCAAAGAATTGTGCCTCCAATTCTCTTCGAAGCGGCCCCACTTCTTTCTCACATAGGTGATCCCTCAAGAGTTACCATCTACTCTTTTTTATCATTAAAAGCTCATTAGCTTATCCTGCTCTAGTCACTGTTTCAATGGGCTACCCCCCACAGTGTGTCTAGTCAGTGCAGATTAGTTGTCCCTTTGAACCTAGTTTTTGGGATCTCCAGTCAGCATAGGTTGGGTGTCCTCTGCACTGATCGCTAACAATGGCATCAAGCCCATTCCCTGTGATGAGCTTGCAACTAACTCTCGATTTAACCCTTTGGTTAGCGGATCCGCTAGGTTATCCTTTGACTTCACATAGTCAACAGTGATAACTCCAGTTGAGAGTAGTTGTCTAATGGTATTGTGTCTACGACGTATATGTCTAGACTTACCATTATACAAATGGCTCTGTGCTCGACCGATTGCTGATTGACTATCGCAATGTATGCAAATCGCCGGCACCGGTTTCGCCCATCGTGGAATATCTTCTATGAATTTCCGTAGCCACTCAGCCTCTTCACCGCACTTGTCAAGCGCTACAAACTCAGATTCCATCATGGATCTGGTTATTACGGTTTGCTTAGAAGATTTCCAGGAAATGGATGCACCTGCTAGAGTGAAGGCATACCCACTCGTAGACTTAGAGTCTTTTATATCGGATATCCAACTTGCATCACTGTATCCTTCGATTACAGCAAGATATCTCGTATAGTACAGTCCATATTCATGAGTATATCTCAAGTACCTCAGTACTCTTGTTATCCCTTTCCAGTGCTCAACATCGGGATTACTCGTGTATCTACTCAGTTTGTTTACTGCGTAGGCCAAGTCTGGTCGAGTACAACTCATCAAGTACATCCAATCACTCGAGAGTACTCTATCTGCGAGATACTTTCACCTCAATTTTTCGATAGATGTTGACTCGTATCTATCGGCGTTCGTGCCAAAGCAGTATCACCCTTGGTGAATTTTTCAAGAATTTTGTCCACGTAATGGGACTGACTAAGAACAAGTTCTTCTGTCGTTCTAAGAATTTTGATTCCCAGAATCACATTAGCTAGGCCCATGTCTTTCATGTCAAATCTTGAGTTCAACATATTTTTTGTGGATTTGATTATCTTATCATTACTCCCAATGATAAGTATGTCATCTACATAGAGGCACAAGATGACATAGTCACTCTCTGTGGCTCTCATGTAGACACATTTATCACATTCATTGATCTTGAATCCACATTCCTTCATGGCATTATCGAATTTCTCATGCCACTGCTTTGGCGCTTGTTTCAAGCCATATAATGACTTCACCAATCTACATACCTTGTTTTTCTGTCCTGACACAGAAAACCCCTCAGGTTGGTCCATGTAGATTTCCTCTTCTAAATCCACGTTTAGAAAAGTTGTCTTTACATCCATTTGATGTATTTTGAGATTCCATAGAGCGACTATAGCCAACAATACTCTAATGGAAGTTATTATCGATACCGGAGAGTATGTATCGAAGTAATCAAGGCCTTCTCGTTGTCGGTATCCTTTGATTACCAATCTAGCCTTGTATTTATCGATCGTGCCATCTGAATTCATTTTCTTCTTGAAAATCCACTTGCAACCTAGTGGTTTAGTTCCCGGAGGAAGATCCACAAGTTCCCAAGTGTGATTTTGCAAGATAGATTCTATCTCAGATGCAATTGCCTCTTTCCAGTGAGGTCCATCAGAAGAGCCTACAGCTTCTGAGTAACTACGGGGCTCACTCTCCAACATGAAAGTGATAAAATCCAATCCATAGGATTTTTCTACCTGAGCTCTTTTGCTCCGTCTAGGCTCAACCTCCACTGGTTCCTCATTGTCATCATTTTCTTCTTCGCCTTGTGTTTCATTCGCCCATTTTGAGGAGCTAGCATCCTCACGGGTCTTATATGGAAACACATGCTCGAAGAAAGAGGCATTTCTCGATTCGATTATCGAGTTCTTATGTATCTCCGGTATGTGTGACTCATACACACAAAATCGATAAGCACTGCTGTTATGTGCATATCCAATAAATATGCAATCAACAGTCTTTGGTCCTATCTTAATTCTTTTTGGATCAGGCACCAACACTTTGGCAAGACACCCTCACATTCATAAATATTTGTAGGACGGTTGTCTTCCATTCCACAACTCATAAGGGCTCTTATCTATTTTCTTCCGAGGCACCTTATTTAAAAGGTAATTAGCTGTTAACACAGCTTCCCCCACATGAACTCTGGCAATCCAGAGCTTAATAGAAGAGCGTTCATCATCTCCTTAAGAGTTCGATTCTTTCGCTCAGCAACCCCGTTTTGCTGAGGAGTATAAGGAGCTGTTGTTTCATGTCTGATCCCATGTTCAGCACACAACTCAGCGAACGGTGACACATATTCACCGCCTCGGTCACTTCGAACCACCTTAATCTTTCTATTAAGCTGGTTTTCGACCTCGTTCTTATAGAGAGCAAATTTCTCTATAGCTTCATCCTTACTTTTAAAAAGATACACATAACAGTATTTTGTGTTATCATCTACAAAAGTGATGAAGTATTTATTTCCACCACGCGTTGGCGTACCTTTTAGATCGCACACGTCAGTGTGGATTAGGTCAAGTGGTTCGTTACTTCTTTCAATACGTTGAAAGGATGACGTTGTCATTTTCGCTTCAACACAAATCTCACACTTGTGTTTTGGGCCAAGGTGGAATGTAGGTAAGCTTTGCATGTTTATTAATCTACGCAATACATCGTAGTTAACATGTCCTAGTCTACCATGCCACAAACACGAAGACTCAAGCATATAAGTGGAAGAGCTTTCAGTTTTATTTATCTTGGGCCTAATGGCCATTACATTGAGCTTAAACATCCCATCAGATACATAGCCCCTTCCTACAAACATCCCATTTTTGGACAATACAACTCTGTCCGACTCAAAAACAATGCGAAAGTCATGCTTGCTCAGAAGTGATCCGGACACTAGATTCTTCCGAATCTCCGGAACATACAGCACATTGTTCAGAGTGAGGTCCTTGTCCGAGATCATCTTCAGCACCACCTTTCCTTGGCCCGTGATGTCCGAGGTTGCTGAGTTCCCCGTGAACAGTTTGTCTCCAGTGACTTCTTCGAAGTTGTGGAGCAGCTTTTTGTTGCAGCAGACATGTCAAGTGGCTCCAATATCGATCCACCATTGCCGCGGGTTTGAACCGATCAGGTTCAGCTCAGAGACCACAGCGCAGAGGTCGTCCATTTCTGGTCCCTTGTTCAGGTTGGCCTCCTGCTTCTTCTTCGGCTTTCTGCACTCCGAAGATTTGTGACCCACTTTGTCACAGTTGAAGCACTTCCCAGAGAATTTCTTCTTGTTGATGCCTCCTTTGGGTCCCATCTTGGAAGACTTGGGGTTTTTCCGTTTCGAGCTTTGTCCGTGCTCGACCACGTTGGCTTTGACAGTAGCCGGAGAGAACAACTTTCTCTCTGAACTCTTGTTATCTTCTTCGATGCGAAGTCGAACGATGAGTTCCTCCACATTCATCTCCTTCCGCTTGTGCTTCAGGTAGTTCTTGAAGTCCTTCCAGCCAGGAGGCAGTTTCTCGATGATAGCAGCCACTTGGAAGGTTTCACTCAGAACCATCCCTTCTGAGTGGATCTCATGCAAGATCACCTGAAGCTTCTGGACTTGACTGATCACCGTCTTGGAGTCAACTATCTTGTAGTCCAGGAATCTACCCACGATGAACTTCTTTGCCCCTGCGTCCTCCGTCTTGTATTTCTTGTCTAGGGACTCCCACAGTTCTTTAGTCGTACTCTTCATGCTATACACAGCGTACAGCGAGTCGGCAAGGCAATTGAGGATGTAGTTTCGGCAAAGGAACTCGGAATGAGTCCATGCCTCCACTGTATTGATGGTTTGCGCATCAGCATCCTCAGTGCGCTTGGGATGGTCCTCGGTCAAGAACCGAGCCAGATTGAGTGTGGTCAGGTAGAAGAGCATCTTCTGCTGCCACCTCTTGAAGTTCAGTCCACTGAACTTCTCTGGTCTTTCCCCATGAATGATTGGCACAGTTCCAATCGGGGCAGAGGGGGCCTGAATGTGTTGAGTCTGTTGCACCTCAACAGTTAGTTCCGTGGCCATCTCAACAGAATCGACTCTGTTTCAAGATTGTTGGACACCAAACAATCTATAGCCGGAGATATATAGGGTATTTAGCTGAATTTAAAATTACACCGAATTCAAATTCAACTTACAATTGAGATGACCTGAGCTGATAATCTCAGGCTGCCAGCAGGGGCTGGTTTTGAGCAAATCGTCCGAGCAGCAAGTCAGGTCAGCAGCTCGGGTCGGCAGACCAGCTCGGCGGGTCGGCAGACCAGCTCGGCGGGTCGGCAGACCAGCTCGGCGGGTCGGCAGCTCAGTACGAATAGCAGGTCAGGTCGGCAGCACAGTAGCTCAGTCGAACATTGGGTCAGGTGGATTGATCGAGGCCTGCGAGTTCGCAGTTTCCTTGAAACAGATTCGCCCCCACCTCCGGCTGTGCTTCGAGGCCTATTCGGGAGGTCTGTTTCCCAGGATACAACGATATGACTGTGGACTCCACCAAGCACTGGTCACGGCGAACTGAGTGGCACCCGATCACTATCACGGGCGCTCTGCCGAGCAGGAGTTGCACGACAGAGGGGAACGAGGAGGAGGACCTTTGCTTTTGTTGCTCTCTCTTCTTTTCTGCCTGTGATCACAGCCTCCTTATATAGGAGCTCAGATCAACGACAGTGTTAATGACCTTAATGGTCATTATTACTCGAACAGCGAAACGGCCACCGTTTCACTCATTATTATTCGGTCGGTTTTATTTTGCATTAATCTCGAATTAATGTATCCGTTTTACAGCAACAAAAAGTTTAACGTGGCAAAATGTTAGTTGTTCTGCTTGGGCAAATTTTTGCCCTGACCGGCCTGGCATTCTTGTGTGCAGGTCGCGCTCACACATAAGTCAACTGGGTTCAGTGCAATCCGGGCCCTGGATTTTCACCCCCCCCCTACGCACCCACGCGTGAGAGAGAGCCTCTCCCCATGCACTTGTTCACATCCTCAAAGTATGTGAATCAATATAAACCAACAAAAACCACTTGAAACTTCCAATGTGGGACTAAAGTCCCCATTCACAATGAAGCTTCTTCTCTTCCTCCTCTTCTCCATTCACACTTAATCAACAATCCCCCACATGAATGGAGATATGGTATGTGATAGCATTCAGCAGTTGAGTCAAGTATAGGATAAGTAGGGTTTACCCTTTGAACCTTCCCTTGTGAAGATCTGGTTGCTTACTGGCTGATAGTAGACATGATGTCCTTGAATTATACTGCCGTCTGTGTAAGCAGTGACAAATCTCACCCAAGACTCTCCCTGATACAACTCAATTCTCATGAGTGTGTTCGTTCTTGGCCATGAACACGCCTGGTTCTGTGAGAAGCTCTAAGAATTGTGCCTCCAATTCTCTTCGAAGCGGCCCCACTTCTTTCTCACATAGGTGATCCCTCAAGAGTTACCATCTACTCTTTTTTATCATTAAAAGCTCATTAGCTTATCCTGCTCTAGTCACTGTTTCAATGGGCTACCCCCCACAGTGTGTCTAGTCAGTGCAGATTAGTTGTCCCTTTGAACCTAGTTTTTGGGATCTCCAGTCAGCATAGGTTGGGTGTCCTCTGCACTGATCGCTAACAATGGCATCAAGCCCATTCCCTGTGATGAGCTTGCAACTAACTCTCGATTTAACCCTTTGGTTAGCGGATCCGCTAGGTTATCCTTTGACTTCACATAGTCAACAGTGATAACTCCAGTTGAGAGTAGTTGTCTAATGGTATTGTGTCTACGACGTATATGTCTAGACTTACCATTATACAAATGGCTCTGTGCTCGACCGATTGCTGATTGACTATCGCAATGTATGCAAATCGCCGGCACCGGTTTCGCCCATCGTGGAATATCTTCTATGAATTTCCGTAGCCACTCAGCCTCTTCACCGCACTTGTCAAGCGCTACAAACTCAGATTCCATCATGGATCTGGTTATTACGGTTTGCTTAGAAGATTTCCAGGAAATGGATGCACCTGCTAGAGTGAAGGCATACCCACTCGTAGACTTAGAGTCTTTTATATCGGATATCCAACTTGCATCACTGTATCCTTCGATTACAGCAAGATATCTCGTATAGTGCAGTCCATATTCATGAGTATATCTCAAGTACCTCAGTACTCTTGTTATCCCTTTCCAGTGCTCAACATCGGGATTACTCGTGTATCTACTCAGTTTGTTTACTGCGTAGGCCAAGTCTGGTCGAGTACAACTCATCAAGTACATCAGACTTCCAATCACTCGAGAGTACTCTATCTGCGAGATACTTTCACCTCAATTTTTCGATAGATGTTGACTCGTATCTATCGGCGTTCGTGCCAAAGCAGTATCACCCTTGGTGAATTTTTCAAGAATTTTGTCCACGTAATGGGACTGACTAAGAACAAGTTCTTCTGTCGTTCTAAGAATTTTGATTCCCAGAATCACATTAGCTAGGCCCATGTCTTTCATGTCAAATCTTGAGTTCAACATATTTTTTGTGGATTTGATTATCTTATCATTACTCCCAATGATAAGTATGTCATCTACATAGAGGCACAAGATGACATAGTCACTCTCTGTGGCTCTCATGTAGACACATTTATCACATTCATTGATCTTGAATCCACATTCCTTCATGGCATTATCGAATTTCTCATGCCACTGCTTTGGCGCTTGTTTCAAGCCATATAATGACTTCACCAATCTACATACCTTGTTTTTCTGTCCTGACACAGAAAACCCCTCAGGTTGGTCCATGTAGATTTCCTCTTCTAAATCCCCGTTTAGAAAAGCTGTCTTTACATCCATTTGATGTATTTTGAGATTCCATAGAGCGGCTATAGCCAACAATACTCTAATGGAAGTTATTCTCGATATCGAAGAGTATGTATCGAAGTAATCAAGGCCTTCTCGTTGTCGGTATCCTTTGATTACCAATCTGGCCTTGTATTTATCGATCGTGCCATCTGACTTCATTTTCTTCTTGAAAATCCACTTGCAACCTAGTGGTTTACTTCCCGGAGGAAGATCCACAAGTTCCCAAGTGTGATTTTGCAAGATAGATTCTATCTCAGATGCAATTGCCTCTTTCCAGTGAGGTCCATCAGAAGAGGCTACAACTTCTGAGTAACTACGGGGCTCACTCTCCAACATGAAAGTGATAAAATCCGATCCATAGGATTTTTCTACCTGAGCTCTTTTGCTCCGTCTAGGCTCAACCTCCACTGGTTCCTCATTGTCATCATTTTCTTCTTCGCCTTGTGTTTCATTCACCCATTTTGAGGAGCTAGCATCCTCACGGGTCTTATATGGAAACACATGCTCGAAGAAAGAGGCATTTCTCGATTCGATTATCGAGTTCTTATGTATCTCCGGTATGTGTGACTCATACACACAAAATCGATAAGCACTGTTGTTATGTGCATATCCAATAAATATGCAATCAACAGTCTTTGGTCCTATCTTAATTCTTTTTGGATCAGGCACCAACACTTTGGCAAGACACCCCCACATTCGTAAATATTTGTAGGACAGTTGTCTTCCATTCCACAACTCATAAGGGCTCTTATCTATTTTCTTCCGAGGCACCTTATTTAAAAGGTAATTAGCTGTTAACACAGCTTCCCCCCACATGAACTCTTGCAATCCAGAGCTTAATAGAAGAGCGTTCATCATCTCCTTAAGAGTTCGATTCTTTCGCTCAGAAACCCCGTTTTGCTGAGGAGTATAAGGAGCTGTTGTTTCATGTCTGATCCCATGTTCAGCACACAACTCAGCGAACGGTGACACATATTCACCGCCTCGGTCACTTCGAACCACCTTAATCTTTCTATTAAGCTGGTTTTCGACCTCGTTCTTATAGAGAGCAAATTTCTCTATAGCTTCATCCTTACTTTTATGAAGATACACATAATAGTATTTTGTGTTATCATCTACAAAAGTGATGAAGTATTTATTTCCACCACGCGTTGGCGTACCTTTTAGATCGCACACGTCAGTGTGGATTAGGTCAAGTGGTTCGTTACTTCTTTCAATATGTTGAAAGGATGACGTTGTCATTTTCGCTTCAACACAAATCTCACACTTGTGTTTTGGGCCAAGGTGAAATGTAGGTATGCTTTGCATGTTTATTAATCTACGCAATACATCGTAGTTAACATGTCCTAGTCTACCATGCCACAAACACGAAGACTCAAGCATATAAGTGGAAGAGCTTTCAGTTTTATTTATCTTGGGCCTAATGGTCATTACATTGAGCTTAAACAGCCCATCAGATACATAGCCTCTTTCTACAAACATCCCATTTTTGGACAATACAACTCTGTCCGACTCAAAAACAATGTGAAAGCCATGCTTGCTCAGAAGTGATCCGGACACTAGATTCTTCCGAATCTCCGGAACATATAGCACATTGTTCAGAGTGAGGTCCTTGCCCGAGGTCATCTTCAGCACCACCTTTCACTGGCTCGTTATGTCCGGGGTTGCTGAGTTCCCCATGAACAGTTTGTCTCCAGTGACTTCTTCAAAGTTGTGGAGCAGCTTTTTGTTGCAGCAGACATGTCAAGTGGCTCCAGTATCGATCCACCATTGCCGCGAGTTTGAACCGATCAGGTTCAGCTCAGAGACCACAGCGCAGAGGTCGTCCATTTCTTGTCCCTCGTTCAGGTTGGCCTCCTTCTTCTTCTTCGGCTTTCTGCACTCCGAAGATTTGTGACCCACTTTGTCACAGTTGAAGCACTTCCCAGAGAATTTCTTCTTGTTGATGCCTCCTTTGGGTCCCATCTTGGAAGACTTGGGGTTCTTCCGTTTCGAGCTTTGTCCGTGCTCGACCACGTTGGCTTTGACAGTAGCCAGGGAGAACAACTTTCTCTCTGAACTCTTGTTGTCTTCTTCGATGCGAAGTCGAACGATGAGTTCCTCCACATTCATCTCCTTCCGCTTGTGCTTCAGGTAGTTCTTGAAGTCCTTCCAGCCGGGAGGCAGCTTCTCGATGATAGCAGCCACTTGGAAGGTTTCACTCAGAACCATCCCTTCTGAGTGGATCTCATGCAAGATCACCACATTCAGAGTAAGGTCCTGGAGATAACTTCTCAATGATCGCTGTCACTTGGAAGGTTTCACTCAAAACTTTACATCCGAGTGGATCTCTTGTCAGATCACCTGAAGTTCCTAGACTTGGATGATCACCATGCTTGGGAGAGTCCTCGGTCAAGAACCGAGTAGGGCTGGTTTTTGCCAAGTGATGAGTATTGACTGCCGAGCTGATCACCGTGCTTGGGAAGGTCCTCGGTCAAGAACCGAGCAGAGCTAGTTTGTAGTAAGTGAAGAGTGCTGACTTCTGAGTCCATCAAATTCTGAGTGCCTTGTCAGGAGAGAAGTCACCCGATGGCAAGGCTGAATGTGTTGAGTCTGTTGCACCTCAACAGTTAGTTCCGTGGCCATCTCAACAGAATCGACTCTGTTTCAAGATTGTTGGACACCAAACAATCTGTAGCCGGAGATATATTGGGTATTTAGCTGAATTTAAAATTACATCGAATTCAAATTCAACTTACAATTGAGATGACCTGAGCTGATAATCTCAGGCTGCCAGCAGGGGCTGGTTTTGAGCAAATCGTCCGAGCAGCAAGTCAGGTCAGCAGCTCGGGTCGGCAGACCAGCTCGGCAGGTCGGCAGCTCAGCTCGGCGGGTCGGCAGACCAGCTCGGCGGGTCGACAGCTCAGTACGAATAGCAGGTCAGGTCGGCAGCACAGTAGCTCAACCGATTAGCGGGTCAGGTGGATTGATCGAGGCTTGCGAGTTCGCAGTTTCCTTGAAACAGATTCACCCCCACCTCCGGCTGTGCTTCGATGCCTATTCGGGAGGTCTGTTTCCCAGGATACAACGATCTGACCGTGGACTCCACCAAGCACTCGTGGTCACGGCGAACTGAGTGGCACCCGATCACTATCACGGGCGCTCTGCCGAGCAGGAGTTACACGACAGAGGGGAACGAGGAGGAGGACCTTTGCTTTTGTTGCTCTCTCTTCTTTTCTGCCTGTGATCACAGCCTCCTTATATAGGAGCTCAGATCAACGACAGTGTTAATGACCTTAATGGTCATTATTACCCGAACAGCGAAACGGCCACCGTTTCACTCATTATTATTCGGGTTGTTTTATTTTGCATTAATCTCGAATTAATGTATCCATTTTACAGTAACAAAAAGTTCAACGTGGCAAAATGTTGGTTGTTCTGCTTGGGCAAAATTTTGCCCTGACCGGTCTGGCATTCTTGTGCGCAGGTCGCACTCACACACGAGTCAACTGGGTTCAGTGCAATCCGGGCCCTAGATTTGCACCCCCCCCCTACGCACCCACGCGTGAGAGAGAGTCTCTCCCCATGCACTTGTTCACATCCTCAAAGTATGTGAATCAATATAAACCAACAAAAACCACTTGAAAGTTCCAATGTGGGACTAAAGCCCCCATTCACAATGAAGCTTCTTCTCTTCCTCCTCTTCTCCATTCACACTTAATCAACAATCCCCCTCATGAATGGAGATATGGTATGTGATAGCATTCAGCAGTTGAGTCAAGTATAGGATAAGTAGGGTTTACCCTTTGAACCTTCCCTTGTGAAGATCTGGTTGCTTACTGGCTGATAGTAGACATGATGTCCTTGAACTATACTGCCGTCTGTGTAAGCAGTGACAAATCTCACCCAAGACTCTCCCTGATACAACTCAATTCTCATGAGTGTGTTCGTTCTTGGCCATGAACACGCCTGGTTCTGTGAGAAGCTCTAAGAATTGTGCCTCCAATTCTCTTCGAAGCGGCCCCACTTCTTTCTCACATAGGTGATCCCTCAAGAGTTACCATCTACTCTTTTTGATCATTAAAAGCTCATTAGCTTATCCTGCTCTAGTCACTGTTTCAATGGGCTACCCCCCACAGTGTGTCTAGTCAGTGCAGATTAGTTGTCCCTTTGAACCTAGTTTTTGGGATCTCCAGTCAGCATAGGTTGGGTGTCCTCTGCACTGATCGCTGACAATGACATCAAGCCCATTCCCTGTGATGAGCTTGCAACTAACTCTCGATTTAACCCTTTGGTTAGCGGATCCGCTAGGTTATCCTTTGACTTCACGTAGTCAACAGTGATAACTCCAGTTGAGACTAGTTGTCTAATGTTATTGTGTCTACGACGTATATGTCTAGACTTACCATTATACAAATGGCTCTGTGCTCGACCGATTGCTGATTGACTATCGCAATGTATGCAAATCGCCGGCACCGGTTTCGCCCATCGTGGAATATCTTCTATGAATTGTCGTAGCCACTCAGCCTCTTCACCGCACTTGTCAAGAGCTACAAACTCAGATTCCATCATGGATCTGGTTATTACGGTTTGCTTAGAAGATTTCCAGGAAATGGATGCACCTGCTAGAGTGAAGACATACCCACTCGTAGACTTAGAGTTTTTTATATCGGATATCCAACTTGCATCACTGTATCCTTCGATTACAGCAGGATATCTCGTATAGTGCAGTCCATATTCATCAGTATATCTCAAGTACCTCAGTACTCTTGTTATCCCTTTCCAGTGCTCAACATCGGGATTACTCGTGTATCTACTCAGTTTGTTTACTGCGTAGGCCAAGTCTGGTCGAGTACAACTCATCAAGTACATCAGACTTCCAATCACTCGAGAGTACACTATCTGCGAGATACTTTCACCTCAATTTTTCGATAGATGTTGACTCGTATCTATCGGCGTTCGTGCCAAAGCAGTATCACCCTTGGTGAATTTTTCAAGAATTTTGTCCACGTAATGGGACTGACTAAGAACAAGTTCTTCTGTCGTTCTAAGAATTTTGATTCCCAGAATCACATCAGCTAGGCCCATGTCTTTCATATCAAATCTTGAGTTCAACATATCTTTTTATGGATTTGATTATCTTATCATTACTCCCAATGATAAGTATGTCATCTACATAGAGGCACAAGATGACATAGTCACTCTCTGTGGCTCTCATGTAGACACATTTATCACATTCATTGATCTTGAACCCACATTCCTTCATGACATTATCGAATTTCTCATGCCACTGCTTTGGCGCTTGTTTCAAACCATATAATGACTTCACCAATCTACATACCTTGTTTTTCTGTCCTGACACATAAAACCCCTCAGGTTGGTCCATGTAGATTTCCTCTTCTAAATCCCCGTTTAGAAAAGCTATCTTTACATCCATTTGATGTATTTTGAGATTCCATAGAGCGGCTATAGCCAACAATACTCTAATGGAAGTTATTCTCGATATCGGAGAGTATGTATCGAAGTAATCAAGGCCTTCTCGTTGTCGGTATCCTTTGATTACCAATCTGGCCTTGTATTTATCGATCGTACCATCTGACTTCATTTTTTTCTTGAAAATCCACTTGCAACCTAGTGGTTTACTTCCCGGAGGAAGATCCACAAGTTCCCAAGTGTGATTTTGCAAGATAGATTCTATCTCAGATGCAATTGCCTCTTTCCAGTGAGGTCCATCAGAAGAGCCTACAGCTTCTGAGTAACTACGGGGCTCACTCTCCAACATGAAAGTGATAAAATCCAATCCATAGGATTTTTCTACCTGAGCTCTTTTGCTCCATCTAGGCTCAACCTCCACTGGTTCCTCATTGTCATCATTTTCTTCTTCGCCTTGTGTTTCATTCGCCCATTTTGAGGAGCTAGCATCC
This sequence comes from Zingiber officinale, assembly GCF_018446385.1. Lineage (NCBI taxonomy): Eukaryota > Viridiplantae > Streptophyta > Magnoliopsida > Zingiberales > Zingiberaceae > Zingiber > Zingiber officinale. The sequence continues at coordinate 89,486,254 of NC_055992.1, read as the reverse complement.
TCACGGGTCTTATATGGAAACACATGCTCGAAGAAAGAGGCATTTCTCGATTCGATTATCGAGTTCTTATGTATCTCCGGTATGTGTGACTCATACACACAAAATCGATAAGCACTGCTATTATGTGCATATCCAATAAATATGCAATCAACAGTCTTTGGTCCTATCTTAATACTTTTTGGATCAGGCACCAACACTTTGGCAAGACACCCCCACATTCGTAAATATTTGTAGGACGGTTGTCTTCCATTCCACAACTCATAAGGGCTCTTATCTATTTTCTTCCGAGGCACCTTATTTAAAAGGTAATTAGCTGTTAACACAGCTTCCCCCCACATGAACTCTGGCAATCCAGAGCTTAATAGAAGAGCGTTCATCATCTCCTTAAGAGTTCGATTCTTTCGCTCAGCAACCCCGTTTTGCTGAGGAGTATAAGGAGCTGTTGTTTCATGTCTGATCCCATGTTCAGCACACAACTCAGCGAACGGTGACACATATTCACCGCCTCGGTCACTTCGAACCACCTTAATCTTTCTATTAAGCTGGTTTTCGACCTCGTTCTTATAGAGAGCAAATTTCTCTATAGCTTCATCCTTACTTTTAAGAAGATACACATAATAGTATTTTGTGTTATCATCTACAAAAGTGATGAAGTATTTATTTCCACCACGCGTTGGCGTACCTTTTAGATCGCACACGTCAGTGTGGATTAGGTCAAGTGGTTCGTTACTTCTTTCAATATGTTGAAAGGATGACGTTGTCATTTTCGCTTCAACACAAATCTCACACTTGTGTTTTGGGCCAAGGTGGAATGTAGGTATGCTTTGCATGTTTATTAATCTACGCAATACATCGTAGTTAACATGTCCTAGTCTACCATGCCACAAACACGAAGACTCAAGCATATAAGTGGAAGAGCTTTCAGTTTTATTTATCTTGGGCCTAATGGTCATTACATTGAGCTTAAACAGCCCATCAGATACAAAGCCTCTTCCTACAAACATCCCATTTTTGGACAATACAACTATGTCCGACTCAAAAATAATGTGAAAGCCATGCTTGCTCAGAAGTGATCCGGACACTAGATTCTTCCGAATCTCCGGAACATACAGTACATTGTTCAGAGTGAGGTCCTTGCCCGAGATCATCTTCAGCACCACCTTTCCTTGGCCCGTGATGTCCGAGGTTGCTGAGTTCCCCATGAACAGTTAGTCTCCAGTGACTTCTTCGAAGTTTTGGAGCATCTTTTTGTTGCAGCAGACATGTCAAGTGGCTCCAATATCGATCCACCATTGCCGCGGGTTTGAACCGATCAGGTTCAGCTCAGAGATCACAGCGCAGAGGTCGTCCATTTCTTGTCACTCGTTCAGGTTGGCCTCCTTCTTCTTCTTCGGCTTTCTGCACTCCGAAGATTTGTGACCCACTTTGTCACAGTTGAAGCACTTCCCAGAGAATTTCTTCTTGTTGATGCTTCCTTTGGGTCCCATCTTGGAAGACTTGGGGTTCTTCCATTTCGAGCTTTGTCCGTGCTCGACCACGTTGGCTTTGACAGTAGCCAGAGAGAACAACTTTCTCTCTGAACTCTTGTTGTCTTCTTCGATGCGAAGTCGAATGATGAGTTCCTCCACATTCATCTCCTTCCGCTTGTGCTTCAGGTAGTTCTTGAAGTCCTTCCAGCCGGGAGGCAGCTTCTCGATGATAGCAGCCACTTGGAAGGTTTCACTCATAACCATCCCTTCTGAGTGGATCTCATGCAAGATCACCTGAAGCTCCTGGACTTGACTGATCACCGTCTTGGAGTCAGCCATCTTGTAGTCCAGGAATCTGCCCACGATGAACTTCTTTGCCCCTGCGTCCTCCGTCTTGTATTTCTTGTCTAGGGACTCCCACAGTTCCTTAGCCGTACTCTTCATGCTATACACAGCGTACAGCGAGTCGGCAAGGCAGTTGAGGATGTAGTTTCGGCAAAGGAACTCGGAATGAGTCCATGCCTCCACTGTACTGATGGTTTGCGCATCAGCATCCTCAGTGTGCTTGGGAGGGTCCTCGGTCAAGAACCGAGCCAGATTGAGTGTGGTCAGGTAGAAGACCATCTTCTGTTGCCACCTCTTGAAGTTCAGTCCACTGAACTTCTCTGGCCTTTCCCTATGACTGATTGGCACAGTTCCAATTGGGGCGGAGGGGGCCTGAATGTGTTGAGTCTGTTGCACCTCAACAGTTAATTCCGTGGCCATCTCAACAGAATCGACTCTGTTTCAAGATTGTTGGACACCAAACAATCTGTAGCCGAAGATATATAGGGTATTTAGCTGAATTTAAAATTACACCGAATTCAAATTCAACTTACAATTGAGATGACCTGAGCTGATAATCTCATGCTACCAGCAGGGGCTGGTTTTGAGCAAATCGTCCGAGCAGCAAGTCAGGTCAGCAGCTCGGGTCGGCAGACCAGCTCGGCGGGTCGGCAGCTCAGCTCGGCGGGTCGGCAGCTCGGGTCGGCAGACTGTTACGCTCCGTAAGTGTACGGAAATGTCGCAAGTAATATAAAAGATTATCGTATCCACAGGGACTGGAATAAGCACTAGAAATGTCTCAATGCGAATTAGCTAAACAACTATCCAATCGTTTCAAAAGCAAAGTAAGGTAAACAAATCTAATCTTAAAGATCAACAAACAAGAATTTAGTGTTTTGGGTATGATAAAGGAGGTTCTAGGAGTTTCGGTTTCTTTGTAGGATTTCTCGAATGTAAATGGTCCACCAATTCTTATCCCTCAATTGCCAAACATGTAGAAAGTTGTCGGTTCTCTCTTGCAATAGACAACCGGCTAAGGACTGAGAAATGTATCTAAATAGGATTAATTAGACATGAACCTATGTTGTCCTTACACAGAAGTGCACCTATTACTATGCCTTCCTTGGATATCAACGTAGAAGCCCATGACTTATTAATCTATCAAGATACAATAAACTAATCACAAAATCCATCCTACTCTCTTGAATATTCCTATTTCCTCTTCAAGATTATCTCTCAAACGTCCTTACACGGGCTTGCACCTGTCACGTGGATCCCTCGGATGATCGAGTGAGAGTTTATCTTTACAAAGTCCATAAGAAATCCAAACAATTAATCAAGAATGAGAATTAAGCACGAGTCACCACTAATCATTCAAGATTTAATCGATACAAGCAAGATAATGTCATTGAAACAAGAAAATGGCAAATCCATAAGAGATTACATCAATCCATCATACAAATACTCCCTTCATCCTAGAATACAAGATCTACCCCATGAATCGAGGAAGAAAACCCGAAGAAATAAAGTATACAAGCATTTCTTAAATCCTCAATCCAAGAAACCAAGAAAAGGGGGAAAGAGAAAACTTATCTATGAAGAAGCTTCGTCTTCGGATCCAATCCTCGCTCCGGAGCCGAAATCGTCAAGAGCTCCCCTTGAATCGCCCAGAAATCCTCCCGAGATTGGGAGGAAACCACCAAATCTTGCCTTCTCACAAAGGGGGAGAGATCCCCTTTCAATTCATGAAGAAGGGTTTAAATAGAGGAGGGAATCGGGCGCCACACGGTCCCGTGACACGGCCGTGTGAGATTCACACGGCCATGTCCAGTTCCCTCTCTGCCAAAGCTGCAGTGTGACTCCACACGCCATAACCCTTCTCTGGAATACACTGCAGTGGTGCACACGCCACACCGCTTGGTCTCTGCAAACCTCACACTAGTGTAGATCCACACGCCATGTAACGCTCCGCCTCGTTGGCTTCAATCTTGACACGGCCGTGCGAGGTTCACACGGCCATGTCATCTTCCTCTTCTGTTGGTGCCAAACTCCACACGACCCGAGCTCCATACCAGTGCAGGGCCGTGTGAGGTACACGGCCCGGTGCTTTCTCCCTTTGTTTCCTCCAATGCATGCCTAAAGATGTAGATTCTTCACCAAATCGACTCCTGTGTACAGAAAATGCACAAAAAGCAGATCTCCGAACCAAAAGAGTAAATATGCTAAAAGGAAAGTTGGAAGTATAAAAATGCATAGATCAAGCATGCTCAAAATATGTAAATGTGCGTAAAAACATGCATAAAAGAGTATATAATCTATGCACATCACAGACCTGCTCGGCGGGTCGGCAGCTCAACTCAGCGGGTCGGCAGACCAGCTCGGCGGGTCGGCAGCTCAGTACGAATAGCAGGTCAGGTCGGCAGCACAGTAGCTCAGTCGAACATTGGGTCAGGTGGATTGATCGAGGCCTGCGAGTTCGCAGTTTCCTTGAAACAGATTCGCCCCCACCTCCGGTTGTGCTTCGAGGCCTATTCGGGAGGTCTGTTTCCCAGGATACAACGATCTGACCGTGGACTCCACCAAGCACTGGTGGTCACGGTCCACTTTGTCATAGTTGAAGCACTTCCCAGAGAATTTCTTCTTGTTGATGCCTCCTTTGGGTCCCATCTTGGAAGACTTGGGGTTCTTCCGTTTCGAGCTTTGTCCGTGCTCGACCACGTTGGCTTTGACAGTAGCCGGAGAGAACAACTTTCTCTCTGAACTCTTGTTGTCTTCTTCGATGCGAAGTCGAACGATGAGTTCCTCCACATTCATCTCCTTCCGCTTGTGCTTCAGGTAGTTCTTGAAGTCCTTCCAGCCGGGAGGCAGCTTCTCGATGATAGCAGCCACTTGGAAGGTTTTGTTGGTGCAATTTCCAGTAGGTCAAGGTTGACATAGTTGACCAAGCGTAAACCTTGGTCATGGTTTCGATGTTTGACAATACAGAAAGACATGTAGACATGGACAATGCAAGTGCAGTTGTCCATGCGGAGAGATACTGATCAGGGTCTGATCAGGTTGGATGAAGAAGAGTCAAGTAGGTCAAGGTTGACCGGATACTTGACTGGGGAGTCCTAACTGGGATGTTAGGCGGTTCGGAAAGTCCTGGTGAGTGAAACTAGGCAGTTCGGAAAGTCCTGGTGAGTGAAACCAGGCAGTTCGGAAAGTCCTGGTGAGTGAAGCCAGGCAGTCAGGAAATCCTGGTGAGTGAAGCCAGGTGAAAATTCTAGTGAGTGAAGCTAGGTGAAAGTGAAAGTCCTGGTGAGTGAAGCCAGGCAGCTGGAGAAAGTCCTGGTGAGTGAAGCTAGGCAGTTGGGAAGACCTGGTGAGTGAAGCCAGGCAGGGGAAAGACCTAGTGAGTGAAGCTAGGCAGTTTGAACCCGGTGAGTGAAGCCAGGCAAGGGAAATCCAGATGGGTCAAGGTTGACCAGACATCTGGTGAAAAGTCCAAGCAGGGAGCTTGGCACGGGAAAAGCCCAAGTATGGAGACTTGGCACGGAGAAGACCAAGTTGGAGACTTGGCACAGAAAGTCGGAGAGGGCTCGATAGCTTGTTCTCCGGACTGTGGTCAGAGAGGGCTCGGTAGCTCGTTCTCTGGACCGGACGAAGTCGGAGAGGGCTCGGTAGCTCATTCTCCGGACTAGGTCAAGAGAGGGCTCGGTAGCTCGCTCGTGACCATTTAGGTTTAGGTGGAGTAAACCGGATCGGTCGTGACCGATCCAACGACACGCTGAGTATCCGATCGGTCCGTGACCGATCAGATAACAAACAGAAGGGTTCTGTAAGTCATCTGATCGGTCTGGAGACCGATCAGAGGAGTTGAGCCAACTTTCTGTGAGTGAACTGATCAGTCTGGGGACCGATCAGCAGGGAGTCTGATCGGTCTCCACGATCGATCAGAGACGCAGCCACCTCTCTTACAAAGAGGTGGGATCGGTCTGGGGACCGATCAGATTGGGGCCTGATCGGTCCCCAGGACCGATCAGAGGTGCCCTGGACCGATCAGGCTTCAGCCTGATCGGTCCAGAACTATCCGTTGGCTCACAACGGTCTTCTGTCTTCTGGCTTCTTCTTCGCAGGTGGATGCAGGTATAAAAGAGGCTGAGGGCTTTTACAGACGGGGACTACTTCTTACTTCTGCTTCTCCGAAGCTTCTGCTTCTTCTTGATCTTCTTCTTGCTTCTGCTGTTCTAGAGCTTTGTTAAGCTCGCTTCCGAAGCTTCGCGTGAGCTTCCTCGACTTCTTCGACTGGTTTCAGCTGCTGCTGTGATTCTGTGAAGCTGGTGCTTCATCTACAGATTTCAGTCGACGACGAGAAGGCAAGCAAGAGTTGTTACATTCATCTTTATATTTGTATCTTGCTGTGCTTCTTGTACTTGTACTCTGATCTTGCTGTTGCAAGAGTTTGTGGTGAGGTTTCTCCACCCAGAAGGAGTTCTTATTAGCCGGTTTTCTGGGGACTCATCCACCGACGGATTGATAGGCTTCGTCCACCTTACGGACACGCCGAGGAGTAGGAGTTTCATCTCCAAACCCCGTTACATCGTCGAGTTCGAGTTTGAGGTTTGATCTTTCCTTTTTGCGTTTCTATTTTGTTATTTCCGCTGTGCTAACCCTAATCGTAGGAAGAAACGAGCAATTTGGGGTCGGCTATTCACACCCCCCCTCTCTAGCCGAGTACGACGATCCTAACAAGTGGTATCAGAGCATGGTCGCTCTTCGCCGGATTAACACCCGAGGGAGCACAAGCTAGAAATGGATCAACTCAGAGAAGACATCACCATTCCACCTTTCTATGACCGCGACGACTTCGCGTATTGGAAGGTAAGAATGAGGTATTTTTTTATGACTAACCTTGAAAATTGGAGTTGTGTTCGATTAGGTTTCAAGCCTCCAATGGATAAGGAAGAAAAACCACTCGAGAAGAAGAAGTGGACAAGGGAACAAATCCACCATTCCACAATCAACGATGAGGTAATGAAAGTATTTGAATTCTCATTACCTAATGACATTCTATGTAAGATAGGTGGATACAACAATGCCAAGGAGTTGTGGAACAACTTGGCTAAGTTCCATGAGGGGAACTCCACTTCAAGCCATGAAGAGGAGTCAAGTGAGCCAAGGAGTTCACATCATGGAGGGAGGGATTTAGAAGTTGAGGGCTACTCAACATCTAAAGAAGAAGAGGAGGAGAGTTCCTCTTCAAGTTCGGAGCAAGGAGAAGAAGCTTCTACCTCCGGAAGGGATGAAAGAGAGAGCTTACATCCCACCTCAACCCTAGGTAACTCAAGCAATTTAAGTTCTAGTAAATTGCATATATTATGCTTTGAGTGTAGGGAACTTGGACATTATAAGAGTAAATGTCCAAAGAGGGTTAGGAAGACTCCACCGGCGCCAAAGATCAAGGAAGCCGGAGTCCCGATACGCAAGAGCAAGGAGCACGTGGTGTGCTTCCAATGCAAGCGAAGGGGACATTATCGGAGCCAATGTCCGAGGGGGAGGCAACCTCACAAAGACAAGAAGACGAGCACATCGATAGGGGGAACCCTAAGGTAATCTCTAAGGCACATTATTGCAATAATAATAAGACACATGCTAGTAGCCTTATTGCTATTGTTAATAATGGTAAGCATGATAACATTAGAAATCGATACACATGCTTATGTGCCAAACATGTGAACCTAGATAAGGATAACACTAGGAAAGCCAACCCTAGAATTAACCCATCTAAGGCTAAGGAAAACCTAGGTAGGAATCCCAAATCAACTAGACACATGCCTAGGAATGCCTCAAAGAAAAATGACAAATCAAGTCTTGAGGTATTAAAGAAGGAAAATCAAGTCTTGAAGTCAAGACTTGACATGTTAGAAAAGACCCTTAAAAATTTGGAAAAGTCAAATATAGGGTCTAAGGGGCAAAAACCAAAGCCCAAGGACATGAAAGGTTTGGGTCACAAACCTAAGTCCCAAGTGGTCAAGCCCACTTATCACAATGTTCCATTAGATTATGGAACAAAATCTAGGGCAAGGAAGACCATCACCAAGGTCACAAGGGGAGTCACCCCTAGAGTTGATCTTGATGAGTCCCAAATGACCAAGGCTTCAAAGCCTAGGAGGGTCATTAGAAGGGTTGCTAGGGAAGTCATCCCTAGTGAATACTTAGTGAACCCAATGAGCTCCAATAGGTATTGGGTTCCTAGGAGCGTGATTTCATCATGCTAGATTAGTTAGGGTGTGACAACCTTACTTGAATAGGTAGTTAACCTAATCATGGCAAAAGGTGACATTTTAGGATTTTTCAAGGTATAATCAAGCCTTGAAAATGAAATTAAGAATTATTCCTAAGGTGATTAGAATGTGCCAATCAAATTTGAGGAGTTTTCTAGAGTCAATCTAATTGGCACATAGTGATCTAAAAATCTTTGGTATAAGATGCTAGGTCTATTACACTTAGGAATATAGAACCTATGGTAAAATGATCAAAATTATCAAAAATGGCAACTAAGGTTAGAATTAGGTATTTCCTATACCTTTACATGTTATTTGCCATATATTTTTTGTCATATGCCATGTCATGACATCATATTTAATTTAGTATCATTTGAAATGTCATGATAATGCTTAGGTTATTTATATGTCATGCCTTAGTTAGAGTTTCACACTTTATGCCATGACATCATGACATTGGCACATGTTTTCATTTATGATACTATTTTATGCCATGTCATCATCTTTTGCATTTATAATCAATTAATTTGATTTAAGGACAAAAACATAATTTGATATGGAAATCAAATTGTTGTTTAGAAAATGCATGAGAACTTAGCTTAAAATGACCTAAACCCATATCTCACATCAAAATTGACTTGAATGTGTTTGATACACCTTAGATGTGTGTGAGATATTAGGATTGTGAGTTAGGATCAAGGTGCATAGTTCTTGTACCTAGATGAGCCTAATTCTAATTGGGAATCATAGGGAAAGCTTGTGTACAAGTCATGTACATTTAGCCCTAAGATTGTGGTCCCAAATTAAATGGTTTAAAATCATTTTAAAATTGATTTGAAAAACCTTGATGAAGCTTTTCTAGTGATAGCTCTCATCATTGAGCAAAGTGATACAAAGAGTGATTAACTTTGAGCTATTTCAAAGACTTTTGAACTTTGTATCAAGATTTGAAAATGGAAGTTATTTTCATAGAAAACTATTTTTCCATGATAGTATATGTTATGAGGAATGTATCCTCAAAATTTCATAATTTTTGGAGTTTTCTGTAATTTATTAGGGGTTTCTGAATTTCGCTGAAGGAAAATCAGAAATCAGAACCTATCAGTACCTGGATTGGTCACTGGACCGATCCAGGGGACTTCTGATCGGTCTGGTGACCGATCAGGGCGTGCCAAGTTGCTGAAATTCGACTGGTTGTCTGAAATTTCAGCTCGGGAATTGGTGTTTTAGAGTTCTAAAGGTTTGAAACTCTCCAAGACATTGTTGATGCAATGGTCAAGGGGGAGTTGACTTTTAGGGGGAGTTTTACCTATTGGTCAAGGGGAGTTGACCTTTAGGGGGAGTTGTCATGAGTGATATGGGATTATCACTAAATTGACTATTAACATTAGTATCAAGGGGGAAATTAAGGGTTTCAATGAAAGGTATGGGACTTTCATTAGGAAGAAACTCTTGACCTTGATTCACTCTTTTTGATGTGTGTCAAAAAGGGGGAGAATGGAGAATGTCTAGAGAATGTTCAAGGAAGAACATTGGAGTTAGTGGGAGAGTTAGTTGATCACAACGAGTGAAGTTGTGAACAACGATAACTTACTCTTCAGGGGGAGAGTTTGTTGATGTGTGCCAATAGGGGGAGAATGAAGGGTTTAAGTTAGGCCTTCATTATCTAAGAAGGAGGTTGCCTTCTTAAAAGGAGAATGTAAGGTTGTAACTTATGTTTCATTACCTAGTGGCATGAAGAAAGTTGAGGCTATTGGATTAGCCTAACTTAAAGGTATTGTCAAACATCAAAAAGGGTGAGATTGTTGGTGTAATTTCCAGTAGGTCAAGGTTGACCTAGTTGACCAAGCGTAAACCTTGGTCATGGTTTCGATGTTTGACAATACAGAAAGACATGTAGACATGGACAATGCAGGTGCAGTTGTCCATGCGGAGAGATACTGATCAGGGTCTGATCAGGTTGGATGAAGAAGAGTCAAGTAGGTCAAGGTTGACCGGATACTTGACTGGGGAGTCCTAACTGGGATGTTAGGCAGTTCGGAAAGTCCTGGTGAGTGAAACCAGGCAGTTCGGAAAGTCCTGGTGAGTGAAACCAGGCAGTTCGGAAAGTCCTGGTGAGTGAAGCCAGGCAGTTCGGAAAGTCCTAGTGAGTGAAGCCAGAAAGATGGGAAGTGAAGCGGTGAAAATCCTAGTGAGTGAAGCTAGGTGAAAGTAAAAGTCCCGGTGAGTGAAGTCAGGTGAAAGTCCCGGTGAGTGAAGCTAGGCGGGAAAGACCCGGTGAGTGAAGCCAGGCAGTGGGAAAGACCTAGTGAGTGAAGCTAGGCGGTTTGGAAGTCCCGGTGAGTGAAGCCGGTAAGGGAAATCCAGATGGGTCAAGGTTGACCAGACATCTGGTGAAAAGTCCAAGCAGGGAGCTTGGCACGGAAAAGTCCAAGTATGGAGACTTGGCACGAGAAGACCAAGTTGGAGACTTGGCACGGAAAGTCGGAGAGGGCTCGGAGCTTGTTCTCCGGACTGTGGTCGAGAGGGCTCGGTAGCTCGCTCTGGACTAGGTCAAGAGAGGGCTGTAGCTCGCTCGTGACCATTTAGGTTTAGGGTCGAGTTTAAACCGGATCGGTCGTGACCGATCCAATGATACGCTGAGTATCTCGATCGGTCCGTGACCGATCGATAACAAATGAAGGGTTTTGTAAGTCATCCGATCGGTCCGGAGATCGATCGGAGGAGTTGAGCCAACTTTGAGTGAACCGATCACCGGGGACCGATCGCCAGGAGTCTGATCGGTCTCCACGATCGATCGAGAGACCACTACAGAGAGGTGGGATCGGTCCGGGGACCGATCAGACTGGGGCCTGATCGGTCCCCAGGACCGATCAGAGGTGCCCTGGACCGATCAGGCTTCAGCCTGATCGGTCTTAAACTATCCGTTGTCTCACAACGGTGTTCTGTCTTCTGCTGTCTTCTGGCTGTCTTCTGGCTTCTTCTTCGCAGACGGATGCAGGTATAAAAGAGGCTGAGGGCTTCTACAGACGGGGACTACTTCTTACTTCTGCTTCTCCGAAGCTTCTGCTTCTTCTTGATCTTCTTCTTGCTTCTGCAAGTTATTGCTTCTTCTGTTCTAGAGCTTTGTTAAGCTCGCTTCCGAAGCTTCGCGTGAGCTTCCTCGACTTCTTCGACTGGTTTCAGCTGCTGCTGTGATTCTGTGAAGTTGGTGCGTCATCTACAGATTTTAGTCGACGACGAGAAGGCAAGCAAGAGTTGTTACATTCATCTTTATATTTGTATCTTGCTACGCTTCTTGTACTTGTACTCTGATCTTGCTGTTGCAAGAGTTTGTGGTGAGGTTTCTCCACCCAGAAGGAGTTCTTATTAGCTGGTTTTCTGGGGACTCATCCACCAACGGATTGATAGGCTTCGTCCACCTTACGGACACGCCGAGGAGTAGGAGTTTCATCTCCGAACCTCGTTACATTGTCGAGTTTGAGTTTGAGGTTTGATCTTTCCTTTTTGCGTTTCTATTTAGTTATTTCCGCTGCGCTAACCTTAATCGTAGGAAGAAACGAGCAATTTGGGGTCGGCTATTCACACCCCCCCTCTCTAGCCGAGTACGACGATCCTAACAGGTTTCACTCAGAACTATCCCTTCTGAGTGGATCTCATGCAAGATCACCTGAAGCTCCTGGACTTCACTGATCACCGTCTTGGAGTCAACCATCTTGTAGTCCAGGAATCTGCCCACGATGAACTTCTTTGCCCCTGCATCCTCCGTCTTGTATTTCTTGTCTAGGGACTCCCACAGTTCCTTAGCCGTACTCTTCATGCTATACACAGCGTACAACGAGTCGGCAAGGCAGTTGAGGATGTAGTTTCGGCAAAGGAACTCGGAATGAGTCCATGCCTCCACTGTACTGATGGTTTGCGCATCAGCATCCTCAGTGCGCTTGGGAGGGTCCTCGGTCAAGAACCGAGCCAGATTGAGTGTGGTCAGGTAGAAGAGCATCTTCTGCTGCCACCTCTTGAAGTTCAGTCCACTGAACTTCTCTGACCTTTCCCCATGACTGATTGGCACAGTTCCAATCGGGGCGGAGGGGGCCTGAATGTGTTGAGTCTGTTGCACCTCAACAGTTAGTTCTGTGGCCATCTCAACAGAATCGACTCTGTTTCAAGATTCTTGGACACCAAACAATCTGTAGCCGAAGATATATAGGGTATTTAGCTGAATTTAAAATTACACCGAATTCAAATTCAACTTACAATTGAGATGACCTGAGCTGATAATCTCAGGCTGCCAGCAGGGGCTGGTTTTGAGCAAATCGTCTGAGCAGCAAGTCAGGTCAGCAGCTCGGGTCGGTAGACCAGCTCGGCGGGTCGGCAGCTCAGCTCGGCGGGTCTGCAGCTCGGGTCGGCAGACCAGCTCGGTGGGTCGACAGACCAGCTCGGCGGGTCGGCAGCTCAGCTCGGCGGGTCGGTAGCTCAGCCGAACAGCGGGTCAGGTGGATTGATCGAGGCTTGCGAGTTCGCAGTTTCCTTAAAACAGATTCGCCCCCACCTCCGGTTGTGCTTCGAGGCCTATTCGGGATGTCTGTTTCCCAGGATACAACGATCTGACCGTGGACTCCACCAAGCACTGGTGGTCACGGTGAACTGAGTGGCACCCGATCACTATCACGGGCGCTCTGCCGAGCAGGAGTTGCACGACAGAGGAGAACGAGGAGGAGGACCTTTGATTTTGTTGCTCTCTCTTCTTTTCTGTCTGTGATCACAGCCTCCTTATATAGGAGCTCAGATCAACGGCAGTGTTAATGACCTTAATGGTCATTATTAGCCGAACAGCGAAACGGCCACCGTTTCACTCATTATTATTCGGTCGGTTTTATTCTGCATTAATCTCGAATTAATGTATCCGTTTTACAGCAACAAAAAGTTCAACGTGGCAAAATGTTGGTTGTTTTGCTTGGGCAAATTTTTACCCTGACCGGTCTGGCATTCTTGTGCGCAGGTCGCGCTCACACACGAGTCAACTGGGTTCAGTGCAATCCGGGCCCTGGATTTGTAACCCCTACGCACCCACGCGTGAGAGAGAGCCTCTCCCCATGCACTTGTTCACATCCTCAAAGTATGTGAATCAATATAAACCAACAAAAATCACTTGAAACTTCCAATGTGGGACTAAAGTCCCCATTCACAATGAAGCTTCTTCTCTTCCTCCTCTTCTCCATTCACACTTAATCAACAGTGGTCTCATTGTTACCTTGCACTGCTCTAGGAACAAACTTGGCCCCCCTAGTACAACTTGGCCCCCCTCGATATTTGATCCTGGCTCCACCCCTGCTTTTACTTCCCCATTACTTAAAGTGTTTCGGCGTTGTCACTTCTAAACCCTTTGGAAGACCTTCATTTCTTTCTGTTGCATTCTCTTCCATAGGAATTATTTCTGGACAATTCTAAAGAAAAGGATGACTCTTCAATCAACTTACTTCTCATATTTGTTATGTATTTATTTTTCTTATGTCATATTTAATTGATGAAACTATATCTTCTTATTTCTATATTTCTATATGTGAGTTCTTTATATTTTAGAATTCATGAGGTTTATATTTTTAAAAGAACTATCAATTGGTATTAGAACCAGTTCTCTTTCTTCATATTTTCATGGCAATATAGTATATATTTTTCATCGATTTATTATATGTATGTTAGATTAAGTTTTCTTAGTATAATATAATTGTTAATAGTAAAAAAATCATATATCTGAGAAAATTAGGATATATATATTTTTTTAAGTTTTTCGTGTTTTGCAAAAAATACAAGGAACGATAAAAAAATCATATATGAAAAATTTCTATCGATAAATAATTTTAAACTTGTGATTATCCGTCTGATTAAAATTATTTTTATTCGATTGAGATTATTTTTATTTCAATTAAATTATTTATTTTCTTTATCGATTGTGATTCTTTCCTTAATCGATTAAGTTAGCTTTTAATTGAAAATAAATTCTTTTATTCGTAAATAGTTTGTTTTACTGTTTCGCGTCGAAGGAAAAAAAATATTGTTTCAGTGAAACAGTATGTCATTTAAAACAAAACGCTGTTTTGTTGAAACAGTGTGTCATTGAAAAAAAACGTAATGCGTTTTTTTTTTCTTTCTTGACCAGTGTTGAAACATTTAAAAAATAATAAAAATAAATAAATAATAAATGTGCATTAAATAATTTTTTAATGTAGGAATAAGTAAGGAATTAAATAGCATTAAATAATATTATTTAATTATATAACTAAAAGTTTTAGTTTTTTAAAGGGAAGTTCTATACATGGTCATGTAGTCGCATATAGTAGATTTTCAAATCGATGGAGATAATTGATTGGATAAAATTAATTGACTGTCATATGATATCAATCGATTGATAAGTCTAATTTAGAGTTGTTAAGGTTGATTAAGTAATTGTTATTTGAATTATGTTGCTAAAATTTTCTTGAGTCTATCTATACAACGTGCTACTAAGTTGAGTTAATGTATCGGCTCAAAGGAATGCATATTATGTTGTATATGGTATCTCATAAAGAGTCCATTTATATGCATTTAAAATTTTATTTTATTTGTATAATTTTATATTACTTATATGTTCTTGACTTTAGTTAAATCGCGAGCTTAAATAAATTTCTCTCTTTAATTTCATTGCAATATATAATTGCTAGCATTAATAATATCCCAATACTAACTGGTTAGAATTTTGTTGAAAGGAAAGAATATGTGACCGTAGTCCTAGACTACATAGACTTAGACTATGCACTAAGGAATGATCGTCCCGCACCTCTGACCAATGCTAGCACTATAGAGCAGAGGGCTAAATTTCAGTTGTGGGAGAAATCAAATCGCATGTGTCTGAGTATCATGAAGCTTTCCATACCAGTACCAATAAAGAGCTCAATAACAGAGGGAGGAGATGCTAGGAGTTTCCTAGACTAATTAGCAAACCGATTTACCTCAAATGACAAAGTCAAGACTACCATACTTTTTATGAAGTTGGTAAATATAAGGGAGTACATTATGGAAATGTTCAATATAGCGACAAGTCTGAAAGCACTAAAGCTCGATATGTCTGAGGGCATGTCAGTGCATTTCATCTTTGATGTCTCTGCTTGCATGGTTCACTCCTTTTAAGATTTCGTATAATACTCAAAAGGAAAAGTGGTCATTGAATGAGGTCATTGCTCAATGTGTGCAAGAGGAAGAGAGACTAAAGATTGAGACATCTGAGAGTATTCACTTAGCATCTGGTTCTCAAAGTGCGAGCAAGAAATGAAAGAAGATCAATAATAAAGGAAAAGGAAAATAAAATGTAGGTTCTAGAGGCAATGCTCATAAGGAGCACAAGAAGCAGGATAAGAAATCTACTCGTTTCTTTTGCAAGAAGTAAGGTCATATGAAGAAAGACTGCTTTAAGTATCCCAACTGACGTATAAAGAAAGGTAAACTTCTCAACTTTGTTAGTTCGAAAGTCAATCTAGTTATTGTACCCACTAACATTTGGTGGATAGATATCGGTACTACTACTCACATAAGTGTCACTATGCAGGGTTGTCTCAGGAGTCGACTTCCGCTTGATGGTAAAAGATGCATTTATATAGGAAATGGAAAGGAGGCTAAAGTTGAGTCGATTGGTGTTTTTAGGCTTTATTTAGGAACTCATATTTGTTTGGATTTAGAAAATATATTTATTGTACCGTCTTTTCGATGAAATTTAATTTCAATTTTTTATTTGGATAAATCAGATTATTCTTGTTTATTTAGAAATGAAATTTTCAGAATTTTCTTTAATTCAGTATTAGTTGGCAATGGTTCTTTAGTTGATAAGCTTTATAAATTGAACACATTTACTCTTACAGTTGACAACGTAATAATGCATAGTATAGGTACGAAACGTAAATTGACTGACGAGAATTCTTCCATGTTGTGGCATAAGTGTTTAGGACATATTCAAACAACGCATAGAAAGGTTAATGTCACATGGAATTCTCGATTCCCTTGACTTGTCAGACTTTGATATCTGTATAGAGTGTGTTAAGGTGAAGACCACTAACAAAAGGAACAAGGGGGCTAGCCGTTGTAGTAATGTTTTGGATTTAATATATACAGACATTTGTGGACCATTTCCCAAGGCATCTTGGAATAGACACACATATTTATTAGCTTCATAGATGACTATTCCAGATTTATCTATCTGTACCTTATTCATGAAAAATCGCAATCTTTGGACATGTTCAAAATTTTCAAAGATGAAGTTGAATCAACTAGGTAAGAAAATTAAAGTCGTCTGATCCGACCGTATAGGTGAATATTACGGTCGATATGATGGATCAGGTGAACAACGTCCAAAACCTTTTACGAACTACCTTGTTGAGTGTGGGATTGTACCTCAATATATCATGTCTAGTACATCTAGTTAGAATGGTATAGCTGAGCGTTGCAATTGAACCCTAAAAGACATGGTAAGAAACATGATAGCTTTCACTTCTCTACCAGAGTCTTTGTGGGGTGAAACACTAAAAACTACAGTTTACCTACTAAATATAGTACCTAATAAGGTCGTAACTAAAATCTCATTTGAGATGTGGACGGGTAGAAAGCCTAGCATTAGGCATTTACATGTTTGGGGTTGCCCAGCTGAATCTAGGCCTTACATGCCTAATGAAAGAAAACTGGATTCAAGAACAGTTAGCTGTAATTTTGTAGGTTACTCTTTGAAATCAAAGGGGTATAAATTTTATGATCCCTCTAAGATATCCTTCTTTGAAATAGGAAACATCAAATTCATTAAGGACTGTGGGACTGATAAGGTTAAGAAAATATCTTTTGAGGAATACATTGACAATTCTCCTGTAGTCACTACTAATGTGATCAGTAGCGGTGTGGTTACCATACCGCACATTATGGGCATCACACATCCAGTGAGCGTAGTGAACCAAGATATTTCCTTGACATCTCCAATGTAATTGGAGGAGACTACCACTGAAATTGAAATATTGCCTCATATTGATGAGCAAGTGCCTCAACCACCTCAAACATAAGTGTCTTTAAGGTGATCCGCAAGGGAACGGAGAACCACTAATTCTCATGATTATGTTTATCTCCAAGAGCATGATTTTGACATAGGGTTAGAAAGTGATCCTACATATTTCCAAGAAGTTAAACAATGCTCTAACTCTGAAAGGTGGATTAACACCATGCAAAAAAAAAAAGTTAAAGTCTATGACAGATAATGACGTTTGGAAACTTATCAAATTGCCTGAAGGTAAGAAACTCGTTGGTTGTAAATAAATATTTAAAACCAAGCGAGATTCAAGGGGCAATGTCGAAAGTATAAGACTCGTCTTATTGCCAAGGGATTCACTCAAAAAGAAGACATTGATTATAAGGAGACTTTTTCACCTGTATCGACGAAAGACTCCTTTAGGATAATCATGACACTTGTAACTTATTATGATTTGGACCTACATCAAATGGACGTAAATACTGCATTTCTCAATGGAGACATAGAGGAGTCTATATATATGGTGCAACCAGAGAACTTTGAGTTTAAGGACTCAAAGCACCTACTATGTAGATTAAAGAAGTCTATTTATGATTTAAAATAGGCGTCTCATCAGTGGTATCAAACATTTAATCAAGTGATTACCTCATATAATTTTAAAGAGAACCCCGTTGATCAGTACATATATTCCAAGTTTAGTGGGAGCAAGTTTGTTATACTTGTTTTTGTACGTGGACGATATATTGCTTGCAAGCAATAATAAGGGTCTGCTACATCAAACCAAGTCATTTCTATCTAGTAATTTTGAAATTAAAGAACTTGGTGAAGCATCCTTTGTTTTAGGTATACAGATCTATTATGATCGTTCAAGAGACATTCTTAGACTTTCACAATAGACTTATATTGAAAAGGTGCTTATAAGGTATGGTATACAGAACTATACACCTGGTGATACACCTTTGTCAAGAAGTGATAAGTTCAGCCTGCAACAATGTCCACAACTTGAACTTGAAATAAAGGAGATGGAATAATTCTCATATGCATCAGCAGTGGAAAGTCTCATGTATGCATAAATTTATACTTGACCATATATAGCATTTATAGTGGGGATGTTAGGAAGATATGTAAGTAACCCAGGACCATCGCACTAGAAAGTGGTAAAGAGAGTGATGCGATATTTGCAAAGAACTAAAGGATATATGTTCACGTATTAGAGATCAGATCATTTGGAGGTGATTGGATATTCAGACTCTGATTTTGTTGGATGCTTGGATAGTAGGAGATCTACTTCGGATTTTATTTTTATATTTTCTAGAGGGGCTATATTTTGGAAGAGCGTCAAGCATAAGCTAATAGCCACTTCTACTATGGAGACAGAGTTAATAGCATGCTACGAAGCATCCAATCACAGGATTTGGCTAAGGAACTTCATCACAACATTATAGATTATTGATGGCATTGATAGGCCACTGAGGATCTACTGTGATAATAAAGTCGCAGAACTTTATGTCAAGAATAACCACATTTCGTCGAAGTCCAAGCACATCGACATCAAGTTTCTAGCGGTTAAGAAAGAGTTCAGAATAGTCAGATTATGGTAGATCACATCAACACAAATTCCATGTTAGCTCATCCACTCACCAAAGGCTTGGTGCCTAAGGTGTTTCGTGCGTATGTTGTGAATATGAGAGTTCTTCTTATGGAAGAAAAACTCATTTAGTGGGAATCTGTATTTATTTTTGATAATAAAGACAAACATTTTGTTTTGATTATTGTACGCAGTTATAGTTTAAAACATTGATAAGAATTTATATGTTTGTTTGATACTCTAACTGTGATATCATCGTTTACTATTGTTGTTTATCATTTGATATTTGTAAATATGATACAGATTCCTTTTGGAATCATAAAGTTGATTATAATTTGCTATTTCATTTTAGCATAAAGTATTTTACAAATATGATCTAACCTCTTTTGAGGTCATCTTAGGACCAATAGAAAATTGACATGTACTAATTACATTTCATGTAATTTTCACTCTACACATCAACATTTTGATCTATGCCATTAATGACATTGGTATTATGATTACTGTTGGGGCTTGTTACGATCATATACAATAGATATGACATCTTTAGTCCTATACCAATGAAGTTAATGGACCAGATTATTTACAGGGGTATTCTATACCCATAAAATTTGATATCAACTAAAGTTTTATTTGTATTTCATATACAACTCATAAAGAGCCCAAGTGGGAGATTATTAGTTATTATCTCTAATTGGTGGACTTAATTATAAGTTGTGCATAGGAGTACAAACCGAACCCATTAAAGTGATCTAACTTAGGTTTATTGAATTTCGATTATTGGATGTAGACTTTGTATAGAACATATAGTCCCGCATCTATTATCATCTATGGGTTAATAATAGAAGTCCACTATATATAGGATTGGTCCTTAAGAGTTTATGATTTAATTTTGAAAAAGTTTTTGGTTCTCCATTGACCTAATGTTTTTCGGTGCCGTCACTCCTAAGTCCCTTAGAAGACCTTCCTTTTTTTTTCTGCTGCATTTTCTTTTACAGGGATTATTTCTGGACGATGCTAAAAATAAGAATGACTCTTCAATCAGATTTCTTATTATATTTGTTTATACATTTATTTTTCTTATACTATATTTAATTGATAAAATTAGATTTTCTTATTCTTATAGTTTCTATATATGAGTTCTTTATATTTTAAATACAAGAGCTATCCTATTCAATTTTTACTATGATCCTAGAGATCGAATTTGTAGTCAATCTCCCTGAAACAAATTCATCCAGGAAACTTGAACGGAGCTTTAAAAGACAACAGTCCTGTGATGTATCATGACAAGAAAGGAAACTAGCCAATCTCAGCTACACTTACAATGAATCCCACCCCTCAAAATTACGACATTATGGCACTAGGTTCGCCGAGTGGACTATTAATAGAATTCAGAAGTAAACATCTTGCAAAACAAAAGTTGTGGTAGGTAGCTTTTGAAGCACAGTGTTAATTGCTAACCGATTCTGGGTAGTTAAAACAAGACTGTTCTTCTCTAAGAAAAAGTTCCATGTCCATCATGTCCACATTGGCAGCAATAACAGCATGTAGTTTTAGCTGGTGCACTAAAAGAAATTGAAAAGTAAAATAGGGCATGTGTAAGGTACAACAAAATTAAAAGTGAATCTTCCTCAAATTTGCCAAGAAACATAGTTTTAGCATGATAGTTGGAGAATACGTCATGTTTTTTAACTAAGGTCGGGTAGTATGCTTAGCTAGTATGATACGGTCGAAATTGGATGCCATAGCCGACTGCTCCTAGGATGTTGATGGCCGAGCACTCCTTTGTATTCTCCAGTAGAATGATTTTCTGTCCAAGGTCAACCCATCGGTGCCAGTCTTATCCCAAGGCCCTCCGATGCTTAGGTGAGAAGTTGAAAATAGGAAAAATAGTAGAACGAAAGAGATGATTGTGTGAGCTCCTAGGATGATCAAAGTATCATCATGAGGGATATTTACCTCTTTTAGATCGTTGGGGTCGAAGCTGATCTGAGGTCCATCAGTCTTCTCCTTGCTACACCTCACAGCATGGATCTCCAACCGTCGAGCATATGACTTCCTGGCTCGGTTGGAGTTGTCGTCAGTCGATCCACCGGCTATCATGCCTATCTCTCCCCAGGAAGCATTATTCCTATTTTCTTCTTCCCGAGCGGATGGTCTATCTCGCTCGGCTTGGGCCAAGGACGGATCGGTGTCTTCGCTCTGCTGATGTTGGTGATGGTGATGGCATTTAGGCGCCCTTTTGTTGTCCCAACGCTCAGCGGATCTGGGCCATTGTCGTCGATCGGGTAAAGGTGATCGGTGGCGGTATCCTCTTGGAGCCGATCGGTTGAAAATCAGTGTCAATTCACGGTAGTCCTACGTGTTGTTCGTCGCCGACTGATGGAAGAAATAAAACATAGGCGTCCATACCTTGCCCTTCGACGTCTTAGGTCATCCGGACGCCACATGCTGTACGACATATGCCCTGGTCTCCTGGTGCGGTCGTGCTCCTTCAGCCCTCGGCCCCTTGGGCGGCAGAAGGTTGCTCGTCGGTCAACGCTCGGTCGGCATCGTACTCTCGGTCATCTCCTCCTTTCTTCTGACTGCCTGTGCTTCTTCCACATTGATGTATTCGTTGGCCTTTTTGAGCATGTGGTCGAAGTCTCGGGGTGGCTTCCGGATGAGTGATCGGAAGAAATCTCCCTTGGCGAGCCCCTGGGTGAAGGTGTTCATCATGGTCTCGGACGAGGTCGATGGGGTGTCCATGGCTACTTGATTGAAGCGCTGAATGTATGCTCGGAGCGCTTCCTTGGGCCCTTGCTTCAGGACGAAGAGGCTGATGCTCGTCTTCTGGTAGCGTCGGCTGCTAGCGAAGTGGTGCTGGAACGTGACTCAGAAGTCCTTGAAGCTTTGTATCGAGCCATTTGGCAGTCTTCTGAACCAGCGCGGTGGCGATCTCGAGAGAGTTGTGAGAAAGACTCTGCACTTCACTCCATCCATGTACTGGTGCAGCGTAGCTTCATTGTCGAACCGATCCAGATAATCATCTGGGTCGGTCGACCAGTTGCATGTTCCAATAGCCAACGGGGTGTAGTGTCGGGGCAGAGGGTCTTGTAAGATCTCCTCTGAGAATTGCCTGTTGATCCATTCGGGAGACGCGGCGTTTCGGGATGCTTTACCTTTCTGCGCATCTCGAACGGGTGCATCGTCTGAAGATGATCCCCGCTCCTGATGCACTTGGGCTATCTCCGATGGGGTTTGGAACAGAGCTCGATGGAAGGGGATCGGCATGGGCGGCGCTTCCCCCGGATGCCGGTCGGCCTTCAATTCTGTCCCTATACGGAGAATTGCTCCGCTCTGTCTTCTTGCCCCGCTCACCTATCGACCGTCGAGGTTGCAGGCAGCGACACTAGCCGATCGGCTAACACCTATTGTTGTTGTTGTTGCTCTATCATTTTTGTTATTCGTGCTTGCATGAGCATCTCTAGCTCCTCCTGAGTAAGCGTCACGGTGGTTAGTCGTCAGGCGTCTTCCATCTTCTCATCTCGAATTCAGGTGACGTTCCCACAAACGACGTCAAATATGATCTTGTCCGAAAGTCGAAGAGATGGATGCTGGGGACGTGGCACTCCTACTGACCTACGGTGGACTTCGCTCCTGCCTGCAACACAATCAACGATAGTACCGAGCCAGGGAAGGGGTCCCCGGCAATGACCCTCCAACGCTCAAGTCAATCTCCGGCGAAGTAAGAAGAAGCAAGAATTGTAGCGCAATAGTAGAAATCATGTGTAAAGCATACCTCCGTCGATGCTTTGATCCCCTTTATATAGAGCTCCGGAAGCGTGCGTGCATGCTTCCCAAGGTGAGCGCACATCTCAAAGCTTTCCCTAAAAAGACATGTCAATAAAGTGTCCCTGACTTAGTACCTTTACAGGGTGAGCATATCTCTGAAGTGACAGTGGAAGTTTCTGCTGTACGATCTTCTGTCTGACTATGCCGCTTGTCAATGGCACTAGCTCCCAAAAGGATATCCAAAGATATCCTGCTGTGTCTATAATTTGGCTGAGCGGAATGGTTGCCCGGTCGGAATTCCCCTATCGCGCCAAGTGGGCTAGCCGTTCAGCAGAGATTCCACTGTCCACATGCTCTATTGTTAAGTCGAGCGAGATAGCTGCTTGGTATGCAGTTCATTATCGGCGTGCTCGTCTGATGTCGAGTCTGCTGCTAGGCCGAGCGGAGGAGCCGCTTGGTTCGGCTTCTGCACATTCCCTGAGCGCCGGTTTGATTATTCCCTGTGTTAAAGACGATGAGTCAATGCTTGAGCCTCGATCAGAGTATGCCTCGCCTAACCGACCAACACCGTCCACTCGTTGACTGTCTTGACTTTGACCTCCACCGTGACAGTGGGATGAGGCCCTCATCATCACCGCATCAGGATAAAAATAGAAGATTTCAAAAATAACTCTATAAAATATTTTTAATTTTTAAAATATTATTTTTTTAATAAATTCATAGAAAATGACTTAAAGGTAAAAAAATTTTAAAATTTTTTCTGTTGGTAGATAATATTTTCATTTTATACAAATAAAATTTTAAGCATAAAATTTGACCAAAAATTTAATGAAAATAATTGATTTTACTGACAAAAATAAATCAAGTAAATTAAATTTCTAGCATGTATATTTAATTAATTTAGATAATAAGATAAATTCAATTTTAAGATAATTTAAGCATGCATAAAAAAATTTATTTAATTATCTAAACAAGATTTAGGAATCCAAAATAAATTATATTCTACTGAGCTAATAATTTTTTTTTGTGGTATATGATTTTTAGAGATTTTTCTAATTTGACCCTTATGAAATCTGAAATACTAATTAAGCCCTTTAAATTTTTAATTTAGAAGAATATTCAAATTTTCACATGCATAGTCGTTCTTTAATTTTTCTATTTGTTCTTTTAATTTTTAATTTTCTATTTTTGAATTATCATACATATCTAAGGGGCATGAATTTGTTAAGTTTAATTTAAACCTAGCATTATCTTTTTCTAATTTTACCATATTTTTAGATAACATCTTAATGAATTCGAAAGACTGCTTAGGAGATAGTCCGCGTACCTCACTTACTTCGTGGTTTGATACTCCTCCTTTGTTACTGTTTTCTTCTGAAGATCCTCCCTCTTCGTCGATGCTCATCTCTGAGAAACTTTTAGCATCCCTTTAGTAGTCTGCCATCAGGGCTATTCCATCATATTCTTCAAGTTCCAATTCTGATAACAATGATTCGTCCCATATTATCTTCAAGTTCTTGTGCTTCAATCTTGTTGGTTTTTTGCCCATATCTTTCTCCTTCTTCTTTAGTTTAGGACAGTCATCCTTGATGTGTCCTTTTTCTTGATAGTTATAGTATCGAACCTTCCTTTTGCTCCAAAGGTATTTTTCTCCTACGACTTGTTAAATTTATTAGTTTTAATAAATTTACTAAACTTTCTTACCATTAACGCTGCCTCATCTTCATCAATGGATGTTTCGGAGTCTAGATCATCTATTCTTGCCTTCAGGGTAATTGTCTGACTTGACTCCTTTAATTCTGCACATCTAGATTCGTGAAGATCTTAAGTGGAAAATAAATTTTCTAATGAACTTACCTCAAGATCTATTGAAATGTAATAGGAGTCAACTATGAATGGCCATGCTTGTGTTCCAAGGAAAGCATTTAGAGCGTAGCTTAGTGAATCTCGGTTTGTTATCTTTTCTCTGAGATTCATAAGTCCGGGGATCAGTTCCTTCAGTTTGGTGTGCATTTGACTACTAACTCTTCTTCTTTCAGCCGGAGGTTCGACAATTGGTTCTGTAGCAGGTCCTGTCTCGTGAGCTTTGGTTCGGGCGTTCTTTCATGTAGCTCCAGGAACTTTTCCCAAAGTTCCTTTGCTGATTCATAATCCCCGATTTGATCGACTTCCTAGGGTGGAAGTACACTTAACAAGTGGAACTCGGCTCGTCCGTTCGCTATGAAGTTAGTTTGTTCTTTTTTGGTCCATTGATACTCTTCTTTTTCGGCTCCTTGTTGGTCCTATGGGGATACAAAATCATATTTAATTATTAAGAGTATTTCAAAATCTATTTTGAAAAAATACCTCCATGCATTTCTTCCATATCACGAATTCTCCCTCAAACTTGGGTGGATAGATGCTTAGTCCGACCATCATCTTGTTATTTCAGTCAGTAGTTAGTCCTTTTGAGGTAGTTGAGATTTGATACTACTTGTTGGCTCGTGCAGTCGGCAAAAGGGGGATGAATTGCCTGAAACCAGAGTTAACAAAAACAATCTCTTACTTTTGCTTAGCAAGGATGTACAATTAGATTAAACAGTTATAGACAATTAACATTCATGAAAATAATAACAACTTAAAAGAATAAGTAAGAAGGCCGAAGTTTACTTGGTTACAACCTAGGTAGTTGTTAATCCAAGATAGATGAAGGCACTAGAAAATTCCTTCCTTGAAGGCGAAGGAGCGTCTTACACTCTTTGATAGCTCAAAAATATACTAAAAAATGAATACTGAAATTGTTATTTAATCCCTAGCTCTATGGACCTTTTTTATCTCCTGAAAAATCTTATCTGTGACTTGAAGGTGCCTCTAAGATGATCCAAGGCACCTTCAATGAGACAAGTTTTATCGCCAAAGATAAAACTTTATCTTAGGCTTAAAGGCGCGTCCAACAGGCTGGAAGGCACTTTCGACACTATTCATGGAAGGCATCTTTCAAGCCATTGAAGGCGCCTTCCCAGAGGCAAATCAGTTCCTTAGCTGATTTTCTTCGCGTGGGTGATGCTCTAGTTAACTGGAGTTGAGCTCACTTGAACCTAACTCCTACCTTTTCCTCGAGCAGGCTTCCTTCTTGGCTTCTTGTCCCTTGAACATCGCGCATGTCCTTCTCGTCCAGTGGTGTACTCTTCCACAACTCTTCGTCCCTCAGATGCACTAAGCCTGTAGACTCCTTTCTCGTGCCATCCTTCTCGTCTGCTACGCCTTCTGCTCAATTTTTTGTGCTCTTAAGTTCCTGCACATTTAGACACAAGGCATCAAACACTAGCAAGACCTAACTTAACTTGGTTGATCACATCAAAACTACCACGGGGTACTTAGACCAACTTCATCTCCTACTTGTAAGACATTCAGACCAAACACCTTACAACTTCGAACCTGATTCTCGAGCACCATATAACTCCGAACCCGATTCTCGAGTATCTTCTCTCCTCGGATCCTTTCTCATAGGCTCAACTTCTTACAAGGTCCATATACCAAATCCACTCTTCCTTTTTCTTATGGGCTTGATCTTGTCGGGAAGCTGAGAAGACGGACCTGCCGGAATGACGTGTCTGGAAGGTTGACCGCATCCCCATGACCCGGCTGATGAGCTGTCTCCTGTGTTGACCAAGTCGTCTGAAGTCTTCTAGTCAACAGTGCATGTATCCAATGACCAGGTTATTCTGGTCCCTGGCGCCCAGATGCTCGAAGCAGGTCCCACAAATGTATAAGTAGTCGAACACTAATGACAGAATAGTGAAATAAATGCAGGAAAGGTACGATGACGTACCCTGGCCCTGGGGGGCGCCCTCAGATGGATGGATGAACTGGTTGCGGCGCTGATAGAGTCGTCGCGACTGTGAAGAGTAGATAGACTCCTGCCAGATGAGTAGCTGGCTCCGATGTCTCGAAGCCGGGCGCGATATCGATCCGCAAGGCGACGGACGATCCGACTACAGCCTTAGCTTGCAAGCCAGCATTCAACAGCGGCACGAAGGCCGAACACTCCATCGGTTCACAGGCCAGGATACAATAGCGGCACGAAGGCCGAACACACTCTCGGCTCACAGGCCGGAATATAGGCATAGTACGATACCTGAGCCCTCGGACGACGACTGCTCAGAGGGTGACGATGCTGCCCGGAGGTGTTGGCGGCGGCTTCCGCTGCCGCTGGAGACGGCAACTATGGCGATGGCGCTGACGGCCAGAGGCGACTGCGGTAGTGGCTGCCAGAGGCGACGGCGCTGGATTCCAGAGGTGGTTGCGGCAGTGGCTGCAATAGGAGTTGCCGGTGACGGCAGCTTCTGGGGGAGGCACGCGGTAGCGTAGAACATGAAGGCGCCGTGGCCAAGGAACTCGAGGCGAGGGAGGTGGAACTCCGCGGCGGAGGCGAGCGTCCATGGCAGGAGCCAGTAGGAGATGGTGGCGTCGGGGCGGAGCTCAGAGAAGGCGCGGCGGAAGGGATCTTCCAGCATGTATATTCCCTCGACGAGGGTCGTGTGCTGGCGGGAGTCGACGTTGGCGAGGCTGTCAGAGCCAAGTGGGCGGCCAATGGCGATGAACAGGAAGGGGATGAGGCGGAGGTTGACGGAGGTGCCGTCGACAGCGGGCTGGAGAAGTAGAGGAGTTGGCCTCGCGGAGTTCGTCACTGGCGGAGCTCCTTGGTGGTGTCGGTGATGGACAAAGGACCCACTGGTTCCTAGTGGTGGCGCCTCCGTTACTCATGAACCGACCTCCTCTTCGATTGCTACAGTGCCCCTTTAAAGACAAAAACCCTTATCTTATGAAAAGACTTCCTTGCCCTTCCTCTTCCCTCTATTTCCACCCTATGCCATAACCTGCATCCGGATCACAAGCCTCTCCTTCAAGTTTAGTCGAAGGAGGCGCAAGTCCGACTGACTAGATAGTTAGTCGTAAAAGCCAAACTGCTCTCGCACAAGTTGAAACGCTCTCGATAACAAAATCCCATCGTCGAATCCCTCGCATAATGTTACGCAAGCAATCGCTGTATGGTGTCTCATGAGGGATGGAAACAATGCCGAGCAGACAGCGAGAATGTCAAGCATGCGACAAGTAATATGATAGTAGACCGAGCGACAGGTGGGATAACGAGCAGGCGATGCCGAACGGGCAACTGAGAAAATGTCGACCAATAGATCGTAAAATGTTGACCGAACCATCTAGTGAATGTCGAGCGTTCGACCAAGTAGTTCAAGTGTCTGGCCGAACGGACGGCTGAGCGATCATAAACTGCCGCTCGGATTGCCGTAAAATGCGACCGGGAGATCGAGCGAGAGGCAAAGAAGCACTGGGCAGGTGTGGAGCCTGAAAACTGAACGAGAACATAGCCCGTGAAATCGAGTGCAAACGGAGATGAAAGTCGTGAGCCAAACGGGCGCATCACACGTGAACTGAACTGAAGCGTAACCCGTGAGTCAAGGGAGCATGGAAGCGAAAGTTGTGAGCCGCACTGGTGCATCGCACTCGAAACCGAAGCGAAAGTCGTGAGCCGAATGGGCGCAGAGCCTATGAGATATCTTGGTCCAAAACCAATGGAGATGTTCTTGTTCATGACCATCGACGATGACTCGACCCCAAACAAGGGAGATAAAATATTCTGATACGTCCGTGACTAGTAAAGACCGTTCGACCCCGAACGGGAGGGGGGATATGAGATCCGATATGCTGGTCCGAGACAAGTGAAGGTCGCTCTGTTGGATCGAAAGCGCTAGGGGGGGTGAATAGCGCTCGTGGCTTTCACTCGTTTTGGAATCGTAAAATGTTCGAGAGTTAGCAGCGGAAATAATAAAGAAATAACAAACACACACAAGGGCACAGGGTATTTACTTGGTTCGGAGCCTTGTGCGACTCCTACTCCAAGGCCCACGTTCATTGAACGTTTACTTTGGGCAACACCTACTATTTCGTAAAATGATTACAAATGAAGTACAATTGAATACATAAAAATATACCGACAATAATAGAAATCGCAGATTCAGAGCTCCGGGTTGTCAGTGTCAAGTCGTAGCTTCGTCGGAAGGTCTCTTTAGCAGCTCGTAGCAGAAGGGTTGCTTGTAATGTGATGATGTTGATACTGCCTCGAGACTGCCTTAAATAGGTCGTTGGAGGCTCCTCAAAGCTCCTCCAAGGCGCCTCAAATATGAAGTTTTATCCCCGAGTCGTGCGCTGTGATAAGCCCTGCTGCCTGCTCGTTATCCCTGCCTGGAGGCGCCTCCATCAATCCTTTGAGGCGCCTCAAAGATGTCCAAGGTGCCTCAGACTCCATTTGAGGCGCCTCAAGCCTCACTTCGCAGCCAGCTAACCCCTTTGCACCCGAGGCGCCTCTAAGCTCCATGGAGGTGCCTTGGACACTGTTCATCCGAGGAAAAACCTTGTTCTTTTGCATCTGCAAGACATGTTAGTCCCAAAACACAAACATATCCTGCAAAAACAAAGTTATCACATATAAATATATTAAATGAAGTGTTCAACAGTCTCCAGACTGTCCAGTTCTGACTTCGGATTTCCGACCGGAAATCCTAGGTCGAACCGACACCTACTGTTTCCTCTTCCGGGGAACGAGTCCTCACCTACTCCCCTCAGGAGAGATTACCTGATGTCAGAACGATCCTCCAGACCGACTGGACTTTTCCGCCTAGGGTTACCGCCCCCTAGGACCTAGGGTTACCGCCCCCTAGGGTTTTTCGCCACCTAGGGTTACCACCCTCTAGGATCTAAGGTTACCCCCCCCCCTTAGGATTTTCCTCCACCTAGGGTTACCACCCCCTAGGACCTAAAGTTGCTGCCCCTTAGGATTTTCCTCCACCTAGGGTTACCACCCCCTAGGACCTAAGGTTACCTCCCCTTAAGGTTTTCTACCACCTAGGGTTACCACCCCTAGAACCTAGGGTTACCACCCCCTAGGGGTTTTCACCTGCCTAACCGCAGTTAGGACTTTCCTGCAAACTTATTCAAGCACATTAGATAACAAAACAACTTAACTTGAACCCTTTGACATAATCAAAACACCGGTTGGATCGTTGGATGCTTCCCGCACCAACACGCTCGACCCCGAAAGGGGGAGATAGTGTATCCGATACGACTGCTCGACCCCGAACGGGGGAGATAGATGCTCGTGAAGACTGCTCGACCCCGGCTGGGGGAGATAGAATATCCGATGCTCTGATAAGCTGGTCGGTGAAGACGCGAGGGTTTAAGGTCGCCGCTCAACCGTCGATGACGCGAGGGTTTAAGGTCGCTGCTCGATCGCCGATGACGCGAGGGTTTAAGGTCGCCGCTCGACGGTCGATGACGCGAGGGTTTAAGGTCGCCGCTCGACCACCGATGACACAAGGGTTTAAGGTCGTCGCTCGACCGCCAATGACGCAAGGGTTTAAGGTCGTCGCTCGACAGTCTTCTAGCATAATTCAAACCCGACCGATTGGCATGGGGTCTTCGACATCGAGTCCGTGGCTCTGATAATATACGCCCGGCCGATCGGCATGGGGCCTTCGACATCGAGTCCGTGGCTCGGATAATATACGCCCGGCCTATCGGCACGGGGTCTTCGACATCGAGCCCATGGCTCGGATAATATACGCCCGGCCGATCGGCACAAGGTCTTCGACATCAAGCTCGTGGCTCGGATAATTTACGCCCGCCCGATCGGCACGGGGTCTTCGACATCGAGCCCGTGGCTCGGATAATATACGCCCGGCCGATCGGCACGGGGTCTTCGACATCGAGCCCGTGGCTCGGATAATATACGCCCGGCCGATCGACACGGGGTCTTCGACATCGAGCCCGTGGCTCGGATAATATACGCCCGGCCGATCGGCACGGGGTCTTCGACATCGAGCCCATGGCTCAGATAATATACGCCCGGCCGATCGGCACGGGGTCTTCGACATCGAGCCCGTGGCTCGTATAATATACGCCCGGCCGATCGACACGGGGTCTTCGACATCAAGCCCATGGCTCGGATAATTTACGCCCGCTCGATCGGCACGGGATCTTCGACATCGAGCCCGTGGCTCGGATAATATACGCCCGATCGATCGACACGGGGTCTTCGACATCGAGCCCGTGGCTCAGATAATTTACGCCCGCTCGATCGACACGGGGTCTTCGACATCGAGCCCGTGGCTCGGATAATATACACCCGATCGATCGGCACGGGGTCTTCGACATCGAGCCCGTGGCTCAGACAATATACTCCCGGCCGATCGGCATGGGGTCTTCAATCGAGGAACTTTGGCAGAACATATAACTAGAAGAAAATATAACGGAAAAACTGACTTGTCGACCAGCAGAGGATCTGACTCAGTTCCTCAACTCCCGAATACTCGTGGAGTGAGGAGAACATGCTATATTCGTCGAAACCCACCAAGGTCATGAGTGTGAGAGAAGTTTTCGGCGTCGTCCATCTTCACGTTCCAGATCAGGTGTGTTCCCACAGACGGTGCCAATTTGATCCTGTCGGGAAGTTGAGAAGACAGACCTGCCAGAATGACGTGTCTGGAAGGTTGACCGCATCCCCATGACCCGGTTGATGAGCCGTCTCCTATGTTGACCAAGTCGTCCGAAGTCTTCTAATCAACTGTGCCTGTATCCAGTGACCGGGTTGCCCTGGTCCTTGGCGCCCCGATGCTCGAAGCGGGTCCCATAAATGTATAAGTAATCGAACACTAATGACAAAATAGTGAAATAAATGCAGGAAAGGTACGATGACATACCCTGGCCCCGGGGGGGTGGGGGCGCCCTCGGATGGATGTTGGATGAGCTGGTTGCGGCACTAATCGAGTCACCGAGGCTGTGAAGAGCATATAGACGCTCGCCAGATGAGTAGCTGGCTTCGGTGGCTCGAAGCCGGGCGCGATATGGATCCGTAAGGCGACGGACGGTCCGACTATAGCCTCGGCTCGCAAGCCAGCATGCAACAGCGGCACGAAGGTCGAACACTCCATCGGCTCGTAGGCCGGGATACAATAGCGGCACGAAGGCCGAACACACTCTCGGCTCGCAGGCCAGAATATAGGCATAGTACGATACCTAAGCCCTCGGACGGCGACTGCTCGGAGGGTGACGATGCTACCCGGAGGTGTTGGCGGTGGCTTCCGCTGCCGCTGGAGACGGCAACTGCGGCGATGGCACTGACGGCCGGAGGCGACTGCGGCAGTGGTTGCCAGAGGCGACTGCGCTGGATTCCAGAGGTGGTTGCAGCAGGAGATGCCGGTGACGGCAACTTATTGGGGAGGCACGCGGTAGCGTAGAACATGAAGGCGTCGTGGCCAAGGAACTCGAGGCGAGGGAGGCGGAACTCTGCGGTGGAGGCGAGCGTCCATGGCAGGAGCCAGTAGGAGATGGCGGCGTCGGGGCGGAGCTCGGCGAAGGGGCGGCGGAAGGGATCTTCCAGCATGTATATTCCCTCGATGAGGGTCGTGTGCTGGCGGGAGTCGACGTTGGCGAGGCTGTCACGACCAAGTGGGCGGCCAACGGCGATGACAGGAAGAGGATGAGGTGGAGGTTGACGGAGGCACCGTCGACGGCGGGCTGGAGAAGCAGAGGAGTTGACCTCGCGGAGTTCGTCGCCGGCGGAGCTCCTTGGTGGTGTCGGTGATGGACGAAGGAACCACTGGTTCCTAGTGGCAGCGCCTCCGTTACTCACGAACCGGCCTCCTCTTCGATTGCTACAGTGCCCCCTTTAAAGACAAAAATTCTTTTCTTATGAAAAGATCTCCTTGCCCTTCCTCTTCCCTCTATTTCCCTCCTATGCCATAACCTGCATCCGGATGGGCTCAATCCAGACGACCCATCACTAATAATCATAGATTTATTATGGAGTATCATTAGTCATATGCCACGCTAGTCAAACAACTTGTTACAAACAAGTTTGATGGTATAATCTTAACCATCGATTTCAACTGTATCTGTTCACGCCATGAGCATAATTTAAATGATTGTGTGATTAGCGATAATATCTTCACCTGACACCATATCCAACCATAATCTAAATGACCGCGTAGTTATCAGACCCTACTTAGGACACCCATTGATTTAAACATTAATATATGTCACATCTTCATGTAACATTTAACATCTCCCTTTTATTAACACACACTCAGATTTATTTTAATATTAATATTAATTATTTGTATGCCACACTATTCATTTATTTATTTTTATTTTTTATATTTAAATTTTATTTTTTAAATTTTTAAATTTTTTATATAAAATTTATTCATTGATAGTGTTCAAAGAATTGAATGTTATATATATATATATATATTCATCCATATTAATTTGTAATATATTATAATATCTACAATATTAACATTAATATGGATGCTCGTAATATATGATCATGCTACTGCTTAATTCGTAATATTTGCCTTCTTAATTCGTGCCTCCTTTGCTCTAAATCTCCGCCCTTTGATAAGCTCGAGATCCACACACATCGTTTGCACTTCCCCACACTCATCTTCTTCTTCCTTCAAATACGGAATACCCGACCGTAACTTTTCTCCCTTTACAACTCTTTGGTCAACCTTCAACCCTCACTTGTTCCTCAATAACCCTCCTCGCCTAGTAAGTATCCGCCCTCATGACCTCTTCCCAGCCAAAAATCAAAAACCCCTCTGTCACTTCTCCCCAGTTCGAAACTATCAAGACCAGACTAAACCTGACTCATTCCTTCGTTATCCACATCAATGAGTACATTGTCGAAAGAACTAAATTGATGCTCCCTAGATCCTTTGATCACCCCGACCAATCCCCTTCTAGTAATGTTACTTTCTTTGTTTTCAGTTTGAAAGAGGACTTCATCTTGCTATCCCTTCTATCTATACTCATATTATTTCATTCTTCAAAATCCCTCTTAACCAACTCACTCCCAATTCCTTTCGAATCCTAGCCAATATTGTCATTGTTATAAATACTTTAACCTCCCATTGTCGCTCATTCTATTTCACTGCTTCTATTAATTGAAAATCATAGAGCTAGTGATCTTTTATTGCATGTCCTAGCTATCCCGACTACCAATTCATAACTGACATGTCTTCTTTCCATAAGGGATGGAAAAACATCTTCTTCTTTGCCCGACTGAACGCATCTCTTCCCTTTCATCTAATTGGGCGACATAGCTCCCCCTCCTTCTTGACATGAAGAATGCTTGAGCTCAATGCCCCTACGCCTCTACTATCCAGGCCCTTCAAGAAAAAGAAATAACACCTCTACTCTCTTGGACAATCTCTTCTGTCCCATTTCGAGCTTTCTCCTTTTAAATCCAACAACTTAGAATCCATCGGTGTTTTGCCTAGTATTATTTTTAATATTTACTTGCTCCCAACTCGTATCATTTTCTTTATCTCCTTCATGCAGAAGACATAGTGCAGGCTGCCATGACGAAGTTTCTATCTAAGAGAAAAAGAGAGGGTTCTAGCGAATCAAATCAGATCAGTCGATCCAGCAAATGCTCTGCCACAGTTGGCCCTTCATCTGAATCAGCTACTAAGTCTTCTTTAGAGTCCCCCCCCCCCCCCCCCTTCCCCAGATGGGCACAAATAATATTGTCCTCCCGCGGCCACCTCTCAATTAGCAACTCCTTTGGCTATAGATTCTGAGTCAGCTTTAATTATCCTTTCGGATAATTTAATGGCTAGCACATGAGGTGTTATCATCATGAAATTTAGGGTTCGAATCTTGACAAAATTTATGCACTAGTCACTATTCCAAAGATTAGTAGTCGTTCGTGATTTATCTCCTCCGTGTTGACCCTAGGACGGATTAACAGGGACACTAGGGGTGAACACATTCGTCTTTTACCACCATAAATAATTAGCTATAATTATAGAAGAACTTGGGCATCCCCATATCATAATACACAAATAATAATGACCTATCCTCGACTCTTACTCTTTCTCCCTCCGACCCAAGCGAGCCGACTCCAACTCCTATACTCCTGACTGAGGTTGTTTTACTCCTGACTAGATCGACTTTCTGTTCTTGTATATTAATTTCTAGCCCATCTCTTTCTGACAATGAATCTCCATCTGAGGACAACCAAACCCTTGGCTCCCTTTTCCCCAAAAGTGTTGATCCAAAATTTGCACCTGAGCTAATACTTAAAACTAAATTTGAAGTATTTGAACAAACATCAATCCCCGAACCAACATTTGGTGCTCTAGATCCTGTTCCCCTAGCTTTCGAACCAATGGTCTTGGACATGATCATGTATTCTCTTCGTGTTGAACTTTCACTGCAAACTATACTAGGAATATAGTCTCCCTATTCCCACCCTGAGACCATTTTGTTAATCAATCTTTGGACGACCAACGCCTATAAAAAGATCTAATGCCTCCTCTAGAGCAACTTTACCATGGTCTAAACTTGGTAAGGAAATTTTTGTATTCCTAAAATGACTCTTCTTCTTCGGGCACTTGAGGACAAGAAGGAATTTCTTTGACGTTTTAAAATTTTCCAAGCTCGAGATGTTGCCCGAAATGCTAAACTCCAAGGGTAAATTTCCTGATTGAATAAAGACCTATCTGAGCAGCAATCCAGAGAGGCTGAATGGAAACCCAAAGAGATTGTCTTAAGACTAGTTGCTAAGAGCTACAAGTAAAAGCTTGAGCCACAGTAATGTCTCATGATGAAGCTTTGCTCTGTGCTGACTCCTTACAACAAGAGATAAATGCCTATAAAACTCAATAGGCAAAGACGATGAAAGAACAGAAAGAAAAAGACATTCAAATAAAGACCCTAGAGAAAAAGGTGGAGGTAAAGTAGGATTGAGTCATTCATTTCATGGAAGAAAAGAACGAGGCCAATTCTCGAGCCCTAGAAGCAGAATAGAAAGTTGTTGGTTAAACCTAGGAAAACGTACCAGTTCCACTGTACAAAATTTTTGTACAAGTGTCAAACCTTTCCTTAAATAACCTATTGTGTTCTTTAGAAATTAAATCAGGAATCGCAGACGGAACTTAACATCATTGATTCCAAATTTAACTTATCTGTTCTTAATGGTTTAGATTTGAATCGCAAGCGGAACTTAACACTATTGATTCAAATCTACCTAAATTATTAATTCCATAAATATTAATTTCCAAAATTGGCTTTCAGGACTGCATGGCGAGGTACATGGCCTTCTTGGATATGTGAGCAACCACCACCACCTAGGCAAAGCCTTTTAAGGAAAGCTAATATTTATTTCCTTAAATAACTCTAGGTTAACCAAAAGGAACAATCGAATCACAAGTTCGAAAAGAAGAAAACACAAACTTGAAAAACTATTTCGAAAAACTAGATCTAATTGCCTCTTGTATTTAAAATTCTTACAAAGAGTAAAACTAGCATGATGCGGAAAATAATTACTAATTATACCTTCTCTTTGTATGCTAATGACCTCGAGATCTTCTGCTGTATTCCTCGCCTCGCCTTGGACGTCGTGTGGTCGACGATCCTCCAAGATGAACACCACCCAAAAGTTTCTTCCTTCTTCTTCTAAAATCCATCCACCACCACCACCAAGGAGAAGAGAGCAAAGGGAGAGGAAGAAGGGAGAGGGTCGGCCACAACAAGAGATCACCGAAGCAAAAGAATAAGAGTTGTGTCTCAGGAAGCCCCCTCACCCCTTCTTTTATATTACTTGCCCAAGGCAAATAAGGAAAAACCTTTTACAAAAAATAAAATCATCCAAGAGTTTTTCCTTTTCCCTTTTTATTTTTCCTTTTCTTTCCTCTTGATTGAATCAATCACCAATCAATGGTTATGATCAATCCTATTTGGTTTAGGATTGAATTTGGCTTAATCCTATTGGCCGGCCCTTGCTTGGGCACCAAGCAAGGTGGCCGGTCACAATTAAAAGGAAAGGAAAAATAATTTTTTAAAAATTTTACAAGAAGAAATCCTCTTATAAAATTTACAAGCTCTCTTTCCTAAAGTATGAGTTAAAAAAGGAAAGTTTCTAAAAATTAAAACCATGTTTTAAAATTTAAAAACTCTCTTATAAAATTTCCTTTTTTAACATGGTGATAGAAATTTTAAATTTTAAAACTTCTTTTCCTTTTTTTTTTCTAAACCATGAGGATAGTTAAAAAAAGGAAAGTTTTAAAATCTTTTAAACTCTCTATTTAAACATGTGACCTAATTCAAATAAGGAAAGTTTTAAAAATTAAAATCTCTCTTTTAAAACTTATAGTTTTCTACAAAGAGAAGATTTTAAAAATTCAAAACAACCCTCCCTTTTTGAATTATTATGGCCGACCCCTACAAGCTTGGTCACCAAGCTATAGGGTCGGCCCCTTTCAAGAGGATGTGGCCGGCCATTGCTTGGTCACTAAGCAATGGTCCGGCCCCCTTCTTGGACACCAAGAAGAGCTTTACATTTGGATGGACTTGAGGCTATAATGAGGCTACGACAGGGACCTAGAGGAGAAATTGGTTTTGGCCTTCCGATGAGCTTGAGTATCCCGTGTTCGCCCCGAACACACAACTCAAGTTCATCGATAATAACTCATTCCACTAGAGAGTTATTACCGCACCAATCCCAAATTACATTATGGGCTCCTTCTTATCATGAGTGTGTTAGTCTCCCTGTGTTTAAGATTACGAATGTCCACTAATTAAGTAAGTTACTGACAACTCACTTAATTAATATCTAGCTCCAAGAGTAGTACCACTCAACTTCATTGTCATGTCGGAATAGGTCCACCTGCAGGGTTTAACATGGAAATCCTTATGAGCTCCTCTTGGGGACATTCTCAACCTAGATAACTAGGACACAGATTCCTTCTATAATCAACAGCACACACTATAAGTAATATCATTTCCCAACTTATTGGGCATATTGATTTATCGAGCTAAACCTCACCCTTTGATAAATCAAAGAAATAAATATTAAATATATGTGTTTGTTATTATATTAGGATTAAGAGCACACACTTCCATAATAACTAAGGTTTAGTTCTTTTACTAAGTCAGTACAAAAAGAACATACCTAAATGATCCTACTCAATACACATAAAGTATATCAGTGTAATTTATTAGTCAAGATAAACTAATACTTAATTACACTACGACTATACTGATAGTTTGTTCCTTTCTATCTTAGTCGCGAGCAACTGTTTATAATTTATAGAGAACCGACAACATGATCTTCTGAGTGTGACACCACACTCCATGTTGTCTATTATATAAATTAATTGAACAATTGCATTTAACAAATAAATGCAGATATTGACCAATGTGATTCTTTTATTTCAACAAATAAATGTTTACAAAAGCTAGGCTTTTAGTATACACTATAACAATCTCCCACTTATACTAAAAGACTAAGCTGCCATATCTGTTGCCTTACATCTGATTCCCATCCCCTCCACATGTCGATCAAAAGCTTTCGCCGGAAGGGCCTTTGTGAAAGGATCTGCTAGGTTATCTTCTGATGCAATCTTGGCGATGACAACTTCTCCTCGCTTGACGATATCTCGTATCAGGTGGTACTTGCGCTCTATATGTTTACTTGCCTTATGAGCTCGTGGTTCCTTCGAGTTTGCAACTGCACCGCTATTATCACAATAAATTGTGATGATCTTGGGCAAACCAGGAATCACATCTAAGTCCATTAGAAAGTTCCTGAGCCATACAGCTTCTTTTGCTGCCTCAGAGGCTGCAACATATTCAGCTTCCATGGTTGAGTCCGAGACGAATTTCTGCTTAACACTCCTCCATGCAATGGCTCCACCTCCTAGAGTAAACACATAGCCTGATGTTGACTTACTATTGTCCTTATCTGATTGAAAGTCTGAATCCGTGTAATCCACAGGGAGCAACTCGCCTTCTTGGTAAACTAGCATATAGTCTCTAGTCCTTCTCAGATACTTCAATATATGCTTTACCGCAGTCCAATGTCCTTGTCCAGGGTTACTCTGATATCTGCTGACCATGCCCACGGTAAAACAGATATCAGGTCTCGTACACAGCATTGCATACATAAGACTTCCTACAGCCGAAGCATAAGGAACTGCCTTCATTTCCTCCATCTCCTTTGATGTCTTCGGAGACATCTCTTTAGATAAGGCTACTCTATGCCTAAAAGGTAAGAAACCTTTCTTGGAGTTTTGCATGATAAAACGAGCAAGGATTGTATCTATATATAAAGCTTGGGATAGGCACAACATTCTTTTCTTGCGATCCCTTATAACTTTGATCCCAAGAATGTGTGCACATTCTCCTAAGTCCTTCATATCAAATTGTTTGGACAACCATACCCTTACGTCTGATAATACCTTGACATTGTTGTCAATTAACAAAATATCATCTACGTATAGTATAAGAAATACCACCACGTTTCCGTTACACTTCTTGTATACACAAGACTCATCCGGACACTGAATAAATCCATATGACTGGATTACTTCGTTAAACCGGATGTTCCAAGATCTTGAAGCTTGCTTCAATCCGTAAATGGACCGATTAAGCTTGCACACTAGATGCTCTTTGCCTTTTTCAATGAACCCTTCTGGTTGCTTCATATGGATGTTTTCTTCAAGACTTCCGTTAAGGAAAGTTGTCTTGACATCCATTTGCCAAATCTCATAATCCATATGAGCAGCAATGGATAAGAGTATCCGGATAGACTTAAGCATGGCTACCGGCGAAAAAGTCTCCTCATAGTTGATTCCTTCTTTCTGAGTATACCCTTTCGCAACAAGCCTTGCTTTGAAGGTTTCTACCTTCCCATCTGTCCCTCTTTTCCTTTTGTAGATCCACTTGCATCCAACGGCTTTTACACCATCAGGTGGTTCTACAAGCTCTCAGACCTTATTAGAGTACATAGACTCTATTTCAGAATTCATTGTCTTTTGCCAAGATACTGTATCTATATCTTGGAGTGTTTCATCATATGTCCGGGGATCAGATTCATGTTTACCCGGGATCAAGTCCGAAGACTCTCCCAAAAACATGAATCTCTCAGGTTGCCTTACAACCCTCCCACTATGACGAGGCACCGTCTGTGGTTGTGTATCATGTGCAACACGTGTTGCAGTCTCTTGTGGTACTTCATCTTGTACTATTGGTACTGAAGTAGACGTGTCCTCTCTAATTTCTTCTAGAACTATTTCACTCATGGGCTTATGGTTCATTACATAATCTTCTTCTAAAAATCGAGCATTGGTGCTAACAATGATCTTCTGATTTTTAGGATTATAAAACAAACCACCTTTCGTTCCCTTAGGATATCCAACAAACAGACAAACTTCTATACGTGATTCCAACTTGTCAGTATCTCCCTTTAGCACATGTGCTGGACTACCCTATATCCGGATATGATTTAAACTAGGCTTACGCCCATTCCATAATTTCATGGGAGTAGAAGGAACTATTTTAGAAGGTACCATATTCAGAATGTACACTGCTGTTTCTAAGGCATATCCCCAAAACGAATTTGGTAATTCTGAATAACTCATCATCGATCTAACCATTTCCATAAGAGTCCTATTCCTTCGTTCTGCCACACCATTCTGCTGGGGTGTACCAGGTGCAGTCAATTGGGATTGAATCCCGACTTCTGATAAGTAATTCCTAAACTCTCCAAAGAGGTATTCGCCACCACGGTCAGACCGTAGTGTCTTGATACTTTTACCAAGACGTTTCTCCACATCAGCCCTATATTCTTTGAACTTGTCAAAGCATTCAGACTTGTGGCGCATCAGGTAAATGTATCCGTATCTTGAATAATCGTCTATAAAGGAGACGAAGTATTCATAACCACCTCTTGCCTGGATAGACATAGGACCACATAAATCAGAATGGACCAATTCTAACACATCTTTGGCTCTATACCCCTTGGCCTTGAATGGTCTCTTGGTCATTTTATCTTCCAAGCAGGATTCACATGTGGAAAATTTTCCAACTCTAATGAACCCAATAGTCCATCGGCTACAAGCCTTTGAATCCTACTTAAGTTAATATGTCCAAGCCTTAGATGCCAAAGATATGTTTGGTTCATTTCCGAAGGTTCTTTTCTCTTATTAGAGTTAGAAGATGTGTTATTAATTTTCATATTTTGCTTTGTGGGAGAAATTGGATTTAAAGTGTATAAATTGTCAACCAATGCACCAGAACAGATAATCACCTTATTTCTCTTTATAACGACATTGTTACTAAAGGAAACTGAATATCCATCCATATACAGTTTAGAAACTGAAATTAAATTCTTTCTAAAACTGGGTACATAAAGACAATTTCTTAAAATCAAATTTCTATTCCTATCAAAAGATAAGTAGACGTCTCCCACTGAGACAGCCGCCACCTTAGTAGCATTGCCCATGTAGACAGTTATCTCTCCATCAAATAGTCGTCGGGTTTCCTAGAACCCCTACAAAGAATTGCAGACATGATCAGTGGCTCCCGTATCTACACACCAGGTACTGGTAGATAACACCGCTAAACATATTTCAACTACTAGAGTATAAGATATACCTTTATTGTTCTGGTTCCTACGAGGACAATTCGCTTTCCAATGTCCAGACTGCTTGCAGATGAAGCATTTGCCCTTCGGCTTCTTCATTCCAGCTTTTTGTCCTGTACTCTGAGGTTTATTCACCTTCTTTGCTGAAAAGACCTGTTTCTTCTTCTTCTTGACTTAGAAGTAGAACCATTTTTAGCATAGTAAATCTGAGAACTGTGACGAAATATTCCTTCTGCTGCCTATAGTTCTGTCAGAAGTTCCGCCAACGTATACTCTCTTTTGTTCATGTTATAGTTCAGGCGGAACTGCTCAAAACTTCTGGGTAGCGTTTGGAGAATTATATTGACCTGGGTTTCCCCATCGATTTCTCCTCCAAGGACTTGTATTTCATTCAGATAAACCATCATTTTGAGGATATGATCCCTTACGGGTGTCCCCTCAAACATGGTGGCTGTCATTAACTTCCTCATTGCCTCTTGCCTAGTAGTCCGACTCTGGTGCCCAAAGAGTTCTTTGAGATTGTTCATTATATCATAAGCTGTTGGTAAATCTTGATGTTGATGTTGCAATACATTTGACATTGATGCCAAAATGTAACACCGCGCCATCGCATCAGCTTTTACCCATTTCTTATGATACTCAATCTCCTCTGGGGTAGAGTCACCGTCAGGTGCATCAGGGCAAGCCTCAGTCAGTACAAACTTTTAGCAGTAAGAACAATGTCCAGGTTTCTTTTCCAATCAATATAGTTGGGACCAGTAAGTTTGTTCTCTTTCAGTATAATGGCTAGTGGGTTGAAAGTCATCCTAAGAATCACAAAAATAAACTTTGGTCAAGACTCTAAATTTAGAATAATATTGATTCCTCAAACAATACTATTTTAAATTAACCAACACCTCAAATCACCGTGAATATTGCATGCCACGTTAGTGTGGACGTATACAAATTCATCATTTGTAAGAGGAGGGTGTGACCCATTAATTTTATTATTTTGTCATCCTAATTTTATGACAAATAAAATTAATAGTTGGTTTCACTTTGGTCACACAAGACAATAGCAGTGACTCCGTTGGGGAGGATACTATTGAATGCGTCTAAGTGTATATCATTACTTGATACTAAATCCATTAAATAGGATTGTGCCCCTTCAGTTGGAGAAGATCACACGCTCCTAAATAATTTCCTTTAACCATCCATAAAAGGAAGTTTGATCTAGTGATCCGTAACAAACTCATCCGTTGTGGAGGGAGGCACTCAGAACCAACACGCAAGCTTGTTGCATCACTTCCAAACCAGTAATAGAGACCATGGGATTTATTAAAATCCCTCTCCCACTTATTTATTTAGAAATGAGGATTTTAACCTATGCTAGCATACATCACATGCATATAAACATCACAGTAAATAAAAACAATAAATTTGGAAATTAATTTTCCAACTATTATGGCCTTTTCCATCACTGTCTTCAGTATGCTCCAACCCTAACTGCTGTCATCTTTAGCCACCGCCATCGGGTCGAGTTGTCGCATCCTTCTTGCTTCTTATTCCGCTGCGCCTCTGGTGCTCTGAAAGTACCTTGCCTCGCAAGAATCTGATCCGCGACAAAAATAGAATTTTACATATGTCGATCTTATATTCCACGAGGGAATGTACATGTATTCTAGATCGAACAAAAATAAAATTCTAAAAATAATACAGCTCCTGCTGTATTTTATACATACAATCATGCACACAAATAATGCCCTTGACATGTCCAAGGGTCCAATCACACACAATATCAATAAGCCATAATAGTTGGAGTCTGCAACCAAAGAGTTAGCACATCCTACTATTTTCCTGCCTAAATTATGTATGACATGTGCATAACCTATTTGAATTCTAAAAATACACAGAGCCAAACCCTAGCTCTGATACCAATTGTTGGTTAAACCTAGGAAAACGTACCGGTTCCACTGTACAAAATTTTTGTACAGGTGTCGAACCTTTCCTTAAATAACCTATTGTGTTCTTTAGAAATTAAATCAAGAATCGCAGACGGAACTTAACATCATTGATTCCAAATTTAACTTATCTATTCTTAATGATTTAGATTTGAATCGCAAGCGGAACTTAACACTATTGATTCAAATCTACCTAAATTATTAATTCCATAAATATTAATTTCTAAAATTGGCTTCCAGGACTGCATGGCGAGGCACATGACCTTCTTGGATATGGGAGCAACCACGACCGCCTAGGCAAAGCCTTTTAAGGAAAGTTAATATTTATTTCCTTAAATAACTCTAGGTTAACTAAAAGGAACAATCGAATCACAAGTTCAAAAAGAAGAAAACACAAACTCGAAAAACTAGATCTAATTGCCTCTTGTATTTAGAATTCTTACAAAGAGTAAAACTAGCATGATGCGGAAAATAATTGCTAATTATACCTTCTCTTTGTATGCTAATGACCTCGAGATCTTCTGCCGTATTCCTCGCCTCGCCTTGGACGTCGTGTGGGCGACGATCCTCCAAGATGAACACTACCTAAAAGCTTCCTCCTTCTTTTTCTAAAATCCGGCCACCACCACCACCAAGGAAAAGAGAGCAAAGGGAGAGGGCCGACCACACCAAGAGATCACCCAAGCAAAAGAATAAGAGTTGTGTCTCATGAAGCCCCCTCACCCCTTCTTTTATATTACTTGCCCAAGGCAAATAAGGAAAAACCTTTTACAAAAAATAAAATCATCCAAGAGTTTTTCCTTTTCCCTTTTTATTTTTCCTTTTCTTTCCTTTTGATTGAATCAATCACCAATCAATGGTTATGATCAATCCTATTTGGTTTAGGATTGAATTTGGCTTAATCCTATTGGCCGGCCCTTGCTTGGGTACCAAGCAAGGTGGCCATCCACAATTAAAAGGAAAGGAAAAATAATTTTTTAAAAATTTTACAAGAAGAAATCCTCTTATAAAATTTACAAGCTCTCTTTCCTAAAGTATGAGTTAAAAAAGGAAAGTTTCTAAAAATTAAAATCATGTTTTAAAATTTAAAAACTCTCTTATAAAATTTCCTTTTTTAACATGGTGATAGAAAATTTAAATTTTAAAACTTCTTTTCTTTTTTTTTTCTAAACCATGAGAATAGTTTAAAAAGGAAAGTTTTAAAATCTTTTAAACTCTTTATTTAAACATGTGGCCTAATTCAAATAAGGAAAGTTTTAAAAATTAAAATTTCTCTTTTAAAACTTATAGTTTTCTACAAAGAGAAGATTTTAAAAATTGAAAACAACCCTCCCTTTTTGAATTATTATGGTCAGCCCCTACAAGCTTGGTCACCAAGCTATAGGGTCGGCCCCTTTCAAGAGGATGTGGCCGGCCATTGCTTGGTCACTAAGCAATGGTCCGGCCCCCTTCTTGGACACCAAGAAGAGCTTTACATTTGGATGGACTTGAGGCTATAATGAGGCTACGACAGGGACCTAGAGGAGAAATTGGTTTTGGCCTTTCGATGAGCTTGAGTATCTCGTGTTCGCTCCGAACACACAACTCAAGTTCATCGATAATAACTCATTCCACTAGAGAGTTATTACCGCACTACCGCACCAATCCCAAATTACATTATGGTCTCCTTCTTATCATGAGTGTGTTAGTCTCCCTGTGTTTAAGATTACGAATGTCCACTAATTAAGTAAGTTACTGACAACTCACTTAATTAATATCTAGCACCAAGAGTAGTACCACTCAACTTCATTGTCATGTCGGACTAGGTC
The DNA here is from genome assembly GCF_018446385.1 of Zingiber officinale. Classification (NCBI taxonomy): domain Eukaryota; kingdom Viridiplantae; phylum Streptophyta; class Magnoliopsida; order Zingiberales; family Zingiberaceae; genus Zingiber; species Zingiber officinale. Next base: position 89,441,561 of record NC_055992.1, on the reverse strand, counting down.
CACCTGCAGGGTTTAACATGGCAATCCTTATGAGCTCCTCTTGGGGACATTCTCAACCTAGATAACTAGGACACAGATTCCTTCTATAATCAACAACACACACTATAAGTAATATCATTTCCCAACTTATCGGGCATATTGATTTATCGAGCTAAACCTCACCCTTTGATAAATCAAAGAAATAAATATTAAATATATGTGCTTGTTATTATATTAGGATTAAGAGCACACACTTCCATAATAACTAAGGTTTAGTTCTTTTACTAAGTCAGTACAAAAAGAACATACCTAAATGATCCTACTCAATACACTTAAAGTATATTATTGTAATTTATTAGTCAAGATAAACTAATACTTAATTACACTACGACTATACTGATTGTTTGTTCCTTTCTATCTTAGTCGCGAGCAACTGCTTATAATTTATAGAGAACCGACAACATGATCTTCTGAGTGTGACACCACACTCCATGTTGTCTACTATATAAATTAATTGAACAATTGCATATAACAAATAAATGTAGATATTGACCAATGTGATTCTTTTATTTCAACAAATAAATGTTTACAAAAGCTAGGCTTTTAGTATACACTCTAACAAAAGTTTGAGCTTGCCAGATTCATTTTTCCCAAAGCTTAGGGTAAAGGTTTTTCAACCCTCTTTATGATCACTCTACAACATATGTATCAATCAAACAATTCAAACGATCCAATACAGGATCTTGTTGAAGATCTATAACAAATATGTGAACCAAAATGCAATGAAAGCTTAAAACGGAAAACTAGACATCCACACATGAATTCAAAGACATTCTCTTTTCCATTGTCGCTGAAAGAACCTGAAGATCAAAATACAAAGAAATCAGTTGATGTTCATTAGGTGTGAGTGTTAAAATGTATACTAAAAGCCTAGCTTTTGGTATAAAATATTTATCTAGAAATAATAATCACATAGGTCAAATGTCTACATTTGTGATAAATGTAGTTGTTCAATTAATTTATATTGTAGATAGCATGGTGTGTGGTGTCACACACAGAAGATCATGTTATCAGTACCTTATAAATTATAAACAGTAGCTCACGACCAAGATGGAAAGGAACAAACCATTGGAAGGTCGTAGTGTAATTAGGTATTAGTTTATCATAACTATATAATTACACTAGTACACTTAGAGTGTATTGAGTAGGACCATTTGAGGTCGTTCCTTTTATACTGACTTTAAGAAGGAACAAAGACCTCATTTATTATGGAAGTGTGTGCTCTTAATCCTAATATAATAACAAGCACATATATTTGATATTTATTTCTTTAATTTATCAATGGGCGAGATTTAGTTCGATAAATTAATAAGTCCGATAAGTTGGGAAATTGCATCACTTATAGTGTGTGTTGTTGATTATAGAAGGAAACTGTGTCCTAGAGATACTAGGTTGATAATGTCCTCAAGAGGAGCTCATAAGGATTGTCATGTTAAACCCTGCAGGTGGACCTAGTCCGACATAATGATAAGGTTGAGTGGTACTACTCTTGAACTAAGATATTAATTAAATGAGTTGTCAGTAACTCACTTAATTAGTGGACATTCGATATCTTAAACACAGGGAGACTAACACACTCATAATAAGAAGGAGCCCAAAAAAAAATGTAATTTGGGATTGGTGCGGTAGTTCAATAATAGTTCTCTAGTGGAATGAATTATTATTGATAAAATTAAGTTGTATGTTCGGGGCGAACACGGGATGCTTAATTTTATCGGGAGACCAAAACCAATTCCTCCTCTCGGTCCCTATCGTAGCCTCTTATTTATAGAGTACTATACCCACCTATACCCACCTTCTATACCCACCTAAAGGGGGTCGGCCAAGCTAGGGTCGGCCTAGGTATAAATTGAGGTGGTCGGCCCTAGCTTGAACCCAAGCTAGAGGGGGTCAGCCAAATTAAATTAAAAAGGAATTTTAATTTTTATTATGTGGAAGATATAATTTATTAAAGAGAATTAAAATTAAATTATCTCTCTTGTAAAAGATCTACAAAAGATTAAAGAAAGAGATTAGATCTCTTTCCTTATTTGTAGATTGGTGAGATATTTTATTTTCTCTTTAAAAATTATTCACATGTTGTAAAATTAAAATTATGGAAATTTCTTTTTATCAACCATGAAGAGATTTTGAAGAGAAATTTTAATTTTAAAATTTCCGGAAACAAATTAGGAAGTTTTAATTGTTGATTGAAACTTGTCTAATTTGATTTCATGATGTGGCCGGCCATTAGAATTTAATTGGGGAAATTTTATTTTATTTTTCTCAATTAAATCATGTCAAGGAAATTAAGGAAATTTTATTGTAATTAAATTTCCTAATTTGCTTAGGCCAAGGAATATAAAAGAAGGGGTGAGGGTGTCTTCATGAGATACAACCTCTATTATTTCTCTCCCTCTTTTGTTCCTTGGTGTGGCTGGCCATCATCATCCTTTCCCTCTCTTCCTCTTGTGGTGGCCGAACCTCTCTCTCCCCTTGGAGCTCTTGTGGTGGCCGGATACTACTTGGAGAAGAAGAAGAAGAAGGAGAGAAAGCTAGCATTTCTTGGAGCTTGGTTGGTGTTTTGATCTTCTTCCTTGGTGAAGCTTCCTTGTTGTGGCCGAACCTAGCTAGGAGGAGAAGAAGGTGGTTGGTGGTTTCTCATCTCGGAAGATCGTTACCCACACAACGTCCGAGGTTAGAAGAGGAATACGGTAGAAGATCAAGAGGTCTTTCTAGAAGGTATAACTAGTAATTTTTCCTTTCCGCATCATGCTAGTTATTTATGGAAATAATACCAAATACAAGAGGCTTACGTTCTAGTATTTTGAATATGTTTTTCGAAGTTGTGTTCTTTTATTTTGTTTTTTATTTTCCTTGTGATTTGATTGTTCTTTTCGGTTAACCTAAAGTTATTTTAGGATATTAAATATTAGATTTCTATAAAAGGTTTTGTCTAGTCGGTGGTGGTTGCTCCCATATCCAAGAAGGTCATGTGCCTCGCCACGTCAGTACTAGGAACCAATTATGGAAATTAATATTTAATGGAATTAATAACTTAAGGTGATTTGGGTCGAACGTGTTAAGTTCCGCAGGAGATCCAAGTCAAAACCTAAAAGAACATATAGATTAAGTTTTGGATCAAACGTATTAAGTTCCGCAAGCGATCCAAAATTTAATTTAAAAGAACACATGGTAGCTAGGAAAAGGTTCAGACCTTTTGTACAAAATTTTTGTACAGTGGAACCTCTAGGTTTTCCGAGTAGCAACCAACAATTGGTATCAGAGCTAGGGTTTTGCCTCTGTGTATTTGGTATTAGTTTAATTATGCACATGTCATACATAATTTAGGTAGGTTAATAGTAGGATGTGCTAACTTTGTGGATGCAGGATCCAACTATTATGGCTTATAGTTATTATGTGTGTGATTGGACCCTTGGACATGTCAAGAGCATTTTATTGTGTGTGCATGATTGTATTATAAAATACAGCAGGAGCTGTATTTAGTTTTATTAGGATTTTATTTTTTGATCTAGTTACATGTACATTCCTTTTATGGAATATAGGATCGATGGATGTAAATTTTATTTTATGTTCGATCTAGTTTACATGTACATTCCTTCGAGGAATATAGGATCAAAATGTAAAATTCTATTTATGTCGCGGATCGAATCTTGCAAAGCGTGGAACCTTCTAAGGACCAGAGGCGCAACGGAACTAGGAGCAAGATGGATGCGACAGCTAGACCCGGTGGCAGTGGCCAAATATGGCAGCAGCTTGGGATGACAACACACGGAGGACAACTAGAGATAAAAGCCATAATAGTTGAAAATTAGATTTTCTATTTATTGTTTTTATATTGTGCTGTGTGTGCATGTTAGTTTACATATTTAGTAGGCTAGCATAGTTAAAATTCCTCATTTATAAATAACTAAGTGGGAGAGGGATTTTTAAGTAAATCCCATGGTCTCCATTCATTGGTAGCTGATGAACTTTTGGGTTCATTAGTAGTGGAAATCTTTCCAACCTACGAGTCTTACTTGGAAGGAAAAATAACCAAGAAGCTTTTAAGTCTAAGGGGTATGGAGTCAAAGATATGTTGAAATTGGTTCATTCTGATTTGTGTGATCCTATGACTATCCAGACAAGAGGTAGTATTGAATATTTCGTCTATTTTATAGACAACTATTCAAGATACAGATATATTTACTTGATGTGCCGCAAGTCTAAGTGCTTTGATTAGTTCAAAGAGTACGAGGCTGATGTGGAGAAACGACAAAGTAAAAGTATCAAGACACTACGGTAAGATCGTAGTGGCAAGTACCTCTTGGGAGAATTTAGGAGTCATTTATCAGAAGTAGGGATTCAATCCAAACTAACTGCACCTGGTACACCCCAACAGAATGGTGTAGGAAAAGGAAGGTATAGGACTCTTATGGAAATAAGTAGATTGATGAGTTATTTAGAATATTACCAAAATCATTTTAAGGATATCCTTTGGAAACGGAAATGAATATAGTACCTTCCAAAGACAGAACTCTCTACTCATATAGAATTACTGAATAGGCGTAAGCCTATTTCGAAGCATATTCGGATTCGGGCAGTCCAGCACATATGCAGAAGAGAGACAATGATAAGTTGGACAGGAATTCACTTGTTTGTAGGTTATCCTAGAGAAATGAAAGTAGGTTTATAGTCTTAAAAATCAGAAGGTCATTGTTAGCATCAATGACCGATTTTTAGAAAAGGACTATATAATAAACCATGTGCCCATAAGAAAATTTGTTCTTAAGGAAATAATAAAAGACATGTCTAATCTAGTACCAACTATACAAGATGAGATACCACAAGGAAACTGCAACACGTATCACAAATGATACACAATTACAGAAAGTGCCTTGTCATAGTGGGAGGGTTGTTAGGCAACCTAAAAAGATTAATGTTTTGGGAGAGTTTTTGGACTCGATCCCTGGAGGACATGAACCTGATCTCCGGACATATGACGAAACACTCCAAGATAAAGATGAAACATCTTGGCAAAGAGTAATGAATAACAGAATTAGAATATATGTATTCTAATAAAATCTGGAAGCTTGTAGAACCACCAAATGGTGTAAAAGCCTTTGGGTGTTAAAAGGTCTATAATAGGAAAAGAGGGATAGAAAGGAAGGTAGTAACTTTCAAAGCAAGGCTTGATGAAAAAGGAAACTTTTTCACTGGTAGCCATGCTTAAGTCTATCCGGATTCTTTTATCTATTTGGCAAGTGGATGTCAAGACAGCATTCCTTAATGGAAGTCTTGATGAAAGCATCCATATAAAGCAACCAGAAGGGTTCATTGCAAAGGGCTAAGAGCATCTTGTGTGCAAGCTCAGTCAGTCTATGGACTGAGGCAAAGCTTCAAGGTCTTGGAATATCCGGTTTATCAAAGTAATCCAGATCTATGGATTTATTGAGTAAACGGATAAGTCTTGTGTATACAAAAGGTGTGATGGAAACGTGGTGGTATTTCTTGTACTATACGTAGATAGCATTTTTGGTAGTTGGAAACAATATCAAAATGTTGTCAGAAGTAGGGGTATGGTTGTCCAAATAATTCGATATAAAGGACTTGGGAGAATGTATATATTCTTGAGATCAAAGGGATCGCAAGAAAAGAGTATTTTACTTATCCCAAGCTTCATACATCGAAAAAATCCTTGCTCGTTTTAAGCATGCAAAACTCCAAGAAAGGTTTCTTACCTTTTCAGGATGGAGTAACTTTATCTAAAGATATGTCTCTGTAGACATCAAAGGAAATAAAGGCAGTTCTTTATGCTTCGGCTGTCGGAAGCCTAATGTATGCTATGCACGAGATCAGAAATCTGTTTTGCCAAGGGCATAGTTAGCAGATATCAAAGTAACCCTGGACAAGGACAGTGGACTGCAGTAAAGCATATATTGAAGTACCTTAGAGGCACTAGAGATTATATGCTATCTCACAAGGCAGTTAATTTGGTTCTTGTGGGTTACATGGATTTTGACTTCCAATCGGATAGGAACAATAATAAGTCAACCTCGGGGTTTTGTGTTTACTTTAGGAGGAAAAGTCATAACTATGGAAGAGTGATAAGCATAGGTGTTTTTCTGGACTAGAAGCTGAGTATATGGCAAGCCTCTGAGGTAGCCATAAAAGCTGAATGACTTAATAACCTCAAGATAGACTTAGATATGATTTCTAGTTTGTCCAAAGATTATTACAATTTATTATAATAATAATGGTGCAGTAGCAAACTCGAAGAAACCATGAGTCTATAAGGCAAGTAAACACAATAGAGCGCAAGTACTACCTAATACGAGAAATTGTATAACGAGGAGAAGTTGTTGCCGCCTAGATTGCATCAGATGATAACCTAAGGTCCTTAAGGCAAGAGTTTTTTAAAAGGCATGGGAATCAGATGTATGGCAGCAGATATGGCAGCTTAGTCTTTTAGTATAAGTGGGAGATTGTTAGAATGTATACTAAAAGCCTAGCTTTTGGTATAAAACATTTATCTAGAAATAAGAATCACATTGGTCAAATGTCTACATTTGTGATAAATGTAGTTGTTCAATTAATTTATATTGTAGATAACATGGTGTGTGGTGTCACACACAGAAGATCATATTATCAGTACCTTATAAATTATAAACAGTAGCTCACGACCAAGATGGAAAGGAACAAACCATTGGAAGGTCGTAGTGTAATTAGGTATTAGTTTATCTTAACTATATAATTACACTAGTACACTTAGAGTGTATTGAGTAGGATCATTTGAGGTCGTTCCTTTTATACTGACTTTATGAAGGAACAAAGACCTCAGTTATTATGGAAGTGTGTGCTCTTAATCCTAATATAATAACAAGCACATATATTTGATATTTATTTCTTTAATTTATCAATGGGTGAGATTTAGTTCGATAAATCAATAAGCCCGATAAGTTGAGAAATGGCATCACTTATAGTGTGTGTTGTTGATTATAGAAGGAAACTGTGTCCTAGAGATACTAGGTTGATAATGTCCTCAAGAGGAGCTCATAAGGATTGTCATGTTAAACCCTGCAGGTGGACCTAGTCCGACATGATGATAAGGTTGAGTGGTACTACTCTTGGACTAAGATATTAATTAAATGAGTTGTCAATAACTCACTTAATTAGTGGACATTCGATATCTTAAACACAGGGAGACTAACACACTCATAATAAGAAGGAGCCCAAAAAAAATGTAATTTGGGATTGGTGCGGTAGTTCAATAATAGTTCTCTAGTGGAATGAATTATTATTGATAAAATTAAGTTGTGTGTTCGGGGCGAACACGGGATGCTTAATTTTATCGGGAGACCAAAACCAATTCCTCCTCTCGGTCCCTATCGTAGCCTCTTATTTATAGAGTACTATACCCACCTATACCCACCTAAAGGGGGTCGGCCTAGGTATAAATTGGGGTGGCCGGCCCTAGCTTGAACCCAAGCTAGAGGGGCCGGCCAAATTAAATTAAAAAAGAATTTTAATTTTAATTTTTATTATGTGGAATATATAATTTATTAAAGAGAATTAAAATTAAATTATCTCTCTTGTAAAAGATCTACAAAAGATTAAAGAAAGAGATTAGATCTCTTTCCTTATTTGTAGATTGGTGAGATATTTTATTTTCTCTTTAAAAATTATTCACATGTTGTAAAATTAAAATTATGGAAATTTCTTTTTATCAACCATGAAGAGATTTTGAAGAGAAATTTTAATTTTAAAATTTCCGGAAACAAATTAGGAAGTTTTAATTGTTGATTGAAACTTGTCTAATTTGATTTCATGATGTGGCCGGCCATTAGAATTTAATTGGGAAAATTTTATTTTATTTTTCTCAATTAAATCATGTCAAGGAAATTAAGGAAATTTTATTGTAATTAAATTTCCTAATTTGCTTAGGCCAAGGAATATAAAAGAAGGGGTGAGGGTGCCTTCATGAGATACAACCTCTATTATTTCTCTCCCTCTTTTGTTCCTTGGTGTGGCCGGCCATCATCATCCTTTCCCTCTCTTCCTCTTGTGGTGGTCGAACCTCTCTCTCCCCTTGGAGCTCTTGTGGTGGTCGGATACTACTTGGAGAAGAAGAAGAAGAAGGAGAGAAAGCTAGCATCTCTTGGAGCTTGGTTGTTGTTTTGATCTTCTTCCTTGGTGAAGCTTCCTTGTTGTGGCCGAACCTAGCTAGGAGGAGAAGAAGGTGGTTGGTGGTTTCTCATCTCGGAAGATCATTGCCCACACAACGTCCGAGGTTAGAAGAGGAATACGGTAGAAGATCAAGAGGTCTTTCTAGAAGGTATAACTAGTAATTTTTCCTTTCCGCATCATGCTTGTTATTTATGGAAATAATACCAAATACAAGAGGCTTACGTTCTAGTATTTCGAATATGTTTTTCAAAGTTGTGTTCTTTTGTTTTGTTTTTTATTTTCCTTGCGATTTGATTGTTCTTTTCGGTTAACCTAAAGTTATTTTAGGAAATTAAATATTAGATTTCTATAAAAGGTTTTGTCTAGTCGGTGGTGGTTGCTCCCATATCCAAGAAGGTCATGTGCCTCGCCACGTCAGTACTGGGAACCAATTATGGAAATTAATATTTAATGGAATTAATAACTTAAGGTGATTTGGGTCGAACGTGTTAAGTTCCGCAGGAGATCCAAGTCAAAACGTAAAAGAACATATAGATTAAGTTTTGGATCAAACGTGTTAAGTTCCGCAGGTGATCCAAAATTTAATTTAAAAGAACACATGGTAGCTAGGAAAAGGTTCAGACCTTTTGTACAAAATTTTTGTACAGTGGAACCTCTAGGTTTTCCGAGTAGCAACCAACAGTGAGGGCGACGACTCATATGCCACCTCTTCCAAAATGAAGCTGGCCCTTCCACAAAATCAATTGATGATATCTGCATGGTTTGTGGTAGCTCATCCGATCCGGTTGTTTTATGCCACTTCTTCCAAAGAGCTACTATCTCTTCCACAGAACTTTGAAATCTATTCCAATATGTACATTAAGACATATATGATTCAGTTCCTATTATTTCTAGCTATAACTTGGGAGATCATCAAACTCAGAACTTTCAACCTCAGCACACTTCGGAGGAGGATGAGCAGTTACTACCGCAACAACATATCCCTTACTCACCTCAGCACTACAATCAAGATTAGATGGATCATCAAAATTTTGATTATAACTACATATAAAGTGTTGAACAATCTTCTCAAGCAAATCAGAGTCCATCAGAATCTCAAGATGATTCACTATCAGGTGGATCATATCATTTGCACCTTGAAAAGCCAACTAACTGGGAGAACTCCCAAGACATAGATACTCCTACTCCCAGTCAGGCAAAGACCACATTTTAAGAATTAGAAGAGCTCCTAATGCAACAAGGGATCTTATTTCTCCAATCCCTACAGCACGTTGATGCGTCAAGTCCAAATTTGGAGTTTCAATTGAATGATGTTTTAGAGGGGATGGATTGTGAAGCTGATGGCATTCTTACTTATGATTATGCGGCTCTACTGGACTCCTCTATTAATTTACATAGTGATAATATATCTAACGATACTCTAGATATTGAAAGAACTTTGGATGCATGTTCAACCAACCTTGTTGTTGTTCCTTTTGTAACTCCTAATAATACATGATTGATTAATGATAGGATTGTAGATGAGGCAGATATTGATATTAGTATATAACCCTCTGAGTGGAAAGTGGTGGATAGCCAGAAACCCCAAAGATGGATACTCCCACTTTTGCCTATACCTTGCTTTCATCAAAACAAGGCCTTAACATCAATTGTAATAACTACGCTCTTGGCCTGGATACTTCAGTTGCATCTTCTTTGACATCTAGAGAGAATCTTCAAGGAAAAGAAGGAGAGAGCAATTTCTTATGATATATTTCCCACGATGAAAGCTTCCTCCATATTTTGGGCCATTAGCCAGAAAATCCAAAGGTATCTCACTCCGTCAAGATCATGATTTAAATGAACTTAATAAGGGGTTAAGCTAATAACCTAAAACAAGCACTTCTTGGAAGACAACCCAAGTTCTTCCTTGTCTTCATTTATGTTTTTAGTTTTTTCTAATTTAATAACCATAATGTCTCTACTTAATTTTTTTTATCTAATTTCTTTTTATATGATTCAAAGTTGTGGAGGATTGTAAATATCAAATAAAGAAGTATTTTAAGCACATAAATGTCTCAATCATTTGAAGCTCATCACTTAGTAACTTCTCTAACTTCAAAACCTCCACCATACTCCAACTATATTTTTCATTAGAACAATGAAAAGTTTAAGTCTGAAGGGATGTGTTGGATTTAGTTTAGTTTTTTCATATATTTTTGTGTTTAATAAAAATTTTCTAGTTGCATTATTCATCACATCATGATTGTTTGTTCCTTAATGCAAAATACTAGCATGCTTGTTCTAGATTTGATATGATTTATTGGTTACTTATAGTTCTAGTGTATTTTGTTGGCACCTTGGTGCTTGGCTAGAGGGGGTGAATAGACGGTCCACCCCAAATCATGTGTTTACTTCCTACACTTGTTAGTGCACAGCGGAAATATAAATACAAAAGCTAAACTAAAAAAAGAAAGAAAACCTAACATGTTGATTTACGAGGTTCGTAGATTAAGGCTCCTACTCCATGACTGTTCATAAGGTGGATAATCCCTCAATCCGTCGGTGGATTAATTCCCGAAACTCTAGATAGCTTGATCCTCCTTCTCGGTGGAGAAACTTCACCACAATCTCTTGATCACACACAAGGATCACACCGAGAACTTTGGAGACTCTAATAGGCTTTAATCAACTCAATTGACGTCGCCCAAGCAGTCATTCCAAGCTCCATTATATAGAGCTTGGGGAAAAATATCCAAGCTATTTTTTCGCAACCAGACGACTAGTAAAGTCAGCGGTCGACTAACCTTTGTGAAAAATCGATTGTTACACTCTAATAGTTGAATACCAGTTGACTAGTGTCAGGATCAGTCGTCTAGTCCACTTCGATTGAGAGAATAGAAATATTTTGTTCGCTCCCATAATTCAATTAGTAAAGTCACTAGTTGACTAGTAAACTCTAAACCTAGGATTTTTTTTACCCCGAGTACAATCTCTCATGCACTTGTCCTCACCTGCACAACCTCAATCTTACCTTTTAGCCTCCTACATCAGCCTTGTATCCCTTAGATGCTTCCTCATCCTTCATGTCTTACCTTTAAAAGCTTCCTTCAGCATTATCCTTTGTTGTCAGGTCTTGCATTGCCAAGAGCTCCTTGCTCTGGGACTTCAATCTTGCCAAGTCACACTTGGACTTACATTACCAAGACTACACACTTGGACTTACACCGCCAAGCCTCCACACTTATATTTTGCCTTATTGTACCTGCATCCTGCACACTTACAAGCGCATATTAAATACAACAATAACTTAACTTAAACCTTTATCCAAACATTAAAACCTAGGGTCACACTGATTGCTCCAACAATCTCCTCCTTTTTAATGTTTGACAATTCATTTAAGTTCGGGAAACATGTAATGCAATAACTTGTAAATAAATATGCAATCTACTCATGCATATATCATAGAACCTAATTCTAGACTCCTCCTTCACTTAAGCTCCCCCTTAAGTTAGGATTTTTTGTAAAAGTATTTAGGTTTCCCACTTAAATTTAAACTTCTCTCCCTTTGCCATACATCAAAAGAAGCTCCAACAGTATCTCAATTATTGGACTCTTTAACTTCTAATGACCATTGATCCGGTAGTAAGAGTGGGCCTCCCCCCCCCCTTTTTTCTTGCAAAGTCAACGCCAAGGGGAAGTCACCGGAACAGCCGCCCACCCAGAGGAGAGTGTGGTCCGACCGGACGGACGGCCGTAGACGGCCGGTCCGATTGGACTGTCGGCCGGTCGATGGAATCGAGTACCTGGAGGGGTCCGACCGGCTCGCACTTATAGTTGGGAGGCACCCTGTCAAATCGGGGTTCCGACGCTCAGTTAAAAAGGTCATGGACCGAGCTGACCTTTTGACCGACCGCAGTCATAAAGCACCCCTGTTTGTTAATCTCCACAAAGCACAAGTAAACCATTGCGGATGTCCGGTCGGATGTTTAGGTATCCGTCCGCTCGGACTACAAGTTTGGAGCAAAGGAAAAGGCCAGAGGATTTCTTTCTTTGACAACCTGTAGGTTTCACGTGTGTGCCATGCTCCAAATCTTGTGACAGGGGATTCTGCTGTCCCATCGAGGGCATGCTTTGACTGTAGCGATATGGGTCAGGTAAACTTTCTGACAGCCGCGTACCTAGGAAAGGACAGAGGACACTTATGCACTTCGGTACGCGTGCCCAAACTTGACATCGCTCTATATAAGGAAGCTCAGGTTTCACCGCATACCTAGGAAAGGACAGAGGACACTTATGCACTTCGGTACGTGTGCTCAAACTTGACACCGCTCTATATAAAGAACCTCAGGTTTCACCGGCAGGGGGATTCTGGTACGTACTCTGAGACTTCTGGAGCCACCTTGTTCATCGTGATTTACCTGACTTGAGCGTCGGAGGGTCGTCGCTGGGAATCCCCTTCCCGGCTCGACTTCTGTGCAGGATAGCCGGAGCATCTCGACACTAGTTGGAGATCTACATCAGCGAGCCTTGGAGCGCCACGTGCCCAGCGTCTGTTGACTTCTGGTTCGGACAGGATCAAATTGGCGCCGTCTGTGGGAACGCTCCTGCATCCGATCGGGGACAATGGACGAGGCTGGACGACAACACACGGTGACGCTTTCAACAGAGGAACTCGACGCCCTGGTCGAGATAAGGGCCGCCAAACTCATGGAGCAAAAACAAAAAGCATCCGCCGAGCGGGCGGAGCAACAAGCGACATCTGCGTCTGGTGGCCGAGCGGAAGCACCTCAAGCCACCGTCGCATTCCACCGAGCCTTGTTTCGCACTCCTGAAGCCGCACCAGCTCGAAGAGATAGAGGCTCCTCTTCAGATGAAATGCCAAGGCGGGATGACAGAAAAGGGAAAGCCCCCCGGGCAGACTCATCTCCCGAGCGGACCAATCGCCAATTCTCGGAAGATATTTTACGAGACCCTCTGCCCAAGCACTACGTGCCTCCGACGATCGGCGAATACAATGGAACAACGGACCCGGATGATCATCTGGGTAAGTTTGATAATACAGCCACGCTCCATCAATACACCGATGGAGTGAAGTGCCGCGTCTTTCTTACCACTCTCTCGGGATCGGCTCAACGGTGGTTCCGTAGGCTGCCGGACGGATCCATCACAAGCTTCAAGGACTTCCGAACGGCCTTCCTCCACCACTTCGCTAGCAGTCGGCGTTATCAGAAAACAAGTGTTAGCTTGTTCGCCATCAAGCAAGAACCAAAAGAATCGCTTCAAGCTTACATCCAGCGATTCAACCAAGTGGCGATGGACATCCCAACGGCCACATCGGAGACGATGATGAATGCCTTCACGCAAGGCCTTGTGGATGGGGATTTCTTCCGGTCGCTCATCCGAAAGCCGCCCCGAGATTATGATCACATGCTACATCGGGCCAACGAATATATAAATGTGGAAGAAGCGCAAGCCGCTCGGAAAAAGGAAACTCCAGCCGAGCGCGCACCTGTTCATGCCGAGCGGAAACAGCACACCGCTCAGCAGCCACCCAGAGGACCGAGGGCCGAAGCAATTCGATCCCCTCACGTCAGATCGCACGTACAAGAAGTGGCTGCCGCTCGGCCCAAGCCAAAGAAGAGGTGGACCCCTATGTTCTGCAAATTCCACCAAACGGATACGCACAACACGAGGGATTGCCGAAACCTTCCCTTTGTGTCCAATCCTGTTCCCCGAAGAGCCGAACGACGGTCTCCTCCCCTCGACAGGAGGCAAAGGACCCAGGAAGCCGACCGGACCTGCATAGAGAGGCGACATCACCAGACGTCCGATCGGCATAGATCCCCAAGACAGGAGAGTCGCCGGACGTCCAGAGAACGGTCCCGACCGTCCGCTCGGGAGGAGGAAAATAGGAGCAATACTTCCCGGGGCGAGATCAACGTTATTGCTGGCGGACCGACCGGAGGAGATTCCAACCGAGCCCGAAAGGCGGCCGTCCGGCAGCTGCAGATCCACACGGTCGGCTGTAGCCAAGAGCGGGCAAGTGGACCGGAAATCACTTTCGGGCCTGGAGACTTGGAAGGAGTAGAAGTGCCCCATGACGACGCGCTGCTCATTAAAGCGGTAATAGCAAAATACACTATTCATCGCATATTCGTTGACACAGGGAGCTCGGTCAACATCATATTCAAGAAGGCATTCGATCAGCTGCAAATTGATCGAGCCGAGCTGCTGCCCATGACTACCCCGCTCTACGGGTTTACGGGCAACGAAGTTCAGCCGGTCGGACAGATCCGGCTGGCCACCTCACTGGGAGAAAACTTCGTGGTGGTCGACTCTCCATCATCCTACAATGTCATTCTGGGACGACCGGCGCTCGGCGAATTCCGAGCGGTTGTTTCAACCTTCCACCAGAAGATAAAGTTCCCCGTGGAAGACAAAGTAGGAGAAGTGCGTGGAGATCAACTAGCAGCTCGGCGATGCTATATAGAGATGATCCGAGCAGAAGCTTCTTCCGCTCGGAAGGCCCCCCGAATCGAGGTACACGCCATAACCGAGAAACCTCCTGCTTTAATTTATGATGAAAAGGAGGAAGTTCAGATCCATCCGACCCGATCGGAGGCCACCACTTTCATCGCCTCGGATCTAGAGGAAAAACAGAAGAAGAAGCTGATCCAATGCCTCCAGCAAAATCATGATGTCTTTGTTTGGTCGACACACGAGTTGCCCGGAATTTCGCCGAGCCTAGCGCAGCATGAGTTGCATGTCCGACCTGACGCTTGGCCAGTGAAGCAGAAAAAAAGAGATTTTAGCGCCGAGCAGAATGCCATAATCCGGGCGGAAGTAGAGAAACTTCTGGAGGCCGGCCACATACGCGAGGTGCAGTTCCCGAGCTGGCTAGCCAACGTGGTATTGGTCTCCAAGCCGGGCGGCAAGTGGAGAGTTTGCATTGACTTTCGGGACTTAAACAAAGCATGTCCCAAAGATTTTTATCCTCTGCCCCGGATAGATCAGCTGGTGGACTCTACGGCCGGCTGTGAATTAATTTGCATGCTCGACGCCTACCAGGGCTATCACCAGGTACCGCTCGCCCGCGAAGATCAGGAAAAGGTTAGCTTCGTGACTGCCGACGGCACTTACTGTTACAACGTGATGCCGTTCGGATTGAAGAATGCCGGGGCCACCTATCAACGCTTGATGAACAAAGTGTTCAGGGAACAGATAGGGCGGAATCTGGAAGTTTATGTGGACGACATTCTTATTAAATCCGTCCTAGCGGCAGATCTCTTTAAAGACATGGAAGAGACATTCCGAACGCTGCGCAAATACGGAGTCAAGCTGAATCCCCAGAAGTGCCTGTTCGGAGCAAAGGGAGGACGTTTCTTGGGATACGTAGTGACCGAGCGGGGAATCGAAGCCAACCCCGGCAAGGTGAAAGCTCTGCAAGACATGCTTCCTCCCAGAAACACAAGGGAAGTGCAACGGTTGACCGGTCGGATAACTGCTTTGTCCAGATTCATCTCCAAAACTGCCGACCGGAGCCTGCCATTCTTCAAGATCCTGCGCAAGGCTAATAAGTTCCAGTGGAACGAAGAGTGTGACCGAGCATTTGAAGAGTTGAAAACATATCTGAATTCTCTGCCTATACTTGTCAAGCCGATCGGGGGTGAGTCACTTTATATGTATCTATCGTCAACTGAGCATGCTGTAGGCTCAGCACTTGTGAGGGCGAACGGTGAAGAGCAACCGGTGTATTTTCTGAGCCATATTTTGAAAGATGCTGAATCTCGCTACACCGGGCTCGAGAAGTTGGCCTTTGCTTTGGTTCTAGCTGCTCGGCGCCTTCAACCGTATTTCTTGGCTCACACAATCATTGTCCGGACGAACAGTCCACTCGGAAGAGTCCTGTTGAATCCAGAAGCGTCCGGACGGCTTATCAAGTGGACGACAGAATTAAGCGAGTTTGACATCCAGTACCAGCCCCGCTCGGCGATTAAAGCCCAATCCTTGGCTGATTTTGTGACCGAAGTGCAGAGGCCAGAGCCGGAAGCTCTGTGGAGGATATATGTGGATGGGTCTTCCACTCGACTCGGAAGCGGGATTGGGATATTGCTTATCTCACCGCAAGAAGAAAAGATGCACCTATCCGTCCGGCTGGACTACAAGGCCACCAACAATGAGGCAGAATATGAGGCCCTTATAGCCGGATTACAGGCAGCACGGCATGTGGGAGCTAGTCGGGTGACTCTCTATTCGGATTCACAGTTGGCCGCTCAGCAACTTTCCGGCACCTTTGAAATCAACTGTGTTCGGCTTAAACTCTACGCTGAGGCCTTTGAATAACTCAAAGCTACTTTTCGAGAAGTGCTTATTCAGAAGATTCCCCGAATGGAGAACCAGGCGGCCGATGAGTTGGCCAAACTCGCGAGCTCAATAACGCCGGTCGCCATTCAGCAGCCAATTGAAAAAACACTGATGGTGGCGCATGTCGACCGGATGCAAGGCCTCGCGTTTCCAAGTGACTGGAGGACACCTATTATAGAATTCCTCCGTTCGGGCACCACACCATCCGATGAATATGCAGCCCGGCTCCTCAGAAGAAGAGCCGGTCGGTTTACACTCATCGGAGATCAGCTTTACAAGAAAGCTTTCTCGCGTCCTCTGCTAAAATGTGTAAGCTCGGAGGACTCAGCTTACATCCTCCAGGAAGTACATCAAGGATCATGTGGAGGTCATCCGGGCGGACGCTCGTTAGCCAAGAAGATCCTCTTGGCCGGATACTTTTGGCCTACTTTACAAGCAGATGCCGCTCGGACAGTATCTACATGCCTTTCATGCCAGAAGTATCACAACTTCCCACCGGCAGAGGAGATGAAGGCATCAACCATCTCATGTCCGTTCGATCGTGGGGAATGGATATTGTGGGTCCATTTCCGATGGCGGCCGGGCAGAGGAAATTTTACTAGTGGCGGTAGACTATTTCTCCAAGTGGGTGGAGGCCGGGCGAAGATCATCGAGCAAATGGTTAAAAATTCATCTGGCAAGACATCATTTGTCGGTTCGGCATCCCTCGCCGGTTTGTCTCAGGCGGCGGTTCACAGGGAAGATGTTGGAGGATTGGTGCCAGCTACGGCATTGAGCAACATTTCACGTCCGTGGCCTATCCTCGAGCAACGGCCAACCGTGAAATTCTTCGAATTCTTCACGCTCGGCTCGACCATTTGGGAGGAGTTGGCGGATGAAGTGCCGAGCGTCTTGTGGGCTATCCGAACGACGCCAAAAGAAGGGACGGAGTCACACCGTTCCATTTGGTATATGGCGGTGAGGCTGTCATACCGGTCGAAGTCGGCGTTGAGTCAGCCAGGATCCAGAACTATGATGATGACAACACCGAACGAAGAAACATGGAGCTGGACTTGGTAGAAGAGGAGAGGGCAAAGGCGTCCGTTCGGCTTATGGCGTACCGTCAGCGGATGAAGCAAAACTACAACCGGCGCGTAATTCCCAGATCGTTCCAAGTCGGCGATCTTGTCTGGAAGAAAGTCAAGCCGGTCGGCGACGTCGGCAAGCTTGAAGCGCCATGGGCAGGCCCTTTCAAAATCATCGAAAAGCTCCGCTCGGGCGCGTATTATCTGGAGGATGAGGACGGCAGCTAGATAGGCCGTGGAGCGCGAACCACCTCCAGCCTTACCGGGCGGGGTGAAAGGTGTATCACTGTAAATCACCCTGTGTATTTCATTTTTCGACTAAATACTTGAAATGCAGAGATGAAAAGTCAAAGGAGCGAATATAAGGCATTATCATCGTAGCGCGAAGGCCCCCGAGCCGATCGGCCGGGAGGTTTATGTGGTTAAGACTTGTAAGCAAATAACCCGTGCCGTTCGGCCGGAAGTAAATTGGTCGAGCCAAGCGCTCGAGGAACGAAGGCCCCGTGCCGTTCGGCCGGAGGTAAATGGGTCGAGCCAAACGCTCGAAGATCGAAGGCCCCGTGCCATTCGGACGGAGGTATATTATCCGAGCCAAAATACTCGATGAAGTAGATCCTGAGCCGTGCGGCCAGGAGGGCATTATCCAAGCTGGGGGAAAGGCAAAGAGCTACGCCGAACGGAAGTGTCAAAATTAGCCTTGACGGCCGTCTAGCCCAGACGTTAAACCGTAGAGCCGCGCCGACCGACTATAAATATCCGCGCCGACGAGCACCTTCGTTAAAGATCAAGAGACGAGCCGGCGTCTATAAACCCTCCGAGCGGAAGAGAGACGAGCACCGTCGTTAAAGATCAAGAGACGAGCCGGCGTCTATAAACTCTCCGAGCGGAAGAGAGACGAGCACCGTCGTTAAAGATCGAGAGCCGCGCCGACCGGCTATAAATATCCGCGCCGACGAGCACCGTCGTTAAAGATCAAGAGACGAGCCGGCGTCTATAAACTCTCCGAGCGGAAGACCGACGAGCACCGTCGTTAAAGATCGAGAGACGAGCCGGCGTCTATAAACCCTCCGAGCGGAAGAGAGACGAGCACCGTCGTTAAAGATCGAGAGCCGCGCCGACCGGCTATAAATATCCGCGCCGACGAGCACCGTCGTTAAAGATCAAGAGACGAGCCGACGTCTATAAACCCTCCGAGCGGAAGACCGACGAGCACCGTCGTTAAAGATCGAGAGCCGCGCCGACCGGCTATAAATATCCGCGCCGACGAGCACCGTCGTTAAAGATCAAGAGACGAGCCGGCGTCTATAAACCCTCCGAGCGGAAGACCGACAAGCACCGTCGTTAAAGATCGAGAGCCGCACCGATCGGCTATAAATATCCGCGCCGACGAGCACCGTCGTTAAAGATCAAGAGACGAGTCGGCGTCTATAAATAATCCGAGCAGGCCAACCGTCGAGCTCCGAGGTTGAACATCGAGAGGTTCGGATCGTCTCATAACCAGCGATTCTTGGTAGCAACACAGAATTATGTGCGGCCGAACGGAAGAGCTGGAGAAAATACTCCAGCGATTCTCCAAAGGTGTGATGTGACAGGAGATGAGCGGACAGCACAAGTGTTAGCAAGGGGACAGTGCAAGAAGATAAAATACACGAAAGGAAAGCATTTCATTAAAATTAAAACCTTAGGCCGAGTGGCCTAAATACAAAAAGGTTCATGATTAGCCGAGCGGCTAAATTACAAGAATTACTCGATGTAGTCGTAGAGGTCCCTCGGAATATTGCTCAGAAGCTCCACCTGATCGCCGGCCGGAATATTGGTGGACTCCGGAAGAAGGCCCTTCGACTTCAGATAGGTCATAGTAGCCGTAATGGCCAAGTCGAAAGCCGAGTACATCCGCTCGCAAATTTTCTCCGAGAACTCGGGCGATCGGATGTGGCTTTGTCGGAGAGCGGCGACTCGGCTCGGCTCGGCATCCTGGTATTCTTTGAAGGTTGCCTGGGAGCTTGTGAGGGCCTCATTCAGACGTTCGATCTTCTCCGCATCAGCCGAGCGGCCTGCCTTCTCCCGATCGAGCTGCTCCGTCAGCTCTTTTATCTTCGACTCCAGGCCCCGGGCCTCCACGTTTTTCTTCTCCAGATCGGAGATGGCTGTGTTCTTCCGAGTGGTGGCAAGAGTTATCTTTGTGTCAAGCGACTTGACCTGTCGCTCGGACTCGGCTAGGGCGTGGGCCTGGTCAGCTGTTTTCTTCTGCTCAGCAGCCAGCAGAGTTTGAGCTTTCTCCAGCTCTTTTTGCAGCTCGGAGTAGGAAGGTCCTTGGGAGCCGCTCGGACCACCTGCCGCCCGCAGTTGCCTTATCTCCTCGTCCGCCATAGCCAGACGGCTGGAAACTGCTATCTCTTCCACCCACCTCTGAAACGAGAAGGCGCAGTTGTTAGAAGCCGAGCGGAAATATTTTAGGCAAAACAAAAAACAAAAAACAACGAAGAACTTACCCCCGTAGCCGCTTGCATGTGGCTGTTGGCTAAGTTCTGGAGAGGGATCAGTGCTACGCGCGCCCGAGCGTCGGCCCACATCTCGGCGAGGGGCCCTTTCAAAGTAATAGTGTGCTCGGGCACGGTTGTCCGGTCAGCTTCTGGCAGCAACTCTTCAGTCGGAAGATGAAGAGTAACCCGTATTGTGCGGCCGTGACCAGGGATCGCCCGACCGGGATCAGAAGCTGGCGCAGAAGATCGCGAATGGATGGTCGAACGTTGGACTGAACGGCGAGCAGGGGGGAGAGTGTCGACCGGAGTGGCCTCGACCGGAGTGGCCTCGACCGGAGCAGTCAGCTCGTCCCAGTCAGAAGGCGTCCGGTCGGACGAAATGGTCTCGGGCACAGGCGCCTTCCCTTTCGCAGTCGAGGCGGCCCGGTCAGAGGGTTGGACCGCGGAGGTAGCCGAGCGTAGCGGTGTCTCCACTCGGCGTCTCTTTTGCAGTGGCTGATCCTCCTCCCGAACGGACCCTTCCTCGGGGACCGTTGGTTCCCTGGAGGGGGTAGCTCCGCTGTCCACCTGCTGTTGAGAGGCCTGAGCGGCCGATTCAGCCTGGGTGCCGCTTTCTCCTTCGTGAGAACCGACCGGCTGAATACCCAGCACCTTCATTTCCTTGGCTGCCACGGCCTCCAGCGCCGCTGCCTTTCTCTTTAGAACGCCGGCCATCACCGAGTCCATGACGATGTCAGCTGCAGGAAGAGAAAAAGAAATCAGTTAGCAATTAAAGCAAGTGCCAAAGCAAAGTTCTTACCGAAGCCGGTCGGAAGTGGGGTCCGTATAGGACTCAGCCCAAAAATGTACATCACTCCCTCGTGAAGAAGCTTGTTGATGTCAAGTCGTAGACCGGCTAGTACATTTGCGGCGTGAAGATAATCCGGTCGGGTCTTGAATTTCTTCAGTTCGGGAGGGGGAGGTAGACTGACTTGCCACTAGGTCGGAAAGTTTGGCTGACTGGGCATGCGGAGGTAGAAATAATAGTCCTTCCAATGTTTATTGGAAGTGGGTAGTTTATTGAAGAAGACCAGACCGGGCCGAGCTTGGAACATAAAGGTGCCCGGCTCGGCTTGCTTAGGATAATAGAAGTAAAAGACCTCCGGTCGGAGGGGGATGTTGTGAATCTTAAACAAAACGACAACGCCGCAGAGCAGACGAAAGGTATTTGGTACTAAACTGCCGAGCGGCACGCTAAAATAGTTACAGACGTCTACTATAAAAGGATGTACGGGGAACCGCAGACCGGCGATGAATTGGTCGTGAAAGACACAGAAACCGCCACGCGGTGGTCTGTGAGGCCGAGCGGCAGGACCAGCTAGGCGAACTTCGATATCCTCGGGGATTTCGAAATTGTCAGCCAAAATATCAAAATCCCGTTGTTCGAAACGAGATCGCATGGTAGTATACCATGGGCCTAAGGATTGTTCTTCGGGATGAGAAGAACTGGCCATGATCGGGACAGAAGAAATCAAAAAGGAAGTTTCAAAGACGAGGAAATGGAGTTTCAAAAACTAGAGCAGAGGTGCGAATTAGATATCGGAAAGGAAAAAGGAAAGATCTAAAACCTTACTGGGGGAAGAGGGATCGAAGAAAGGCGCCGGATAGCGTCAAAGGGCAGAAGCGAGATCGCCGGAGTTCCAGAGCGCAGAGAGCAACAGTAGAGGTGACGGAGGCGTGTGAAGGTGAGGAGGAAATGAAGAATTTATAGGGTGAGGGCCGGGCGGCCTCCACCGTCGGATCCAGGTCACGGGAATCAAAGCATACATCTAGCCGTATATTTCGAATTGCTTCGGTCACATCAAAATATCACACTGCCGCCTCCGTATTCCGAGAGCATCGCTCCACGTGGCAGTCAATCGTTCGGAGCATTTAATGAAGGTATGATCAACCTTGATGGCGAAGATTGGCGCAGAACGCGAGGAGATCCGGTGAAGGCCATCACTGACTCATTCAAGGACATCTCTACGGCTGACCGGGCGGAGAATACCATCATGAATGAGCCGTTCGGCTAGACTCACAGTCCAGTCAGTCGGACTATGCGCCTCCTTCGACTAGACTTGAAAGGAAGGCAAGTGATCCGGTAGTAAGAGTGGGCCTCCCCCCCCCGCCCACCCAGAGGAGAGTGTGGTCCGACCGGATGGACGGCCGTAGACGGCCGGTCCGATTGGACTGTCGGCCGGTCGATGGAATCGAGTACCTGGAGGGGTCCGGCCGGCTCGCACTTATAGTTGGGAGGCACCCTGTCAAATCGGGGTTCCGACGCTCAGTTAAAAAGGTCATGGACCGAGCTGACCTTTTGACCGACCGCAGTCATAAAGCACCCCTGTTAGTCTCCACAAAGCACAAGTAAACCATTGCGGATGTCCGGTCGGATGTTTAGGTATCCGTCCGCTCGGACTACAAGTTTGGAGCAAAGGAAAAGGCCAGAGGATTTCTTTCTTTGACAACCTGTAGGTTTCACGTGTGTGCCATGCTCCAAATCTTGTGACAGGGGATTCTGCTGTCCCATCGAGGGCATGCTTTGACTGTAGCGATATGGGTCAGGTAAACTTTCTGACAGCCGCGTACCTAGGAAAGGACAGAGGACACTTATGCACTTCGGGATTCCGCTGTCCCATCGAGGGCATGCTCTGACTGTAGCGATAGGGGTCAGGTAAGCTTTCTGACAGCCGCATACCTAGGAAAGGACAGAGGACACTTATGCACTTCGGTACGTGTGCTCAAACTTGACACCGCTCTATATAAAGAACCTCAGGTTTCACCGGCAGGGGGATTCTGGTACGTACTCTGAGACTTCTGGAGCCACCTTGTTCATCGTGATTTACCTGACTTGAGCGTCGGAGGGTCGTCGCTGGGAATCCCCTTCCCGGCTCGACTTCTGTGCAGGATAGCCGGAGCATCTCGACACTAGTTGGAGATCTACATCAGCGAGCCTTGGAGCGCCACGTGCCCAGCGTCTGTTGACTTCTGGTTCGGACAGGATCAACCATAATTATCATGTATTAATCCCCCATAAGATTACATACATATATATTATCCTTTTGGTCATTTTCTATTATTGAAAATAGTTTTAGACTGTATCAGTCAACTGCCATAGGCTCTAATCGACTGCCCTCATTGAAATAATCTTATAGAACTATTCTGTGTTCAATGAACAGTGTTACCAGTCAACTGGTATCTGAGCCAGTTGACTGACACCTGTTTTTAGCTCAAACTATATTCTGAACTCAATTTCAGAAATGTACCAATAATTTCACAGACCTCTAAAACTTTTTAAAGTTTATGGAGATGTTTGTTTTACTCTTGTCTACTTGGAAAAATTATATTTAAAAATATATTTATCACGGATCCTAAGATTGATACAAAATTCAAAACCATTTAAATGATTCAATTAAACTTTAACCTAAAGTCCTAGTTTTGCTCCCTCTTGATATATCTGCGCATACTAAACCATAATGCATCCCTAACATTAGTTTATATGACATTTATACATGTAAAATCAATTTTCATGTAATATGAACTCATTCATATTCTCATGCATGAATCTCATCTTTCTATGTGTCAATCAACTAGATTAGAGATTCAAGTCCATCTCTAACCCCTTTGGCATATTCCATAACTCATCTAGAATTCCAAGTGATCCTGTACGAAATCTGAGTCAAATGAAGGGCGGGTGAGATGTCGTGGACGTTGATGGAGGGGCGATTGAGACACCTTTCTCGTAGACGCTGATGTTGTTAAATTCTCTACCTTCATCTCCTACGTACGAGAATTTAGTTACTACTTTGATATAGGGTAAGAAAACTCTTAAATTGGAGGAGATCACAGGTACGTTGCTAGGTTTTTACCAAAGGAAGAAAACAAGCGATGAAATTTCTCAAGGAGAAAAACTTGTGGTAAATAGCAACCAAGAGCGTGGTAAGAGCAAATCTCGACATGGATATGACAACAACAACAAGACTCGTTCTAAGTCGAGAAGGAAGAAGGTGATCACGTGCTACAAATGTGGAGGCAAAGGTCATATCAAGAGAGATTGCCCAGAAATAAAGAAACATATTGCAGAGAATAAAGGTAGTTCAATAAAGTCTGCAAATATAGTTGAAGAAAAAAATTCAGAGAGTAGTGATGGAGATATGCTATCAGTTATGTCGAGTTTGGAGCAGCTAACAGATGCATGGATTTTAGACTCTGCATATTTATATCATATGACTCCAAACAAGGATTGGCTTGACACCTATAGGGCAGTGGATTCTAGTTCAGTGTTGATGGAAAATGTGCTTCATGCAAAGTTATCGACATAGGGAATGTCAGAATCAAGATGTTTGATGGTGTGATCAGAACTTTATGTGATGTCAAATATATACCAGAGCTAAGGAAGAACTTGATCTCACTAGGTACACTAGATGGTATTAGTTGTAATTACAAATCAGTGAACAGGTGATGAAAGTCAGCAAGGGAGCTCTGACGGTAATGAAAGGACAAAAGGTAGTAGGAAATATTTACATGTTGATAGGGACTACAGTTGTAGATGGAGTCGCCTTAGTGGAGTCTGAATCAGACAGTACAATCTTGTGGCATATGCGGCTAGGGCATATGAGTGAATGTGGAATGCTAGAACTTCACAAGAGAGATTTGTTGAAGGGTGTCAAGACTTGCAAGCTTGAATTCTGCAAATTTTGTATTCCTGGGAAACAGAGCAAAGTGAAATTCAAGACGGCAACAAACAAGACGGAGGAGATTCTAGACTACGCACATACGGATTTCTGAGGACTAGCCAGTGTAGCATCACGTGGAGGGCACTTGTTTTTTGTGAGTTTTACTGATGATTTCTCATAAAAGGTCTGGGTATACTTTATGCGTCACGAGTCAAAAACTTTTGCAAAGTTTAAATTATGGAAAACTGAAGTGGAGAACCAGACTGAAAGAAAGATCAAATGCCTTAGGTTAGACAATGAGACTGAGTACACAAATTTAAAGTTTCAGAAATTTTGTGAGAAACATGGGATAATGAGCCATTTCTAGGTTTGTAGGACACCTTAGCAGAACGAGATAGAGGAAATGTTGAACAGAACAATCATTGAGAAGGCAAGATGTCTCAAGCTAAATACAAGGCTTGCAAAGAATTTTTGGACGAAAGCGATTAACATGGCATGTTATCTCATTAATAAATCACCAAGGGTAGCACTAGAAGGTAAAGTATCAGAGAAAGTATGGACAGGGAATCAAGAAAATTACTCTTATCTTTGAGTTTTTGGATGTCCAGCCTATATGCACATATCTAGTGAGGAAAGATCAAAGTTGGATGCGAAGGCAAAGCAGTGCATTTTTCTGAGGTATCAGAAAGGAGTTAAAGGCTTCAAGTTTTGGGATCCTAAGGCAAACAAGGTGGTGATCAACAGAGATGTGGTGTTTGACGAGAAAGTTATGTTACAGCGTACTCAGGAAGAAGGAAAGGAAATACCACAGAGCAACATGGAAAAATATATTGTGCAAGTGGAGCTAGAGACTCATAATTCCAATGATTATAGCTCAGAGCACACAGAGTATCATACTATAGCTAGTGGTAGAACGAGACGAGTCGTAAAACCACCCACTAGATACGGATTCAAAGACTTGGTATCTTATGGACTTATTGCTAGTAACGGAGACCCTACATCTTTTCAGGAGGCGATACATAGCTCTAAGAAGGATAGGTGGACGGGTGTTATGGCAGAGGAGATGGAGTCGTTGCATAAGAACCAAACGTGGGATCTAGTGGAACTTCCTAAAGGAGAGAAAGCTATAGGGTGCAAGTGGATATTCAAAAAGACAGAAGCAATGTCAAAGGGAGAAGAAGTGAAGTTCAAGGCTCGGTTAGTAGCAAAGGGGTATTCACAGAGAAAGGGGATTGATTATGAAAAAATTTTCTCTTCTGTGGTAAGACATACATCAATTAAAGCGGTGTTGGCTTTGGTGGCACATCACGATTTGCAGCTAGAATAAATGGATGTGAAGATGACATTTCTTCATGGAAATTTAGAGCCCGAACAAGAGCGGTTGGTTTTCAAATTGAAGAAATCGCTCTATGGATTAAAACAATCTCCTAGGCAATGGTATAAACATTTTGATTCATACATGATTCAAAACAGATATAGGAGATGTGAGTATGACTGTTGCATATATGTGAAGAGCCTTGAAGATGAATCACTGGTTTTCTTACTACTATACGTAGATGACATGCTCATTGTTGCGAAGAAAAATGAAAGAGGTTGATAAATTGAAAAGGCTACTGAGCAAAGAATTTGACATGAAAGATTTGGGAGAGGTCAAGAAGATTCTTCGGATAGAGATTCACAGGGATAGAGCTGTAAGGAGATTATGGTTGTCTCAATGTAGCTATGTGCAGAAGGTGCTAGATAGGTTTAACATGAAGAATACAAAGTCAATGAGCACGCCCCTGGCGCATCACTTCAAGTTATCCAGTACACAGTATCCAAAGACGGATGACGAGATCCAAGAGATGTCAAAGGTTCCTTATGCCAGTGCAGTTGGTTGTCTAATGTATGTCATGGTTTGCATCAGACCAGATTTAGCGCAAGCAGTTAGTATGGTAAGCAAGTTTCTCTCAAATCCTGATCGACCACACTAGGATGCAGTGAAATGGATTTTCAGATACTTGAGAAATACAATTGATTATGACATCATGTTCAGTAAATAATCGAAAGATCCTTCAGTTGCTGGGTACGTAGATGCAGACTATGTAGGAGATTTAGATAACAAGAGGTCTACTACACGATACTGTTGGTTGCTACTCGAAAAATCCAATGGCTCTACTATACAAAAATTTTGTACATGATCTGAACCTTTCCAAGCTACCACGTTTTCTTTTAAGTTAAACTTGTATCTCCTGCGGAACTTAACACGTTTGATTCCAAGTTTAACTTATATGTTCTTTTATGTTTAGATTTGGATCTCCTGCGGAACTTAACACGTTTGATCCAAATCACCTAGGTTATAAATTCAATTAAATATTAGTTTCCAAAATTAGCTTCCAGTACTGCATGGCGAGGCACTTGGCCTTCTTGGATATGGGAGCAACCACCACCGACTAGACAAAGCCTTTTAAGGAAAGTTAATATTTAATTTCCTTATATAACTCTAGGTTAACCAAAAGGAACAATCAAATCACAAGGAAAAAGGAAAAAGAACACAACATTGAAATTAAATTCAAAAAATAAGAATCGAATGCCTCTTGTATTTGGTATTTATACAAAGAAAAATTAACTAGTATGATGCAGAAATTAAATACTGGTTATACCTCTTCCTTGTATGCTAAAAACCTCGAGATCTTCTGCCGTATCCCTCGCCTCCTCTTAGACGTCGTATGGGCGACGATCCTCCAAGACGAACACCACCCGGAAAGCTTCTCCTCCTTCTCTAGAATTCGGCCACCACCACCACAAAGGAGCAAAAGAGAGCAAAGGGAAGAGAGGGAGAGGGGTCGGCCACTTGATGATCTCCAACAACACAATATCAATTGTTATGTTTTTCAAGGCCTCCCCTTCCCCCCTTTTTATATTAGTTTCCCAACGGAAAATTATGGAAAGAGTTTTATAAAAAATTAGACTCATTCATATTTCCTTTTAATTTTTTTCTTTTTCTTTCCTTTTAATTAATCAATCTTAGATTGATTTATTAATTAAACAACTATTTGTTGATATTTAATTATTTGACCGGCCCCTTGCTTGGGCACCAAGCAAGGTGGCCGACCACTTATTAAAAGGGAAAGAAAGAAAAAAAATTTATAAAATTTAAAAGAAGAAAACTTCTAATAAAATTTTACAAACTCTCTTTTTTTTTCTAATGTGGATATTAAAAGGAAAGTTTTAAAATTTAAAACCAAGTTTTAAAATTTAAAACATCTCTAATAATATTTCTTTTTAAAAGAAAGTTTTATAAATTTTACAACTCTCTTTTAAAACCTTGTGGCCTAATTTAAATTAGAAAAATTTTATAAATTTTTAAAATCTCTCTTTTTACAAATTGTAAATATCTGAGGAAATTTAAAAATTCAAAAACAACCCTCCTAATTTAAATATTGCGGTCGGCCCCCTTGCCCAAGGCAAGGGCCGGCCACTTCTAAAGAATATGTGGCCGGCCATTGCTTGGTCACCAAGCAATGAACCGGCCCCTTCTTGGACACCAAGATAGGCTTTTCTTTGGATGGACTTGAGGCTTTATTGAGGCTACAACAGGGACCTAGAGGAGAAATTGGTTTTGGCCTTCCGATGAGCTCGAGTATCCCGTGCTCGCCCCGAACACACAACTCAAGTTCATCGATAATAACTCATTCCACTAGAGAGTTATTACCGCACTATCGCACCAATCTCAAATTACATTATGGGCTCCTTCTTATCATGAGTGTGTTAGTCTCCTTGTGTTTAAGATTACGAATGTCCACTAATTAAGTGAGTTACTGACAACTCATTTAATTAATATCTAGCTCCAAGAGTAGTACCACCCAACTTTATTGTAATGTTGGACTAGGTCCACCTGCAGGGTTTAACATGGCAATCCTTATGAGCTCCTCTTGGGGACATTCTCAACCTAGATAACTAGGACACAGATTCCTTCTATAATCAACAACACATACTATAAGTAATATCATTTCCCAATTTATCGGGCATATTGATTTATCGAGCTAAACCTCACCCTTTGATAAGTCAAAAAAATAAATATTAAATATACATGCTTGTTATTATATTAGGATTAAGAGCACACACTTCCATAATAACTAAGGTCTAGTTCTTTTACTAAGTCAGTACAAAAAGAACTTACCTAAATGATCCTACTCAATACACTTAAAGTGTATCAGTGTAATTTATTAGTCAAGATAAACTAATACTTAATTACACTACGTCTATTCTGATGGTTTGTTTCTTTCCATCTTAGTCGTGAGCAACTGTTTATAATTTATAGAGAACCGACAACATGATCTTCTAAGTATGACTCCACACTCCATGTTATCCACTATATAAATTAATTGAACAATTACATTTAACAAATAAATGTAAACATTTGACCAATGTGATTCTTTATTTCAAAATAAATGTGTACAAAAGCTAAACTTTTAAGTATACACTCCAAAAGATACGTGTTCACTGTGGCAGGAGGACCTATTTGTTGGAAATCTATAATACAATCTATTGTTACATTGTCTACTACGGATTCTAAGTACATGGTAGCAGCTGATGCAGTGAAGGAAGTTTTATGGCTTATAGGTTGGTCAGAGAACTGGGTGTTCAATAAGGTGGAGTCAAGTTGTTATGCGATAGTCTGAGTGTTATCTATTTGGCGAAGAATCAAGTGTATCATATGAGAACCAAACACATTGATGTGAAATTTCACAAGATCAGAGAGTTGATTGCTTCCGGGGAAATTCAACTTGAGAAGGTTCACACTGCAGACAATGCTACAGATATGCTGACTGTTAGTTAGAGCCCTAGAGCCAATCATTTGATGATTGTATTATGGACTTATTGTATCATATTCTTATATAAATAAATGTATTTATTTTGGTTATTATACTTACTTGTATTGGTGCCAAATAAACTAAGTATAATAGCGTCCTTGAGTAGAAGGTTCTCACCTATATCAATCGGTTAGTTGAACCGATAGTGAGATGATATAGGGAACACTACTCTTAATCATTCCTAGTAGAGTATTAACATTCAGGGACAATGCTAATGCAATAAGACTAGCATGTAGGTCAACTCGATGACTTGATCTCACAAGTCATGGATATAGAGATATCAAGTTGACACATGGGTATGCATTGGAGAATGTATACTGAATGACCCTCCATGAGAAAGTATCATGGATCGTTATATGAGTGTCATATACTTTCTCATGTGGCTATTAGTATGACTATTAGTCCTTAGACCTGAAGTCACCATGGTTCCCTACATAAGGAGTTATGTACTTTGGTTTCGTCAAACGTCACCCGTAACTGGGTGGACTATAAAGGCAATTACTGGGTATGTAACGAATTATGCAGAGGGATGTGAGTGATGTAGATGGGATCTATCCCTCCTATATGACGGGAGAGACATCGATATTCTTGATAGAGTGAGACCACGAAGTGCATGGTCATGCCCAAATGAGTCAATATGAGATATTGAGCTCATTTGATTTAGTGAGTCTACTTGGAGTTCAAGATTTAGATTAATCAGAGGATGACACGGTTTATGCCTCACATTGATCAATCTAGATGTCTAGGATAGAAGGGCACTTGTCATATATTATGAGGAGTCACAATTAGTAGTCACAAGGTGATATTGGATCTCAATATTTTTATAACTTGGGTAGTAATGATGTGTTGCTAGATACCGCTCATTACTTATGTTTCTAAAAGGGTTTAGGAGCATTGCCAACGTTATAAGAACCTATAGGGTCACACACAAAGGACGATTAGATGGAGATTAGGTTCATTTGATGAACCTAAAGGATTAGGTTCATGTGATGAACAAAATTGGATTAAGAGTAATCCAAAGTAGGCTAATTGAATTGGACTTAATTTGGTTCATGTATTAGATGAGTTTAATTTGGACTTAGACTCATTGAATTAATTTAATTCAATGAATAGAGATTCATTAAATTAAAATTGATTTAAACCAATGGTTAGATTAGATCAACCAAGAGAGAGAAGTGGTCAAGTTTGACTTGACTTGAGAGGAAGATGAAAGGTCAAGTTTGACTTGACCATTTGCCACCTCATTGGTGAGTTGGCATTGAGTGGGCCAATGATGATGCTCCACATCATTATGGTTGCTTAAGTGGGGTGTCACCTCATGGGAGTTACCAAGAGTTGTGACTCTTGGCCTTCCATGGAGGTTACAACTCCACCTAAAGTGGCCGACCACTTTTATTCAAGGAGGGAGTTTTATTTTCTTGAGTAACTCCATCTTCTTCTTCCTCTAGCGTTTTTCTTCTTGCTCTCCCTCTCCTCCCTTATTGATCTCTAAGGTTGCTAGCACATCCTTAGAGGTTTTTCTCCATCTCTTGCTTGTGTGAATACACATAGAGAAGTGTCTACTTTGACACTTTCGAGATCCGGCGAACCGAGGACAAGCGGGATTGTGAAGGGCCTCGCATCAAGGGTATATTCCTTCTCCTTTATAGATCTACTATAGATCGAGGTTTAGAAACTCATACTCGTAAGTTTTTTGAAAGTTTTATCTTCGCACGGATCCGGTGGCGGGGGTTTCGGGGTTTCTGCGACGTGAAAAAGTGATTTTCGTGGCCCGAAAAACCCAACACTGACAAAGTCAGTGACCATAGAGAAGTTTAAGCATTGCTTGAACATGATCCATATCTCTAGATGCTAGAGGAAGGAAGCTCAGACCTAGAGATCCAGGTGGAGTTTTATTCAGATACTCGTGTTCTTCGAAAGGGTGAATATTCATCAAGGTGGAGATTGTTGACGGGTGGCTCATATTTGGATGAAGTCAATGCGATGGATGTTATAAAAGAAAAATCTGTTAAGATTTTTCGTAATAAAATTCTATTACGATTTTATATAACGGAATTTTATTACAGCTTTTCTTAACAAAATTCTATTGCGATTTTCATAATAAAATTCTGTTATGATTTTACTGGGTCTGGGGTTTGTGCATTATTTATAGGAGTCATTGTAAACCTATTGTACAACAACAATCACAAGAATTATGTAATATGATTCTCTTGTGTAAAGAGAATTCTAATAAAGCTTCGGCCATTTTTGTGGAATAGGCACGTTGCCGAACCACGGTAACTCTTCTTCTCCTTTCTCGTGTTTGCTCTCCTTTTGTGCGTCTTTGTCTTGTTGCTCCGTGCGATCTCTTTTCTCTCTTCCTCTTCTTCCGTGCTTTAGAGGTTGAGAGGTATTGTTGCCCCATTCTTTGCACAACAATTGGTATCAGAGTCATGGTCCAGACCAAATGCAATGTGGGGTGACCTTGAACGAAGTTGAGGGTAGGCCCGGAGCTGGTCATGAGTGACTGGATGCTCGTGGGGAGGCCCGGAGCAGGTCAAAGTGACCGGATGCTTGTGTGGGGCTCGGAGTAGGTCAGAGTGACCGGATACTTGCAAAGGGGCGAGTAGGTTAAGGTGACCGGATGCTCACGGAGAGGTCCAAAATAGGTCAGGGGTGACCGGATACTCACAGGGAGGCCTGGAGCAAGTCAGGGTAACCAGATAATTGCGGGGAGACAAGTAGGTCAGGGTGACCGGATGCTCATTGGGAGCCTCGGAGTAGGTCAAGAGTGATCGGATAGGAATGCTCGTGGGGAGGCCCAGAGCAGGTCAGGGTGATAGGATGCTCGCGGGGAGGTCTAGACTATAAAAGTAATTGTGGTCCTTCGTTTGAGGGGGGATTGTTGGGATTCAATCAAAGTCCCATATTAGAAAGATTTGGAAAAAATCATGGAGTTAAAAAAATATAGGATATTTCTATTAAAATAAGATTTTTTGGGGAGAGTTCAAAAGTAAAATCATGAAAATTTATATTCAAAATAGATAATATCGTATTATTATATAGTATAGATAACATTCTGTGCCTTAAATGATGCGACGTGCTCGCTATCGGCTTTGAATTTTTCTCCGTTTAAGGTCCTCCTGCAGTGCCATCCACCTCACCGACTATACATTTTTATCAGTTTCAGACAGGAACGGATGCAAAGAAGTGTTGCATGCAAATATGCTCGCTTGTAAATTCGAAGTGTTGATAGCAACTTGAGCTCGTGCATGATTGCCAAGAACCATATCCTCGCCTCTTGCGCTATGCAAGATGCCTTCTAAGGCTACATATGTGCGGAATGCCTTTCACTCTTTCAGAATTATTTCCTTTAAAATGATTAATTTTGTGTGCAACAACTGAAACCTAAACTATACTATTTGTGTGTCGGTGTGTGGTTCTTTTTCTTGTAAAAGTGAATAGGTTCCCTAATTACTCGAAATTACAAAGCATTTGCGATAATCTGAGTTTCTTACAACGTATGGAATAAATTGGCCAACCGGATCGACCCAACCTCTGTGGGGTGCCGACCGATCGAGGGAAGACATCGTGGCATTCCGGCGGACGAGCCAATCGATGACGGACACACTGTCTTAATGAACCCAACTGGAAGCTTTGAGGTGGACGGGAAGCTGCGCTTGCTTCATCCAACGGACGGCGCGATGGGCATTCCCTAGTGAACGCCAATGTCAATGAGTGGAGGAGGCAAAAAGCAGACAACATCACATGGCATCAAATATTGGCCGTCCGATGAGATCCATGGATGGCGATCTTAAGCAACATGATCCCTTACCAATGAGACAACGGCTGGATGGACCGGACCGGATTGGATCGTCATGTGATTAAACCAGTTTTCGATGGATTGAGTGAGCCATCCATGGGACGGCAGTGATGATGATCTGATTCCACAGTGTGTTGGTTTATAGGTTAAAAATATAATTTTATATTGAAAATATATATAAAAGATGAAAAAAGATATTTGGTATAAGCATTTTTAGGTAAAGTATGAGATTAAAATTATGAGTGTTTGGACTTAAAGTGGACAATATCATATTATTATGGATATATCTAAATTTTTTTCTATCCTACAATTTGTATAAGAAGAAGGTCATTTTCATCGGATTAACTATCGAAAGAAGCACGAGTCAATAACTCGATGCTCGAGAAGAAGTCCTGAGCAAGTAAAAATGACCCGATATTCAAGAGATATTTTTATTAGTATGGACATTTTAAGTAGAGTACAAGAATAAGAATAAAAAGTGAATAATATTTTACTACAGTAAGATATTTCAATTACTATTAATTCAGTTTCTATCAGAATCTTTTATTTATTTATATATATAAACTATCAGAATCTTTTATATATATATATATATATATATATATATATATATATATATATATATATATATATATATATATAAAGCGATTTAAGCGTAGCGGAGTTAAATATAGTATTATAGTTTGTTACTTTGTTGAGACATGTAGGATGTTTAATTACTCTGGTGGCTATTGAAAAATGGTGACTATTCGAAAATTTTTATTAGGTCAGATAGATCATTTTCGAAATTAATTGGTTCGAAGAAATGAGTATTTAGTGTCAACTAAGAAAAATAAAAAATTAAAAAAAAAAACTTAGATTTGTAGCATCACAAGAGTTAGTTACCTAATTTTTTTTAACCAAAGGCAATTACATTTGTAGCCCCAAACTTGGTGGGTAAGACACCAAGTGAAATACTCGTACATCCAAAATTCGATTCTCATGCCATGTAATTACATGGGCAATGCTTGAACAATTTGGATAACTGGTGGCTATATGTTAGCATCTTAGTGTTTTTACCATGTTATTTACCATTCTTATTTACCATTTACCCAACAATCATTTTTTAAAAAATAATCTAGTGTTCAATCTTGGCTTGATTAATCCGGAAGATGATATTCATCTATGGAATAAATTTAAGATACAAGTTATACGCATTAACTTACATATTAACTCATAATTGAGAGCCCTCATGCAACGAAAATGATATTCAATAACACAACAATTAGGATTTTTAGTTATCCATTTGTCAATTTTAATTTTTTTTTTAATATATTTTTTTTTCATATTCGTATTTTTCTATAATTTTCCGTTTTAAACATTGTTTTTGAAAAAAAAACTGATTTATCTTTTAAATATTTTTTTTTAAAAAAAATATGTAATTAATTGTTTTTAATATTAGATGGCAGGTTGGCAATGCGGTGCCACGAGCCAACATAAATAACTTTTCGACAGGGATTTCAGCCTTTTATTTGATTTTTATTGCTACCAAATTATTAAATTCGAGGTAACAACCGGTAGACAAACATAGTCAACGTCCACGTCTGGTGGGATTAACTTTTTTTTTTAACTTTGTGGACATCACCAGGGACTTTGTAAATTGTGAGAATTTTCCAAATTAAACAATCAAAAGTAAACGCGAAGACTTTGAACTCTTAAGCCGTTCGCTAGAAGCCATAAGCCATTCGCCAGGCTCCATTCTCTATATATACGAGCTAAACGTGCACATGCCAAGGAATTAAAGCACCTATCCGTTCGACAGTAGTGAAGGAGATGGGCCGGATCTTGGCAGAGGCGTCGTTCACTGGCAATGGCTCCGCCATG
Source organism: Zingiber officinale (assembly GCF_018446385.1). Lineage (NCBI taxonomy): Eukaryota > Viridiplantae > Streptophyta > Magnoliopsida > Zingiberales > Zingiberaceae > Zingiber > Zingiber officinale. The sequence continues at coordinate 89,406,245 of NC_055992.1, read as the reverse complement.
TCCTCAAAGCTTCGACTCTTCTTGGAGGTGGATGTGGCTGTTGCTGTGGTTGTGGTGGCGGTGTTGGCGGTGGTGGCGGTGGTTGTGACGGCGGTGACTGTGGTGGTGGTTGATGCGACAACTGCTTCGTTTGATCTCATCTGAAACAAAGCACAGAGTTCCTTCTCTCATAGCACAAACTAATTATGTCCGGTTAAATTGTATAAGCTTCCCTAGTTGATATACGCAGATGTCGTTAGTGTCGATAATGGCTCTAAATCAAACTGAAACAAACAAGACCTTGTTTAATGGAGTGAACAGTGCTTGAGAATGTTCATAATTAAGGTTTGATCGAGTTTGGCGGACTTGGCCGTCTGAAAAGAGAGATTTTAGCTCCTTGAATATGTTTGAGATGGAAAAAAATCCAAGTTTAGTTGGGGTTGGGATTGCACTATAATTTGATCAAACTAAACATTAATCTATACCAAAATGAGAGAGGGGGAGCTTTGAATATGTTTGAGATGGATAAAAATCCAAGTTCAGTTGGAGTTGGTATTGCACTATAATTTGATCAAACTAAGCATTAATCTTAAACCAAAATGAGAGAGGTGGAGCTTTGGCATGGTGAATGAATTGTTAGAAAAATTGATTTTAATAAGTTGTTAGGCCTTTTTTAATAACTTGTTACTTGAATAGAGACGAATCAAAGTAGACTTGATGTGAGAGGCGCTTGGCGTAAACGTTATTATATTTATCCCGTTTGCATCACTCAATGCTAAAAAAAACCGTTTGGAATAGGTTCACTAATTACTCAAAATTATAAAAAGCAAAAGCTTGTGATAATTTGAGTTTCTAACAACGTTCGGAATGGACCATGGTTCACGAATGCATATCCAACCGTTCTGAAGCTTCAAAGCCAACATGTTCATTCAATGGAAACTAAGCTACTGTTTAGGTCTCATGAACGAACCAAACTAGTACATAGTCATCCTTGACACAGAATTCAATTTGTACTATAAAACTAGAGATCGCATTTGTAGTCAATCTCCTTGAAACAAATTCATCCAGGAAACTTGAACAAAGCTTTTAAAAGATTACATTCCTGTGATGTATCATGACAAGAAAAGGAAACAAGCCAATCTCAGCTACAGTTACTATGAAACCCACCCCTCAAAATTACAATATTATGGCACTAGGCTCCCCCAGTGGGCTATTAATAGAATTCAGAAGTAAACATCTTGCAGAACAAAAGTTCTGGCAGGTAGCTTTTGAAGCACAGTGCTAAATGCTAATCGATCTTGACGGAAGAGAATAGGTAATGAACAAAATAGAATGACACCAGAAAGCCAATGGCGCCAGTAGACAGCATGATTGCAATTGACATGATCAGCGAATAACCAAGATAAAGGGTAGCTGAAACAGGGCCACTCAAGCTCCTAAGGTCGAATACCAAGTAATTGATGGAGTAGAGAAAAACATACAGGGCTACAGATCCAGAAGCAAAGAAAGCCTTCCACCACCACCTCCAGTCCTCCACACAGAGGTGCATGTAAGTCAGGACCACGGAGACTTCAGCACAGACTATCACTAGCAGCATGAGAACCACAAGGAGGAAACCGAACACATAGTAGAACCTCCCCAGCCAAATGCTCGATAGGATAAAAAAGAGCTCAATGAAGAGGATTCCGAAGGGCAGAGTCCCAGCACCGAGGATGAGAAGCCACGAAGGGTATTTCCGAGCAGGAATTTCTCTAGGGATTTGGTTGGTTCTAACAGGAAATTGTATTTCCTCAGCTTGGGCACCGATAAAACCACCAGCTAGAGTCAGTGGCACTGAGATGCAGAACCACAACGAGAGTAGAGTGAAATACAACGAGATAGGGATAGCTCCAGTACTCTTGCTTCCCCATAGGATAAAATTTAATACAGTTAAAATGACAAAGACGATCCCCGGAAAGAAACAAGCAATTGACCAGCAGAGTGATCGCCAGCCCTCTGATCCTCCTTTGAAGGTCCTCCACAATCGAACGCCAACATATCCAGCAACAATCCCAAGGAAAAGATAGAGAATTATCATCCCCGTCAAAAGCATGCCGCGTGAAGCAGGAGACATGAACCCAAGTGCAGCAAAGATGATTGTTACAACTGCCATACCTGTAATTTGTATACCATCTCCAATCATGACACAGAAAAGCTTTGAGCATGTTGGCTCTCTGAATACATCACCCACGACAAGTTTCCAGCCAGAAAGCTCCTCGTTCATCTGAGCTTGGGCTTCTTTGTCCAGCTCCTCATACTTTGTTAAGTCCCTCCGGACTGTTCTCAAGAAAATAACAAAGACGATTCCGGCCAAAAAGAAGATAACCATCAAGGAATTCATGATAGAGAACCAATGAACCTTTGCACCCTCCATCTTTAGATATGCATCCCATCTTGATGGCCATCTGATGTCACTTTTAACAAATACAACTTCATAGGTAAAAGATATCTTCTCCTGCTCCCGAATGGTCTGAGACTTGTCAAGCTCCAATGGACAGCTCACAGACTCAACTTTATCATACATGTTCAGTTTCAGCATTGCCTGTGGATCACGCTTCACACTGCAGGGAATCACTTCAAATCCAACAATCTCATACCCAGCCTTCTTATCATCAGTTTCAGCAATCATTCCCATCCCCTCTTCTCCTGTGGTCATAACTGCACCACGCCCTTCGTACTCATGAACCAACACTTTAAACTTCAAGTGATTGATAATGTAGTCTTCAGAGCTTCCAGTTGGAGTATAACCAACAGGAAATCCAGTCCACTGAATGGCAATGCCATTCTGGTCAGTGAACCTTCTCACAGGTAGATTGTCAAGTATCATGTTCACTTGGTAGAGATCATGTGTCCTCTGCTTCAAAAGTTTAACCTCATGTTCATTCAATGCATTAGTGGTGCACAAGTAAAGTGATTCATTAACATTAACATGGAATCGGTATGGAGAGTTATCAATCTGGTCACCCATGAGAAGCTCACCCAAATTCTCTGCACTCTTTTTGATTCCACCTTGCGGATGGCAATATGGAAGGCTGTAATAGCTATATGGGAGCTCAGTCTCAATGGAGGTGAGGGAATTAACTTTGGCATATATGCTCTCACCAGGTATGTAGGTGTGCATATAACTACCAGGGAGATAAAATGCATTACTAGAACTGCAAAACAGAAACAAGGCCAGCAAAGCAAATGTAAACAACGAGGACGATTTCTTGGAGAATGAAAAAGACCCCATTTCGAATTGTTTCTTCTATGCTCTTTCTTCTTACAACTCAAACCTAAGATCCAACACCAACTTCCTTCAAAATTCACAAGATGACTGAAGAAACCTGAGTCAAAAACAAAGCAACGTGTCATTCAACCCTTAGAATCCCTTTTTCTCCCTTCAACAGATAAATCTTCTAGATAATAAACGCAACAAAAGCTACTGCAGAAACAAAAGAAAATCAATGCCCAAACAATCGAATCTAGAAAAAAAAAACTCTAATTTTAAGCTTTTTCAACATCATAACCAAGTAATAATGTAATAAACACCAAGACGAAACAAGTAGTGAACCCTAAATGGAAAAAAGCAAGTTCTTCCTTCCGCATGTGAAAACAACAGGTCACAACCTGCAAAGCTAATATAAGATGGATCCGAGGAGAAATTAAACTAAATGCAACAGCGAAATCGAACAGATCTGCAAGTAGAAAAGAGAAATTACCAGATGGAGTAACAAGATCGGAGAGGCAACTCGATCTGAGGCCCCGTTGGACCAACAAGATAATGAAAAAAAAAAAACTCAAACACAGTAACTTTAAGCAAGAATATGAAGATAAAAACAGCAGATCCAAAATCGTAGGTCCTTGGATCTCGACGGAAAACGCAAGAGAGGTACATTGCGGCGAAGAAATCGCCTAGATCCCGGGTCGAGGAAGGAAATTTACCTCATCGACAGGAAGATCCGACAGCGACTGGATCCCGGGAGCTCTCAGATCTGTCTCCGCTGAGAGAGAGCTTGGAGAGGAGAGGAGAGGAGAGGGGAGGGGAAGGCGAGGGGGATGAAATAAACGCAAAGTAGTGGAGGCAAGACGAGCGGCGTGGATGAACCGCTTGGGTCGGAGTGCCCGCCTCAGTGGATGACGAATCCGGATCCGGGCTCACCTGTAACGCATATAGAAAGAATCCGATACCTCAGCAACCGTTCTGCATCACTATAAATGTATTTCTAGGTCTATTTAATTTAATATATTATCACTCAACTTTATAAAAACATCCTAACTTTAATACTATATTTTTTTTACCTGAATCAAATTAATGATTAAAAAAAAGGCAAGTAGGGTCCGACAAGTAAATAATTAAGAGAGCTACCAAATCCGGGATCAGGGAGCCGATAATTTGTTAAACTTGACAGGTTACCTTTTTTTTTTTTTTTTTATTTCTGTAATTTATCTACGCTAGTAGCTCTTTTCTCCCCGCGAACGTACTGTATTTTCTCTCTTTCAGCTCCGTACTAATTTGATTGTTAGCAGGGCCGGCTAGGCAGGCCTATGCCTAAGCCCTATTATAGTGGGCCCATCAAATATATATATTAAATTTAATATGAATATTAGTTTAGAAATATATGGGTTTGGATATTAAATAATTTTAATTATGGTTAAAATAAATTTTAGTTAAGATTTATTTTCATAGGTAATTTTAATTTTTAACTAGTTAAATTATATTTAATCAAAATTTTTAATTTTTTATATTTGACCAATAAATTTTAGCTTTTTATAAATTAAAGTTAAATTGAATCATTTTTTATTTTTTATTAGATTTGATTAAAAATATTAATTTTTTACCGTTAGATTTGGTTGATAATTTTTTAATTTTTTTTATTAAAATTTGATCTATAATTTTAAATTTTTCATGGATCAAAATTTGATTAACATACTAGAATTAAGTTTGATTAATAAATTAAAAGTATTTATGGGCTATACTTATGAGTAATTGATTTTTTAAAAAAAAATACTTTTGAAAGTCAGAAGCATATTTGATCCGGCGGTAAGATGGGGCCCCCATCTTGTAGAAAGTCCTGAGCCACATGGGAGGTCAAAGTCAACGATCAACATCGTGAGTATCACTCACCGGTCGAGTGGACGGTCTGCCTCAAGCATATATGGCTCAAGCATGTGCGTCCGATTTTGCATTACAGTTCGGCCTGACGTCGAGCTTTCGACGCTCAGAAGACTCAAGCATGGCTCTAGCAGGGAGGAAGGAGGGTCGAGCGACCCCCTCGCTCGGTCGAATGGGGGGCGCAGCCTTGGCCTGGCAGATATGGTTTCTTCGCTCGGCAAGACGGAGGCGGGACAATAGGATGATTGGCCAAGCGGACCTCCCGCTCGGCCTGGCCATGGTGTCGTCCGAAAGGCACTAGCCGAACGGTTTCTCAGCTCAGCCCGGTGGAGGACAAAGGAAGCAGCTGACGATATCTTCTTAGGGACCAGTGTCGCTGACAGGTGGTATGGTCGGCGGCATGGTCAGACAGAGAATCGTATGGTGAAAGCTTCCACTGTCACGTCAAGGATATACTCGTACTATTAAAGTATGACGTCAGACACGCTTTTCTGACACGTCCATTTTAGATATGCTTTGAGAAGCGTGCACACCTCGGGGGAGCGTGCACGCGCCTCTGGGGAGCCCTATATAAGGACCCTCAGACTTCGACGGAGGTATGCTCACTTCTTTACTGTAGCTACAGTTTCGCTTCCTCTTTGCTCTACTTCTTTCCGCCGAAGATCTTACCTGAGAGTCAGAGGGCCATCGCCGGGGAACCCCGGCTCGGCATTATGCTTGCAGGTCCACGACAGCGGGAGATCTACACCTTCGAAGTCTTCGACCAATCAACAGGAGTGTCATATCCCCAGTGTCCATCGACTCAGTTCTCGAACAAGATCAATATTCATATTTAATATTGTATTATTATTTCTCCTTAAATTTATTGTTCCCCATTTTTCTTCTTTTTCATTATCTTTTTTACATTCTTATTATTGTGTCATTGCCACAAGTTATTATGTAAGTTTTTTTTAATAATTCACCATCAATGTTTAATAGCTAATTATTTTTGGATAAATAATTTGATTGATAATTTATCGAAGTTAAATTTGATTAAAAAAAATCAATGATTACATTTGCTACTTGAATATGTTACATCTATGTCACATAACAATAATTTTACCATTACGTCAAGACTTCTCTGGATTATCAAAGTTAAAATTAATCGATAATTTTTTAAATTACAATTAAAATGTATTTTAATAGTATTATATTAATAATATTACAATAATTATTACTCGTTGCCAAATTAGTTAGTATTTTAATATTTTATTGGAGAAATATAGTTTATTTAATTAAAATATTTATTAAATAAATATATTTAATTTTTTAATAAATTATAGTTGAAACTTGAAAGTTTTGTTAGTGTGTGCATTTATGTGTCAAAATACTAATTATGTATTTTGTGGATAACTATTTATAAAGGCAAGTATTTATTATTAATTATTTACTTTTCTATACGTATATGAATAACGGGTATATTAATCTGAAAACAGTCCTTGATCGGATATATATCTAGAAGGAACATGGATATCTAGATCAACGCTAAGTATAATTAGGTCAAGATAGATCGAGGGATGGATATCTAAGTTGTACTTGGGGGTGCCTTGAGTTTAGAGGTATACTGGGCACGACTTGTTTAAGAGGAGACCATATATTAAGCATCATTTGTCATTACTCTTATGAACGAATGTAACTGATCTTTTGACTTGAGACATATATTTATTCTATACGTGGAGTGATATACTTTGACGCTGTTAAAAGCAGTCTTTAATCAGATTGTTATTAATACGGTAGTTTGGTGTATGGTAAATCGTAGAGATAATAGTGTCGAGTCAATAGAGGATTCATCACTTTCTTGGATTATGAGTTAATATTCTGACCGCTTGATAGAGATATTAGTGACTCGAAATTCATGGGCATGGGAGGAATGTTTGATCATTCAAGAGTAGTCTATTATATCTTAGAAATCAAGTAAAATAATTAATTTGATAATAATACATAATATATCGAATTAATTGGGATATAGGCTTAAATGAAGAGATTGAATTACACAATAATTGATTCATGATGGCTTATAGTTTATGACTAATGTTAATTTTATCACGTTGGGTGACTAAAAATTATTACTAGACGATTATCTTTATCTGTGTATGGATTTACATTGTCTTTGTGTATAAGACCTAGAGAGTCACACGCATAACACATGAACATTATCTATAATTGATTATTTTAATGGATACTAAAATTAATCAATTGATTATTTCAGAATAAAAATTAATTCTGAAATATTATAAGTTAATACAGGTCAAGATCAAATATGATTTTATTTGATTCAAAGAAGAGGGAATAGAGAATTTAGATAAACACAATCATGGTAATCCTTGTAAATTTGGAGAGTCATAACTTTTCATCTTCCTAATTAATGGAGGTCATAAATGAAGAATTAATTAAACTTATAACTCTTCATCTTCTTAATTAATGGAGGTCATAAATAAAGAATTAATGAAAGTCATAACTCTTCATCTTCCTAATTAATAGAGATTATAAATAAAGAACTAATAGAAACCTTAACTCTTCATCTCCCTTTAAAGCTATAAATAGCTACCCCTGGAAAGGTTCTAAAAAACTACTTTCACTTCTCTCATTCTTCCATCAAAAGAGATTTATAATACTTTCAAAAGTTTTTATCGATTTAAGAGGTTATATCATCTAACGGATCGTATTAAGTTCGTGATCTAGTAGCATGTATACCACTAGAGGAGTCATACGTGAGGATCTTATTTGTTTGTGATATCATTCAAGACTATCAAAGACTCAAGATATATTTTATATTATTTTATTTTAAAACTACATGTACCATGAAGAGATTTATGATTTAAGAGACAAATCTGATTTTAATATATGTATTTCGTTACGCTCCGAATCCAACAAATTTAACAAAAAATAATTTTTATTTTTAAAATTTTACTAATAAACAACTAAGATTCGTCAAATATAAAATTATTACTATAGGACTATTCCAATTGTATAAATATTCTTTTGCAATATATGAAACTTTTCTTTTAAATTTTTTCTAATAAAATTAAATATTTCTAATAATTTTTTTTTATTTTTTACAAAAATATTAAGACCTTAAGTTTTTTTTCCTACTTAAGGGTATAAAGAATTGTTAAGACGACTTGATTACAGAGGGATCACACTGACCTCTATGTCAATGTGCAGGTGATGGACCCGTTTGAGTGTAAGAGGACAAGAGCTCTATCGAATTTGAATTTGTAAGGGAAGGTATAGTCGGGCAGCAAAGGAACTTGAGAGTTCCATCTCGTGTGTTTGGGAATTGTGATATAATGATTGAAAATAAATGCTATGAGTTGCAAAAAGGTGGAACCGTCAACTTAGCGGCCCCCTGGGTCTGGTCCTACAGATATCCAGAGGAGGTACATCATGGTTAAGCTAGGCAGGAGGGGTGACTGGGAGTCGAGTGGAATTTAAAGCATAGCAAACTGAGATTTTACGCCCGTGTGTAATTGGTGACCCTTTACCTCTGAACTTCCGTTGCAAGTGTCAGACACCCTTCCAGCTGATCCAGCCCGTGGGGGCAAAATAAATACTATGAGTGAAACATGCCTACGTTGAGATACAAATACTGAACATTTGATTGAATGATACGTCGAATACTTGTGGATCACCATTGAACTGTTGTCAATTATGTTTAATGAGATTTGGTTATCTTGGTCGACAATTTAGCAGTAGTCGAGCATAAATGTAAGAGAAAGGACGGATTTTCATGCAACGAAAGTTCAAGATTTACACAGGGCATCTCATATATTCACAATGTGACTATTCGTCAGAATTCATCTGTACATTTCAAATTTACGATGGAACAGAATGAGCCACTCCAATATTAAATAGACAAAAGCCGAAAGAAAAGACCGATTCAGACCTGAGTCGTCCCATAGAGTCAACTGTTTTAATCATCCACAGTCGCTCATCGAATGCAGACACGTCTTTGACTTCTGTCCTTGACTTTTCGTTTCAGCTCTACTGTTAAATCGAATTTAGCAGTCAGTGGTTCTGATCGTCTTCTTCCGCTGTCGGGAAAGGGAGGAGATGGGCTTGATTCGGAAGGCTACCTCGCCGGTGGTTCTTCTGGCTGCGTTCGTCGGGCTGGCGGCCGCTTCGGGATTCATCTCCGGTGAGGCATCTCCTTTAAAGTTTGAATTTTGATGGCAAATCGAGTTGAGTTGGATTCTGATGAGGTTTTCTGTGCGATATCTTGTTTCAGAGGACGTGTTCGTGCGTCGCTTGCCTGGCGGCCGGAGCTTGCTGCAGCAAACGACGGGTGAGTTTCGCCCTTTCCTTCCATCTCTCCAATCCCTTTACTGACTTTTTTTTAATTCATAAAAAATGATAAATTGATTTATAATAATAAATAAATTCATTCAAAAAAAAAAAAGAAAAAAAAAAGAGAATGGACAGTGCTTAGTGGCTTGGTGTAAGAAATGAGAATGTGCCTACTTTCTTTTGGGAAAAAAGTCTCTTTTACCTGGGATAATTCCCATTATAAAAGGTACGTCCAAGGGTGGTTTATAGGGGTTGAGAAGTTGTGAACATGAGATTCGTTTTCATATAGAATAAGAAACATTCGGGGCTGCGGGATTTGGTTTGTGAAATAGTGGAGAGCTTTTCGATTTCTGTAATTGCTCTTCCGACGGTGAGCACTAAGCACGAGTCTTCCGATAGTGTGTGTATGAAGAAGGTCCTTGTAAATCGTTGTAAGTGTTTACCGTTGTTATTTTACTTCATGTATTTAGATTACTACATTGATATCAGAGCAAGGTTCTAAATGCATGAAAGAATTTATAAAATGCATGTTCGAATGTTTGCAATCATAACGCATGTAGATTAAAATGTTTCAGTTCATTTTTCTTTATCCTCTATTCGTTCGTGCAATCACGATACAGATTTGGCTCCACGTTGTTTTTTCTGCCCATACTATTCCGCGTCTTCTGTTGACATGCAATTTTTTGAGTTATAATTTACGTTGTTACCGTGGACTGATAGAGACTAATAGCCGTGGAGGACAAGTCGGCGTTGATCTCACAAATCCCAGTTGTAGCCGGGTCATGCACAACTGTCGAGAAATCACGACTGTGTGTTGTGGTTTCCTTCCAAGCTCACAATGGGTCACGATCAATTTCCGGTAAGCAGGAGGCAAGCGATGAGCAACCATTAATGTTGGCATGTTCGTTGCTACAGAGGACGTGCAGCGTGCAGCGCACAGCGCACATTGTGCAGCGTGGGAAGGGATGTGTGATGGCGTGGTCATGTTAGCAGTTTATATATAAATATATGCATGTTATTTTTATTTCGGATCGTCATAATAAAAAAAACGTTAGCTTATATAACTTAATGATTTAAGTCTCAATTAATTAATGCATGTTGGATACTAATTGTAATTGAGCTTAGATCTCAATCTGGTTCACTGAACCAAACTGACAAGGTTAGTTTAACTAGACTATTTTTTGGTTCAATTAGACCCGGTTTAGATTAAACGATTAGTTGGTTTAACCGAACCAGTTTGATCCAAACTATAATTGCTTTGGGTTGATTTAATTGGGCTTGGATCAAATATGATCAAATGACCAAATTTGTTCTATCAGGTCAAATTTGATCGAATGGATTAGATTTGTTCTAAGGGTAGACTTAATCCAATAGATATTAATTTGATCAAATAGACCTGAATTTGATTAATAAGTCTAAGATTGACTGAAATGAACTTAGATTTAACAATAACAGAAAATATAGAAAATCCTTGTCCAATTAGATTAGTTCTAATGGGACGATGGACCGAGCTCAGGATCTGGATTCCCAATCAACCGGTCTAATGGGTCAATCGACTTAGACTCTTGAAAATTGAGAAGATTTATTTTTCTTGATTAATTATGTTGGTTCTATGCTTATATAAATTGAATTAAGTCGGTTTTGTATTGGTTAGTCGGTTTTGTATTGACTTATTTAATTTCAATTTTAAAGATGACACGGACGATTGCCACATTGACTCATCGCGAAGTGCGACAGAACCAGCTTAGGGACGAAATCCAGGAGATAGAGTATAACTCTGCTTATAAAGTCGACGGACACATTAGATTACTTGATGAACTATTTTGGAAACTTGAGCGAGAAGAGTTTCCGATCCTGGACAGTTATAGGATTTGGGCTTTGATGTGTTCATTTGCAGAGTATCTTAAGGTGATAGCAGACTATGTTCGGGGGCGTCATGAAGGACGCGCCACATATTCATAATTATGTAAGGAACTATTTCACCATATAGCTGAAAAGGATCCTGAAGAGTTCGAAGAATATTCGGAAATGTTTGAGGAAGATCTAGAAGAGGATCTGATTAATGATCCGATAGAGAATCCTGAAGTTGCCCCACCTATGATTACCCCAAATGAGTCCAGGTTGAAAGAGATAATGTTGGTCACTGCACTAGTGTCTATCCTAGTAGGAGTGATGTTAGCCTATCTAGTTTATTAGAGTTTTGTTATTGTTACTGCCATTATGTATGAACAGTATTAGTCCATTTAGTTCATGTCAGTTTGTTATGTGTTAACAATATGCATCATATTTTTGTGTTAATGATATGTTCATTCATATGTTTATTTATGTTGTTTACTCTACATGATGCATGATAAATGATTAGTTCATTTTATTAAATGATTAGTTCATTTAATTAAAGAAATCATGATATAATAAATGATTAGTTCATTTGTTGGGACGTGTGTAATAGAATTTATCAATGTTAATTTGATTGGTCATATAAATGATGAGTGAAAACGTAGTTATCACTTGATTTTGTAAACCAACTCAAATTAATATTCAATTATACATAACCGAAGAATGGAAAAGGATCAGTCAATCATAACTTGCATGCATATAAATTACACTGAATACTAAATAACGTGTTTGTTTATGATAGATTATGACAATCAAAAACATTATAGTTAAACTCAACAAGGGTGAAAAACTTAATGGGAATAACTATAAGATCTGGCACCTCAGGATACAGTATGTACTTGAGGAACAAGAAGTTTTGGAGGCTGTAAATTAGGTTATGGTAGAACCTGTAGATGATCCCACTATACAGAATAGACGAGATCTTGATGCCTATAAGGCATGGAAGAAAACTGACTCCACTGCAAAGGACATATTGATTAGTTCAATGGTAGATGACCTAGCTTTTGAGTATGAGTCATATCTTTCGGCTCATGCAATCTGGGTAACCCTTAAAGAGAAATACAATGGAGTAAGTTTGAGTAAGCTTCGATAGCTGACAATCAGATTTGACAGCTACAAGAAGTGTCTGAATGTTTCATTGGTTCAACACCTTAGGGAGATGTCGAACATGATTCGGGAGCTTAAAACTGCTGGTCATGATTTGATCGATAAATAACAGGTTCAAACAGTTATTTGTTCCCTTCCAGATTCTTGGGAGACTATGAAGCAGACACTAACTCACAATAAAAGTATCAAGACTTTCATTGACGTCTCACGCCATGTAAAAGGATCTTTAGACAAGCCCATATAGCTGTTGGTTTTGTTGGATCATTTGGATCCATAAAAAAGAAATAGTTCAAGAAAGGGAAGAGAAAGAAGAAAGAAGCTACTACTGTCCGGGCCCAATCAAGACGATAGGAAAGAAGATCGAAAAGAAACCTAAAAGCAAGTTGACTTGCTTTAACTGCGGTAAGAAGGGTCAAGATAACTACATATAATAGCTGAAGAAAACACTGGCACCACAAAATGTTTGACAATGAAAAATGTCTAACTAAAAACAATTTAAGAATCCAAAGCTAGCCAAAATTAAACACTAAGAAGAAAAACAAAAACTAGCAACAAAGAAAACATATTGTGCTAAAATAAGCACAATCCTATAGAAAGCATCGTGTGTAAAAACTTGATGTCAAGATAACGATAGTGGTTCCATTTCAAAAAATAATATATGGATAGAAAGAGAAAGAGTTATTATGCATAATCTAACATTTTATATGCAATCTTGCTATGTAAGTGGAGTGACCCTTTCAATGAAAATATAGTGGTTCCATTTAAGGATGGAGTGGCCCTTTCACTATTCTTATAATTCTTTTTTATATAAATATTCATATTGTTTTATATGGGACTATCATGGAAACCATGAATAAGCAATTCTAACTAACTAAGGGCAATTGAGCTTTCATTACATGATTATATCTTTAGGGGGTAGGCAAATGGGTTTTATTGCACCACTTAGTCATTGATTGCCATATAAGACATACCATTAATAATGCCTAAGTAATTTAGATCTCTTTTGGTTAATAATATTTTATATGTTTTGATTGCTTCTCTTTAGCTCTGATTTATTTTTCAACTATGAGTAGTACTAGACTTTTTGAAGAGAGTTTCTCTTATCTTAGTCTATCTCTCCTAGCGACCCTACACTTTGATCTCAATAGACATCTAGCTAGCAATATGAATATAATCTTATTCTTCAAATTAGACCAAAGTGGAGATAGAAGTAGAACAGATAGCTCTGGCACAGTCTTGAGTGACATTTATAGTTGTAAAAATAAGGATTATAATTCATGTTAGATTAACAATGATATATATATTATTTAAATTTAATTTAATAAAAAATTCTTACTCTTTTCAATTTCTTCAATTTCTTATATAATTCAATGTCATCATCTGTTGGATCTTTACAAAAACTGAACTCCTCCGCTCTTAGCCAATTACTAGTGCACACCAATGCCTCAATAATTTTAGGACTCAAATTGCTTCTAAAAGAATCCACAAAGCTTTTGTCTAAGCTAAAAGCGGACTCACTAGCAATAATTGAGCATGGAATTCAAAAAATATCTTTGGCAATAATTGAAAGGATTGGGTACCTAGTTTCACTTTCTCTTCACCACTCCAAAAGATTGAAAGATTGATTAGATCATTTTTCAATCTCATCAGCTAGGTACTTATCCAGTTCATTGGATATCTCTTGAAGTTGTTCTTCTTCGCTTTGTGATTCCACATCATCAAACAATTCATCACAAAGACCACTGCCGCCGCCTCTAGTACCACCATCTACACCATCACACTCTATTTGCATACTTTAACTCTCAACATTCAATATATTCCCTTGTACTCCATCTACAAAGTTACCAAGTGTTGTTTGACCTTATCAACGAACTCTTGGATCCTTATAGGAGTACCTCCAAAATTTTTGACATTGACTTTGATCATTTGAAGTTTTTTCTTCGGGTCCAAAATATTCCCAATAAATATCAATGGGTTCATATTATCCCAATTCTCCCAATACTTGTCAAACTTTAACTTCATTGCACATGCTACCTTTTGAAGAGTTGGATCTGAATCATCAATTCTCTCTCTCAATCTCAATTTGTAGTGCAATCATTGATTGATAAATCAATTGGGATGTAGGACTTTTTGATGCATTTAGCTCCAAAGTGGCATTATAAAATTTTTTAGAAAGTGTACAAAAGTTTTTGCATTCTCGTAATCATCAGCAATTGGAGATCCCATCCTTTCTTTACCCCTTTCATCTTTTTCATGAAAATAATTCAAAGAAGGCAACCATTTTTTGGTCATCCTTTTGAACACCCTTCTATACTTTAATGCAACTTTGAGCATTTTATAAGTTGCATGCCACCTTGTTTTGATATCCATAGGATTGTTGATGTACTAGAAAACTTGCCTAGCATGGCTAACTCCCTAAATTTATTCAACCTTGATGGGGAAGAATGAGTAAAAACAACTGCATTCTTTACCGCTTTAATTGAAACATTAAGCGTCTTCAAGCCATCCTTAACAATTAAGTTAAGAGTATGACATGCACACCTCAAGTGCAAGTATTTCCCGTCAAATAACAATGAATTTTCACTTTTCATTCTACTTTTCAAGTAATCAATTGTAGTGTCATTAGAGGAAGCATTGTCGACTATAATTGAAAGACTTTTTCTATCCCCACTTGCTGAGACAACCTAACTATCTTGCCAAGTTCTTCTCCTACATGGCTAGTGATTTTTGTGAAGTTAATTATTCTTTTATGTAACTTCCAATTACTATCCAAAAAGTGAGTTGTCGTTACGAAATAATTTATGTTTTGAATGAATGTCCAAGTATTAGTTGTGACGCCAATCACACTTTATATCTTAACTTTCTCAACTAAGAATAGATCATAAACCATACTTGCAACTTTCTTTCAATCAAGAATTCTGAATCAATAACTCTACAAACTCCTTCCTTTCGATAGCCTAACAGACACTTCATCGATAATCACATACCTTATCAATTTCAATTCGCATCTTTTCTGATTATAAGTATAAGGAAGCATGACACTTCCTTATCCCATAGTCTCATTCATCGATGTAGGTTGATTTTTATCATTCTCACTTGCTTCATAGAGAGGATGTGACTTACACCTCTTTACTAAGTGGTTTTTTAATCCACTAGTACTTTTGTAAACTGTTGGGATCTCAACTTTGAAATATTTGCATATCCCTATTTGTTGCTCGCTCCCATCACACAACTTCCTTCTTCCCTTTTCACAATGCTCCCAAAATATACTCTTGGATTGTTTAGGAGCTATAGGAGGCTTTGATTTTGAAGATTTTCTTAATCCTTTTCAACCCACAGACTTCTATGTTTCAGATTCTATTGCATTTGATGTTTGGGATAAACTTGGCAGCATATTAGACTTCATCTTAGCAGCATTTCTTATCTGACCCAATACAATTTTTAGGCCCAATTAGAATAATAAATAATTTATAAGAGAATATATTAGGTATTTCTGTATACCGAAATACTGATACCAATACTGAAAAAATTGATACATTATAATACCGTAGTAAAATTTTCGGTATGAATTGTAAGTACCCTGTGGCAGTTTTGATGTGATTAACTAAGTCAAGTTAGGTCCTGTTGGTATTTAACCCTGTGTCTAAGTATGCAGGAACTTAAGAGCACAGGAAGTCGAGCGAAAGACGTAGCTAGTGAGAAGGACGGCACGGGAGAGAGCCGACGGGCTCGGTGCGTCTGAGGGACGAGGTGCTGCGGAAGAGTACGCTGGCGGACGAGAAGGAGACGCGTGGTGTTTTCAAGGGACGAGAAACTGGAGCGGAAGACTGCTCGAAGGCCGAAAGTTGTATTCGGTGAACCCTATTCCGGATGACCGAGATCACCCAAGCGAAAGAAGCCGGAGAGGAAGACTCGGACCCAAGCGAGCGGAGCTGGAGCAAGAACCCGGACCAAACAGTTAACATAAAGTTAACTTAGGTTCGGGCGCCCAGACCATGAATTTTATCCGGATCGCGTTTGACGCGATCTGTTGCGATGGAGATAAAGTTTTATCTCCCTAGAGGCGCCTGGAACCCTTCCAGGCTCCTTGACCAGGGCTATAAATACAGTTATAGTCTCAATGGTTCAAAACAACACTTGTGATTGATTCTTCTTTAGTTTTGTTTTGTAATCGAGTGATTTAATTGCTGTAAAGAGGTTTCTCCGCCTGAAGGAGAGTTTAGCGAGCTTTTAACTTCCATGGATTAACAACCTCCCTGGTTGTAACAAAATAAATCCCTTCGTGCCTCTTCTTTTTCAGTCTCATATTTATTTTATACAAGTGTTAGTTTAATATAAAGCTATAAAGTTCAAGGAAGATTCGTTTTTTTTTGCAGGGCTATTCACCCCTCTCTAGCCGACCGCTAAGGGACCAACATGAATGATAAATATCGGTATAGTATGCGGTATACTGAAATTTTTGATATTTTCCCCACCCCTAATAAAGAGCACAAAGAAATAGCTTTTACCAAGAGATTCAGGCTTGATAGGACCATAAACATCAGCATAGACAAGCTGGAGTGGTTGTTGCCCTCGACATGGGTTGCTTGGGAAAGCTCTTTCTTGGATGCTTACCAAGTAAGTATGCTTCACATAATTGATTAGGGTGATCAATATTTGGAATCTCTTTCACCATCTTATGATCTCCAAATCTTTGAGTCTGTCAAAATTCAAATGACTAAACCTCATATGCCAAATCCATGATAGATCCTAGATATAAGTCTTCAAGCACATAGACCCACAATTCTTCAAGTCTAATAAAAACATCCTTCTTTATCATAGACACCTTAGCAACTAGGTTAGAACCTTAATCTCGTAGCCTAAGCATACAATCTTTCATATGAATCTTGTAATTTATTTTCAAAAGTTGACCAATATGATATTGTTAGTCAATTTTGGAACATAATAAACATCACAAAGTACTTTATGATCACCATTCTTTGTTTTAAGAAGAATTATACCTTTGCCTCAATCTTCACCTTTGTATTGTCTCCAAAGCTTACAAAGTCATTCTTGTTTGTATCAAGCTCTACAAATTTACTTTTATCACCCGTCATAGGATTGTTGGCTCCATTATTAAGGTACCATGTATTTGCTTTTCCATTAGAGTCTTCCTTGAGTGCAAGAAACAAGGATAGCTCAACATCATCTTCCATATTCTCCATTAGATTTACCTCTTCATCTTCCATGTTTGATTGACACTCTCAGGAATAATATCCAAACTTATGATAATAACATTCAATTTGAGATTTATTTCTTCTATTGTCATACAGCACATAATTACCTCTTGCTCTTCCACGGTCTTTTGCAAATGTTTGATTTCTTTTATCAAACTGAGAAGATTGCTCATCTTTCCCTTGACTACGACCATGTATTGAATCTTGGCCTCTGCCTCGTCCTTGGCCTTGACCTCTACTAGAAACACCTCCTTTGATCTTCAAATTGGTCTTTGCTTGTAATACATGTTTTGATTGCTCTTGCTTTCCACGGTTCATTTCTTCATGAGCCCGTAATGATCTGTTTAATTCATCAACGATCATGATCTCCAAATCTTGGACTCTTCAATTGTAACAACAACATGATTAAACTTTGTGCTAAGAGAGCATAGTACTTTCTCAATTACTCGAACTTCAGGCACGATTTCTCCAAGTCTCTTCATTTGATTGACAATAGCAAAAACTCTTGTAAAATAGTCGGAGATATGTTCACTCTCCTTCATAAAGACTAATTCAAACTCAGCCCTTAAGAGTTTGAAGTCACACCTTCTTCACCTTATCTACTCACATAATAGAGTTGCGAAGTGTCTCCCATGCTTTCTTTGATGTTGTCTCATTGGCTATTTTCTTGAACATGTCTTCATCCAAACCTTGATGGATGATGGTAATAGCACTTTGATCTCTCTCTCTTTCTTTTCTTTCTCCAAAGCATCTTTTGGTTTTGAGGTCGAGTTGCCACATCTAAGGGCACTTCAAAACTATTTTCAACAATATCCCGTACTCCTTCGGATCCAAGAATAACCTTCATTCCAAGTGATCAATTCTCATAGTTGAGTTTGGTAAGTTGGAGGTATTGGAAAGAAAAAGATTTTGATGTCATTGGCTTTAATACCACTTTGTTGGAAGGTGGTGGGCTCTCAAAAGCTTACTAGGAAGATAAGAGAAGTTGTAGTATAAGGACTTGTATTATAAAAATGACTTGTCTTGTAATTTTACATTACATGACTATTTATACTACTCAACAGAAAATACTAGACCATGCTTCATCGATTAGATACATGAATTACAAGATTCATGTTTCACTTGGTTCATGTATATCGAACATTTATTATGGTGCACGTAATCAAATTTAATTCAACTTCTAACAGTACAAAGAATGGTAGTGCAAATTCTGTAGTAGGGAGACTCGCATCAACTTGGTAGCATTCTTCCTCTTTGAAAATTATTTATTGTTTAATTAGTAGGTAAATTAATTTATGTGCATCATCTAACTTTCTTGCATATTGCCTCTTCCTACCTTTTGTCATTGTTTATTACCTGTTTAGTAGGTTAATAAATTTTTGTTCATTATCTAATTTCCTTCTTGTTTTTTTCTTGATTACTTTGTGGTCATTTCCTACTTGTTTGCTTAAATTCAGTGTTTTTTCACATGTATAATACTCATCACTTGTCGAACTTCTACATCACCATACATCTCCATGACGAAAAACTCCACACCATTAAAAAGGTAGATACTAGGTGTAATTTGTGAAAGATGACCTTAAGACCCTTTAATTTAGAGTGGAAGGCCTAGAAAAGTTAAAAGTTTATGCTTCTAACATTATCAAAAAAATTGGAAAAGGACACGAGCCCCAAACCAGAACTAACATCACATATAGCTCTGAGATCATGAAGGCATCATTCACACTGAGATCACCATTCTGTTCTCAACAAAGAGGACCACTTCTAAGACACTCACACCCAACCTAACCCTAGAACAAAACCTAGACTAGGCATAGATACTACTCACTGAGTCAAATTGGATGTCTTTGCTTCAATGGTTGGCTAGATCCAAACACATTCATTGACCGGGCTGTCGAGATGGAGGACTACTTTAATTGGTATAGTATGACTCAAATCAAACAAGCACGGTTTGCAAAAATCAAACTAGCACGGTTTGCAAAAATCAAACTTATAGGTTCAACAAAGAAATATTGACAAAGTGTCCAAGATCGGTGCATTGTGAATGAGGAATCCCAGTGTACTTTAAGAACCAACAATACACAATATGGATCAACCTAAAACAATCAAACATGAACATAATTGAATATCTAAGCAAGTTTGAAGACTTAGAAATACGAAGTAATCCCATATTGCACCCTAAGGAAACCCTGACCCTCTTTATTAATGACAAGTTAAATTAGTCACCCTAACCTCGAGTGAAGTGACATGCCAAAAGACTGAAGAGATTGAGCAATTTATAAAATCCCTTACCCGTGACCATCAAGCCTCTCGACAAGTAGTGATCCTACTTATACGACATCACATAGTCTAGCAAGTCCACTAACCTAACTCACTTTGGAATTCTCATCCATAAAGTATAGACAAATGCTCAAACCCCAAGGAAAGAAAAAAAAAGCCAATATCCAAGATTTAGTTGACATGGTAAAGGCTGTGTGGCATCCAAGCATCCTCATAGAGTATTGACTTTAGAATAGGAACATAATCCTGAAGACGAAGTAGCATACTTTCTGCACCCAAGTAGTGACTAAGCGGCTAAACCCTTTGATGAGTTCCACAAGCCTGAAGCAATAAAAGAAAAGACTATAGGACTCCATGTACTCCGTTGCATGCTTTCTTCTCTCACATCATACGGCATGATGTGAAAATGCACTACGACCTTCCACACTATTATTGATACAAACCCTTTATAGAATCTAGGCTATACTCTAACTACCTACAAGATAACATGGGTAAATCAGATCTAACTCCCAGTTAAATAAAGGTGCTTGGTTCCTATTGAGATTAGCCCATATACGGACATAATATAGTGTGATGTCTTCCTAGCCATCTTGGTTCATCTAGGCTTTACAATCTCTTTGTTTCTCATGATGGATGAGAAATATCTACATTTTTTAAACACAACAGTCAACAGTCAAAATGTCAGGACATGCTTAGCCAAGCTAGCAAGTGTGAGTCCAAAGAATTCACACCAGTTTCTCTATAATATCTCTAAAATTAGGGGTAAACCATCCACTTTATTAAATTTAGACAATTACTTTTCACTACACACTACATCAGCTATCCTAAAATTTCCATTATCTTCATTTTTTTATTATTTTTATCTCTCTCATCCACTTTTATTATTATTTTATTATTATTTTTCTCTCTCCCTATGTAATATCTACTTTTCATTACACAATCTATTCTCTTTATTTTTTCCTCTCTTCCAAATTAAATGATATTTTAATATTGAGGGAATGAATTTCATTCCCTAAATTTAAAGAAGTACTATTCATGAAATCTAAATTTTGGGAATGGATAGGGTAGCTTATGTAAAGATTTTTTTTAAGTAAAATGTAAAATTTAAGGTAAATTCTATGTTTAGGAAAGCTGATATAGTTCTCTATAATATCTCTAAAATTTAAGATAAACCATCCACTTTATTAAATTTAGACAATCACTTTTCACTACACACTACATTAATTATTCTAAAATTTCCATTATTTTTATTATTTTATTTTTTCTCTTTCTTTCACTTTTTTATTATTTTTTCCCTCTCCTTATGTAATATCTATTTTTCATTACCCAATTTTTTTCCTTTATTTTCTCTCTCTCTTAAATTAAATGATATTTTATGCTGTGTTTGGTTAGGGGTAATGTAATTAAGTTTGTAATGTAATAAAATTTATAATGTAATTAATATTACATTACTATGTTTGGTGAAAGAGTTGTATACTGTGTATGTAATCTTTGATTACAAGGGTGATTACATTATTTTGTTTGGTGCCCATTATTTTTTATAAGAAATGTAATTCATATTATTATACGCCGACAGTGGCGGCGACGGTAACGTCGACAATTGGTTGGTGCAGGAAATAGACTAGGGGTATATTTGACATTTAAATTTTAATTAAACATTGAGCTTGGAATGTAATTAGATTACATGGTGTTGATCTTGTAATCCATATTATAAAACTTTATTATCTTTTGTAATCCAGATTATATTATATTACAGTTTTAAAATTGTACCAAATAAAATAATCAATATTGTAATGTAATTTTGATTACATTACACGGCTGGCCCCTCACCAAATGTTGCCTTAATGTTTAGGGAATGGATTTCATTTCCTAAACTTAAAGAAGCACTATTCATGAAATCTAAAATTAAAGAATGGATAGGATAGCTTATGTAAAAAGTTCTTTACGTAAAATGTAAAATTTAAAGTAAAATTTGTGTTTCGGAAGTTGATGTGAATGCTCTAAGACACCCATTAAATCGATTTAACTATTGAGAGAACCAAATCTACCTTATGACACAGTCACAATTTGAAAAGAAAAAGGAGATGACACAGTCACAACTGCTCCGTCACACCAAAGATCTGCCCCTAAGATCTCAATTGCCTATCCTACCACTTGCTAAACCAATCCTATCTGAGTAATTTGGTAAACCAATCTAAGAACTATAGTATATTCAAAATTGTGCATGAGTCAAAACTCATCAACCCATTGACTTGATTCGCTTATCATTACTTCTCATTCATCTGATTCAGCTGAAAGTTTTATTGAGCGCATAAGAGAAATCCATGCTAATGTTAAGTAGAAAATCACATTAAATAATGAAGCTTATAAAATTCAAGCTAAGCATTCAACCCAAATGCTTCCTAAAAACTTCATGCTAGCTCCTCTAGTCCTTCCCAAATTATGAGAAAAATTGATACTAATGCATATGCTGTTTTGCCTATTAACTAAAACAGCAACCCAATTTTTAATATTGAGGACTTATTTGCATATCAAGGAACATTCGAGCTTTTCTGTTTGTTTGTTGATTTGCCTACAAGTCGCTTATTGTTAGCATCGATTTCTAGACTCTACTTAATACAACCTTCTCCTCAAGCATATTATGGACTCCCAAATTGTGATATCCCCCCTAACGGAGTCAAGTTCCCTTTGGTATGAGAGAATAACGTAATGGGGAAGTTTAATTCTATATAAAATTGTTCAAAATTGTGCAAGTCATTAGTTTCTATAATTTGTTGAATTCTTTTTTAAAAAAAAGTTATTTAATTTTAATATTTTTAAGAATTAGTGGAGGCCTTTAAAAAAGATTGTTTAGAGTTTTCATTAAATAATGATTGCACGAGGAATAAGTCATGCTATCAATTTATAAAAGAGGTTAAGATCTCATGTATCAGAGTTTTTTTTGAGTTAATATGATTTTTCAATTTCCTTTTCTCTAGATGGGAATTACTAATTTTTTGTAGGTAAGAATTGTTTGTTCTCTGTGCTACATTAGCTCCCACACTAAAGAAACCCTTGACCACCTTGTATTCCCGCTGAAATCAACATATTCCATCATTAGATCAAGAAAAAACTGCTGAAAAATCTGTGTTTATTTAACAACTGAGCCACTAGGGCTCTGGTGGTGCCCAATAGCATATACATAAGGACTAGGTCTTATACCAACCTAAAATCACTCATGCAAGATCGTGAATTCCTTGTGTTCTACCAACAAGCACTTTGAAATAGTACTTTATATGTGATAATTATGTTTACATAGTTACTATTTTTACAACTATAGCACATTTCTTTACATATTTCAGTTGACACGTTAAGTAGTTTTATGGGTATGATAAGCTTTTCAAGGTCTTAAACCAATCTAATTTCATGGGTATGTTTTTTTGGAAACACGTTGGAGATCCTATACCAATCTAAGTTTGTACTACAAAAATAACAATGCTTTCTAATGCCATCCAATCTATTGGGTCATCCATTTCAATGATTGTAGCATTGCTACTTTGGTATCAATCTTTCATTTATTTGTTTTCAGAGAATAGGTTATTGCTGCAAAAATTGTTTTCAGCACTCTTGTACCATCTGAAATTATTCACATACCATGTTCCATTAAAAATCTTGGTAGTGTTTCAATTCAACACCGCCCATCATCTTCTGTTTAAAAATTACAATATGGTCCACACCAATTGTATAAACTGAATTATTCATTCAAAGTGCTTGATTTATCTGGATAGCTAGTTACTTTGAAAAGCATACATTTAGCCTTAGGTGTTATGATGGATTATTTTGGCAATTTTCTTTTCGTTAGCATCAATGGAATATGATGTAAGAAGAGTTTTGTTTTTCATGACAATAAGTTTGGTTGTTGTTCCATTCAGAGAGTTTCTGATGGCTTGTACATGTAAACTTTGGGGTGTAAAAGAGTAGAGAACTGAACAGTATCAAAGGATATCAATTCTTCTATTGATAAGAATGCTACTAAATCATGCACTTGCATCTCATCTCTTCTTATTTAAATCTGCAGATTGCCCTGTGAATTTTGAGCGCCAGAACTACACGATCTTCACAAACAAGTGCAGGGGCCCCCAGTATCCTGCAGACCAGTGTTGTTCTGCTTTCACAGAATTTGCATGCCCATTTGCTTCCTACTTGAACAATTTGACAACAAACTGTGCATCAACCATGTTCAGTTACATTAACTTGAATGGGAACTATCCTCCAGGCTTGTTCGCTAATGAGTGTCATGGTGACAAGGACGGACTTCCCTGTCCTGCTCCTCCACAGTCAGAGGACAATACGAGCTCTTGCAATCTCAGTCAGACTCCTGTATCTTTTTTCTTCCTTGTTTGTGGAATCATTCTAGAGTTTCTATTTTCATAAGAGTGAAGCTAAACTCACTTGACCTTCAGCTACTTGATGATGGAAAGACTGTCATCAATCTCAATTATAGATTGCAAGTGCTGTGCCCTTGACTGTTTTTGTTCTTGCAATTGACATCTTACTTGCGGAAGCTTATTGGTACATATTTAAGTCTGTAACAAACTGATTTGATGTTGGAATAAGTGAGCAGCCATGCCAAGCTTTTGTTGTTTTGTTATGAATGCAGTAGTTAGATCGACAAGGAGCCAGATTTTGCTGCAATGCAATGGCAAATATTATCAATCATACAACACAAAACACATGAAATATATGCCAATTATACAACATAAAATACATGAAAATAATAACCAGCTATGTATATGTATATAGAAAGAGGAGATCATCCCTGTGCAAACGGATCTAGGGAGAATAAATCATATGGGTTGGCCATTTGCCTCAACCAAACACAAATCTCTTGCAATCCAAAATGCCAAACTAGCAATCTCTCTACCGATGCATCATGTTTTGGTTACATATTCACCAAGGCAAAGGAAAATTATCAACTAAACAAAAGCATAAAATTTATTTATGCTCAGTGTATAATATATTATCATTAGCAAAAACTGCAAAAATTAAATTCAAACATTTATTTTGCCACAAGTGAAGTTAAACTTGACTGAAGGAATAGCCATCTTTGCTTCTGCATTCTACAACACAGGTAGGCTTGCTCATCATCTGATGATAAACTGACATAGAATTTGGCAGAGGAAGAAATGTATCGGGCAAAAGTTCTTCCTTGAGGTCTAATTTATGCATCATGTATCCTGCTTCAGTAGGACGTCCATGACTTGGAAATGAATGGACTGGTGGAACAATTGGCGTACTTGCTGCTGCAATAGGATTGAATCCAGACATAGAAAGGTTGGACAAGCTTGGCTGTCCCATTGCAAAAGGGAAGCTTGTAGCAGCCCCTAACTGGCCTTTTTGTGGAAAGTTAAAAGTGCTGAGAGGAGTGTGAGTATTGAATCTTGCAAATCTGTCTTGGATTGGTTCATGTTTTTGCAGAAGACTGCGAGATTGGGTAGCCGAATTAGATGATGATACATTTGAGGAGCCAGAGTTCTGATGACCACTTCTTCTCGTCGTTGGGACTTCGTGGTTATGTGTTCCCTCATAGGTCGTGATCACTGATTTGAGATCATGTGAAGCCCTCTCTATGTGCTTTCGGACAGTGCACCCAGGATTTGTACACTTGTAATAACTCCTGCAACCAAAAATTGCATCTTGATGCTCGAGGAAGAGATTTTATAAGCTCAATACAAGATATCAATAAAGAAGAGAAACTAGGTTCAACAGTTAAATGAGTTTCAATGCTAATAGTAACAAATCGTGTTAGTCCCAACTATTTGAAATCGTCTATTGGATTTTGTTTCACTAACTGCATTCATAACTATATCACTATTAATATTCAGACAATATACAAGATTCATCAACCACATCATGGCATACCTTGGATTTGGATTTCCTTTGACAACCTTTTGGCCATACTTTCGCCAACGATATCCATCATCAAGAATGTCAATCTCACTCATTGTCTGAATCACAACTCTTGGTTCACGAATTGTTCTTGAAGCAGCATTTATCTCAACGACACAAGAATCTAGCTTCCTAAATTAGAATAAATGAAAGCAAACAAGTGAATTTTATGGGACATGAATACAAAAAAAAAAATCAATTACCAAATTTAGTCTAAAAGATGAATTTTTCTTGCTCAAGAAAAAAAAAAGAGGCAAATTTTAAGTGGTAGCAAATGTTAACCTGGATCTTGACTCTGTCTCTTCTCCACCGCTGAGGGAGATACTGCCATGAGTTTCTTGATCATCTTCTTCATCATTGGACATTGCAGAAGAAACATCAATAGACTCTGGGGATGGATGATCACCATCTTGGTTCTCTTGCAAGGCATTAGAGGCATCACAGAATTCAGCAGCAATTGGTGCAGCTGAAGTTGCCTCCAGGCCATCCCCCAAACAATCTTGGCATCCATTACCACTTTGAGAGCTTCCTTTTATTGGTTTTTCATCAAAACTTGCTTGTGAATCTGGCTGCTCTGAGCCATCACTCTTAAGTTCATTGAGTGGGTTTGGTGAAGGAACACTAAACCGACAATCAAGGTTAGGTTTCAGATGGTTGTGGGAACCCTTGTAGATTATCTCAGTAATCCCACCTTCATGAGACCGCTCGACTTTCTTCTTCATCTGGCAATTTGGGTGAGTGCATTTGTAGTAGCTTCTCGGATTCTCACTACCCTTTACCTGTTTCTGGCCATATTTTCTCCAATTATATCCATCCTCAGCTGGAGTCCCAAGAGCCGCAGAGAGTTCCCTCCGTAGGCCTGCTTCTCTGTTTTGTCGGCCACTCACCACAATAGAGTCTGCAATTTGCTGGTTTAGCATAGCATTATTTGTAGTATTTTTTTGATCAGATGCAAAAGTAGAACCAGATTGAATGCAGAATTCTGGTTGGTATTGGAAATTCTCACTACTAGCTTCTACTTTGCGTTCCTCTGCGGGATTTTCCATCTGAACATACCCCT
Organism: Zingiber officinale; assembly: GCF_018446385.1. NCBI lineage: Eukaryota > Viridiplantae > Streptophyta > Magnoliopsida > Zingiberales > Zingiberaceae > Zingiber > Zingiber officinale. The sequence goes on along the minus strand of NC_055992.1, from coordinate 89,379,319 downwards.
CAATGCTTGGTAGCTCAAACTGGATTAGAGAGGAAACAAATAACAATGTTAATCTGGACATTTTTGTTAGCAAGGTTAGGTCTAATGATATGTTTGGTTTACACAAATAGCTATTCCATTCTTTATGATTTCATTCCTGTATTTAGCTACAAAATGAATCTGGAAGACCAAGTTTGATAGAATCGTCGTTCATTTTCAATTCTTCTTTAACTTTTTTCATGAGCCTCTATATTTCAGATATTTTGAGTATCCTAGCTCACATCATATAGATATTAGAAGGATTGATGCTGCAATGCAGCCAATGTGACTAATTCTAAATATCCAAGTCCATAGAAATGATTCAAGAGAAAGGTATGAATTCATAACTGCATAATCCATACGCAAGATACACCATATTACCTTCTTTACCAATCTAGAGTGACATGAATCTGATTCTATATGAGTCTTGAAAGGAAATGCTTCTGAAATGTCTTCAAATAGGTTGTGTTCGAACATCGCCAAACATGAGACAGGCATTGCGTTTGAAGGACGAATCTCCAAAAATTCATATTTGCTGGTTGGAGATGGTTGATCCTAGAAATATGACACAGTTACACATCAAATTCCTAGAGGTATAATAATCAATTCATAAAAACACTCATTAACCAACTTCTATTGTGAAAATTACTAGATTTAGATTCAGTTTAATGGCAATTTACGTCATGCCGTTTCAATATGCAATGTTAGAACCAACCAACAAGAATCTCAAACAACTATGAGGGGCTTCTTTGTTTGGTATGAAATTTAACAAGAAAACAGTTCAAATTATCAGAAAACTTGTGCATGCATTTCTTCAACAAGTTATTACAGTATGATAATTAGGTGGAATCTGTTTTCTCAAACGCTTTTTGGTTTTAAAGAGAACTATGCCATATCAACAAGTTCAAAGAAAAAGAATGAGATACTATTTAAAATCAACAACTTTGTGAATTGTAGGGTAAGATTGAAACAACAGCTCCACATTTTTACTGCATTTGAGATTCTTCTAAACAAGACCTCTGTTAAATTCTCTTTGCAAGCATCTTGATGAATTCATGGCAACACCTAAGAATCACAAAGTAACGGTGGGTAGCATCTTACCGATGTATCAGAAAACAAAGCTGGAGAGTCGAACAACGCGGTAGGACTAAGACCCGGCGGAATTGTTAGATATGGCGACGGAGTTTCTGAGGATGAAACCATGCTGGTGGATTGGATATTAACTGTATCAAGCTTTGGAACATGAAAACCTTTTCTTATTGCCATCCTCTCTGCAAGACTTCCGAATGAGCTCGATATAGGGTCACCAAACAACTTTGGTTGAGGCGAGAGATCATTCAAGGAATCGACTCCAACCTCACTTTCTATTCTTGAGCTCACATTCACCTTTTGGTTTTCGGAGTTCCATGGAAGCCCCAAATTTCCATTCTCTACCAAGAGAGTTGAGAATGATCTCGGACCAAACTCTTCGTTTGAAGAGTTTGAGAATAGGGTTCTCGAGCTTGGATTTGGAGGCAGCCAGCTATCCATCATGGCGTTGTTATCATCTACCGCAACCACGATCGATTCAACTTCTCTCCGGATTCAGCTGTAACCAGATCGGCAATGTGAAGGAAGTCAGAATAGGCCCTTATTTCAAACAGAAACAAACAATTAGATCAAACCTAAGATCAGATTCCGAAGGAATTTCCAGTCGTGCAAGAAATTACAATGAAGAGCATCGATAAAAGATTTTCATATCTCAAGCAACGAACAGCTACTCACCTCAAATCGGAATCTTCCGGATGGAACGCAGAACAGCAACAAGCAAACAACTTTCGGGCAGATCGAAATCCAGCAAGCCCAAGCGGCCATCAAATCGCCGAGACGAAGCTACCAAAAGCATGCAAATTCGCATTTTTGAAGCCAAGCACCGAACACAAACGAATAGGAACCAGACAGGAACGAACAGAATGGCATCAATTCGAAGGAAGGAGAAGGCACGGAAGGTTTGGCCGAGAAAGGGATGAAGAAGCTGCAAGATCGGAAGAAGGATACGTTGGGATCAAACGGGAGCGCGCGCTTCTCGTCTAAGTTTCTTTTTTTTTTTTTCTTCATATTCCTTAGTCTACTTTTTCATGGTCTTCTCTGGGTCTCTTTTACAATTACGAGTGGCCTTTGGTTGACTGTCCAGGTTAAAGTATAATTTGGATGGAAATGTGATCTCAGGGAGGAATATAATATCACAATTGCTAAGGAAATCAGGAGAGGATCATGAAAAAACGGACTAGAGGATTTACACTCATATTCCATACCTCTTTGTTCGCTTTCGCTCGTAGATTTGATTACTACAATAATATAGTAATCAAATTCGATAATATTTTGTGATTATTGTAGCAAAAAAGTGGAATCCATTGCCGAGCGGCCTCACACGGTTTGTCCCACAACTATTTGCAAAGAGATAAAGTGAAAAGTTATAGTTAGCTATCCCCGCAGTAGCTAACTTAATCCTGCCTCAAGAGCAATAATATTTTGTAATAAGAACAATAACTTAATCGATTACACTATATTAATCAATTAATTTTAAAAAAAAATAATTAAAAAGCCTTTTATAATAAAAAAATTCGTTACTCTCAACATCGTGTATTGACTTGATATTTGATAGTATAAATATAATCAAGATAATCAGACGAGCACAAAGGACTTTGTTTCATGTCATTCCGAACTCTCTAGGAGTCAATTTCAACCAAAATCGATTGATGAAACAATCTTAGTGCTCATCTAGTTCTCCTAATTATATTCATGCCTTAAAACATCAATTCAATACACCATAGTGAGAACAACAAATTTTTGAACATGGATTAGATTTTCTAGACACTCTAGTGTCCAAAAAAATTGTTGCTCTTAATATGACATATGAAAATGATGTTCGAGGGTATGAATATAATTAGGAGAGCTAGATGAACACATAGTATTGGAGCAATTATGCTCTAGACATTGCTCATTATTAATGTTTGGTTAAGTAAGTTTAAGTTAGACATTATTTGTGATTTAACATAAATGTTGAGTACGCAGATACGAAGAAAAGATCAAGTATGAAGACTTAGCAAGGAAAGTCCCGGAGGTGCGACCTCTTGGCAAAAGGAGACTTAGCATGACAAAGCCGAAGGTAACACTTGAAGGCAAGCGCAAGGATGGGGAGACATCCGAGGGACGCGATGCTGATGGAGGAGGCTCGAAGACTAGGTCTACGTTGGTCGGGCGAGGACGAGTGCTGAGTGATTATACTTATGGCAAACTTCTATGTGGTTAGGATTTACTGCAGTGACACTGTAGCAGCACTGTTGCGACACTATAGCAGTACTGTTGCGACACTGTAGCAGTCGACTAGTACACTGTAGTAGTCGACTAGTAGCTGACCGTTGGATAACGGTAGCAGGAAAACAGTTTAGTGTTTTCCTCTCGAGCTCTATTTAATAGAGCTCGGGGTGCTTGGGCATGGTTGACGAAATAGAGGTGGTTAACCCCTATTATTAGTCTTCTAAAGGCTCTAAGCTCTTCTTATGATCTAAGAGTGTTTGGATCAAGGTTGTGGTGAGGTTTCTCCATCAAGAAGGAGGTTTGAGCTAGCCTGAGGTTTCTGGGGAATCATCAATCGATGGATTGGGATCGTCCACCTTACGGATAGTCGTGGAGTAGGAGCCCTAATCTCCGAACCACGTAAATGCTTTGTCTTACAGTTTGTTTTGGTTTATTGTCTTTCCTTATTGCTTATAGGGTTTAACTTTCTTCTTGTTAATTTGTATTTTGTTTTCCGCTGCGTACTAACAAGTGTAGGAAGTGACGATTTTGGTGAGACGCTATTCCCCCCTCTAGCGGGCGTTAAGGTCCGAACACATAGGACAGTCCATATCATTCCGAACACTTTAGGTTCATCAGCCGATTTCAGTCAAAACTAATTGATGGACCTAGAGAGATGAAAATGACATAGAATCAGATCGTATGTGTTTGTCTAGATCTCCAATTATATATATGCCCTCAAACATCATTTCTATATCTTATATTGAGAGCACTAATTTTTTAGACACCAATCGATAAAATTTTGTGACATTGTACATTAACTTTAATCGATTGCTATGTAACAATCGACTAATTTTTTTTAAGAAAAATTAAAAAGCTTTCTATGATAAAAAATTCATTGCTCTCAATATGATGTGTCAAATTTATATTTGAAGACATGTATATAATAATCAGGAGAACTAGACGAACATATAGAATCTTGTTACATGTCATTCCGAGCTCTCTAGATCCATCAGTCACTTTCGATCAAAAGTGGCTTGAAAGTGAATGATGAACCTAGAGAACCCATAATGACATAGAATAAGGTTCTATATACTTGTCTAGTTCTCTTGATTATATTCATACTCTCAAATATCAATTAAAAATTTTGATCGAAAGTGGATGATGGATCTAGAGAGCTCGGAATAATATAGAACAAGGTCCTATGTGCTCGTGTATTTCTCTTGATTATATTCATACTCTTAAATATCAATTTGATATATTGTATTGAGAGAAATGAACTTTTTATCATAGCAAGCTTTTTATTTTATTTTTGTTAAAAAATAATTGATTGCGACAGTGTAAAAATCGATTAAAGTTATTGTTTATAACTTTACCGAATCGATTGCTCAATTATAACAATCGATTAAAAGTCTTATTTGTTTTTAAAAAATTATTGTTCTCGGTATGACATATGAAATAATGTTTGAGGACATTGATATAAACAAGAGAACTAGATAAACATCAGTCGATTTTGACCGAAATTAACTAATGGATCTAATGAGGTCGGAATGATATGAAACAAGATCTTATGTACTCATCTAGTTCTCCTGATTATCTCTATATTCTCAAATATTAATTCGATACACTATATTGAGAACTATACTTTTTTTTTTTTTTATCATAGAAGGCTTTTTAATTTTTTTTAAAAAAGTTTTTAATAGATTGTTATAGTGTAATAATTGAGAACTTTATCGAATTAATTACTACACTATAGCAATTGACTCAACCAACAAAAGCAAATGATCAGAAATACAAAATCGGATATGCAATTTAAATATTTTCAAAGTTAACTAAGAAATTTAGATAATATGAAACTTAAATAATGGTTCAGTAATATGTCATTTATTTATTTATTTTTATGTTTTTTCTTTTGCTTATAGTGTTTGGAGATTAAGTTAATTTAAAAAATTCAGGACATTATTAGAATATTTAGTTTGATATTATTTGTGTGTGATAAATATTTTTTCTGATTAGTAACGATTATCCAAAAGTTTGAACGAATTTATTCCTTTATTAAAATACGTAAAAGATGATAGTTAAACTTAAAAGTCTTTATTCTTAAAAAAAAAAAATATTAAGGTAATTTAATTTTGGACTTCATTAAAATTAATTATAAAAATTTAAGATTCATAATTAAATAATAAAATTTATGATAAATACTTCCAAATGCTTCCATGAATGGATATTAATTCAATTAACTAAATAATAAAAAGGTGAAAATTAGCTATAGGGCTTTATGTAAACTAGTTCACACTAGAGTGGATTATGGGATCATTTAAATGAATCAGATCACACTAGTTTGAATTAGCCGACTCAAGTGACAAAAGGTAATTTGTTCATTCCAAATGTTCTTTATCGTCACCCCCATATCAAATTGATAGAAATAAATTATGATGACTAAGTGACCTCTCTAAGTGAGAGGGATTTTTTTTTCTAAAAGAATTGTTTTCTCAAGAATTTGATCTCTGCTCTCATATGATAATTCACATAATTTACCACTTAATTACCAACTTGATTATACATGTAGGGATAATATTAGTCGACTCAAATTCTTTTTGATATTGGTGTAGCAATGCTCTCCAATGGTTAATTCGGCTATGTTATTTTGATGTAAGTTTGTTTGTGTTATTGATGCGTGAATCAAGTTTGCATGGGCTTACATAGTGAATATTGATGATTCGATGCACTCAAGTTAAATGGTCTTTGATGTCTCAAAGGTTCATAGGTGAGTGAAAATACGGACGGAGCTAGGAATTTCATATTGTAGGTGAAAGATGTGTGTTTATGTTGATGGTGACAATGTTGTTATCCCCATTCGTCTCCCATTCCTATACCCCTACATCTATTGCATTAAAATTTTTGAGAGTCAGATTTAAATTTCAGTTGAATGGAACAATTGACTAAAGGTTGATTCAATCAAATAGAGGTCGACAAAATAAAAGCTCTTGGATAACTGCGAGTTAGGTGAGATTGCTCGAAAAGTTTTCCCAACTCTCTGGTGTTGTGTTTACAATGCTCGAATATCTTCAAAGACTTGAACAAGATTGAAGGCATAAAGTCAAACTCCTTGCTAATTTCTCTTTCTTAACAATTTATATTTATTCTAATGAGAGAAGAGTGCTCATTGTAAAGAAAACATTGGCATTAAAGGTGCAAGGGGTTTACTTGAATGCTTCTGTAAAAACCAACATTCAAATTTTCAAAATTATTTTGAAGATTTTTTATTTTCTTGACAATTTATGGATTGTTCTTGTGAGCATAGTGATCATGTGAAGTTGAGGTAATGCTTTATTTTCTCTATTTACTATGTAAAAATGATCTATGATCAATTTTAAAATCGAAACATTTTCCTGTATTTACTTAATATAAAATTGAATGGTGTATGGATTTAAAATTCATTATTAGATTATTTGTTTAGCCTTTTTTTTATTTACTCGAAATATCTCTCGCATAAAAAACTTGATAACTCTAAATTAGATCTTAAGGAGAAGTTTAAAAGAAACTAAATCCAATTTAGTATTGAAAAGAAAAGACAAAAAGGAATCAATATCCACAATTAAGTGCAATATAATGAAAAATGGCCAAGTAAAACAATCAATCAAATATGAATGTAAAAAAAATATGAAATTTCTTAAGAAAAAAAATGAGAGATCAAACCTTCTTGATGCCTAGCTAACAAGGAATGTGGGAAAGATGGATGATGAAGTAAAGGTATTGAAGAGAAATTAGAGAAGAACTTAGAAATATAGAGGACGTCGAGTAATCAATATAATGTTTTTCTAAGATATAAAATGAGGACCTTTTTATATGTATATGGCCACTTTGAAATGACGTGGCTAAAATGATCCGGAATCTAAGAGCTATTATAATGCCTTGACAACCAAATCATTTATCTAAGTTTTTTAAATTTGAATTAGTCAAAGTTAATATGTTAACATTTTCATTCTTTGGATATATATATTTGGATTTTTAATAATTTACTTATATTTTATAAACTATAAACCATAAGCTTTTAACGTTTATATATATATATATATATATAATATTTAGTAGTAACAAATTATCTTATTTAATTATTAAAATTACTTCTTTGATATTAGAATAATTTATGTTTTATTATCGTTGAGTGACTTGAGTCTATATTTTGTATTGCATTAATCAAATGATATATCATATTAATATTAGTTCTTAATAAAATGTTAATATTATTTTTTTTATATTTTGATTTTCATTTTAAATGTAAACTAATAATTTTAATCTAGTGTTAGTTTTCTGTCTTTAAAACTAATATTTGCAATTACACATAATTAGTTCAATTAAGTATTAAAATAGTATATAATTGATCGGAAAAGCAGATTGTATTATAAAAAATGAATCGAACCATAATAAAAAATAGTTTGGTTTCAGATCGAATATTTTCAAGTTGAAAATTGAAAAATTGAACCGTGGTAGAGCAAACCAAACTGAACCGATCAATGTCCACCCCTATTTGTAAGTGCTTGTGTGCTCTCTTGTGATATCATAAGGGATAGTTTGTTGATATAATCTTGTTTTGAGTAATCTAAAGTGATTTTACATTTTGATATTTGGACAAAAAATTTAAATTAAGTTTTCCTTTGAGATTTTGATATGTTTTTGAGTGTGCACAGACCTGATAAGAATGAAGAACCTATGCTCAACGAGGGCGAGTGATGATAATTTGGTATGACGACCATAGAGACACACTAAGTATTTTGGGGGTCCATTAGTGGTGATCGAAGAAGATTGCATTATATGACCGAGGAAATGTAGGATAAGAAGAATGAAGGTGTTATTAGAGCAATTTTGAAGCAATGATTTGGTGTGGTCAACTTGGCAGCTCGAGGTTTGAAGAGATTGGAAAAGGTTGCAGTATGCACAAGGCAACCCCAGAGATCGCAAGATGAGAAGCATCAAGGAGCATTGAGGACGATAGCTAAGGGTTATGAACTAAGCATGACATGCGGAGAAGTCAAGGTTTGAGTGCATTCGAAGGATCGAAGTAAAGTTCTGATAGTAAGATTTCATGATGAGTAGTAAAGTTAAGTGACTTGTATCCATGGGGTAAGAGTAAAACCTAATTTAGGTGAAACTCAATTATTAGGATGATCATTGATACCATCAGTACTATCCTGCCCATACTAGGTCGATGCACTTGCGTGGTCCATCTCGAGATACCCATGTCATCATGCTCAGCCGATCTACAAATTGCCAAAGGGTTGAGGTCAACATATTCATATACATACCGACTAATCCTGTACAAGAACCAAAATGTAAAATAAGTTGTTGATACTACAAATGTAAAATAAGAAAGAGTTGGTGATGAATAAGGTTACAATACAATAATTTTTTTTAATACTTATATACAATTTTTCAAATTGAATAATTTTGAAATGACCGATCTAATTCTATAAAAATTTTCTGCTACCTATACCTATAGAGAATAAATCTAAAAGTGTAAACTTCTAGTCACCGTTTGTATTTGCCTAAGCTTTTATTTTTTAATTAATGTATGATGTAAGAGGTTCCTCCAAAATCAGTTGATCAAAAAGAACAAAAGAAAATAACTTTTTGAAAATGGTAGAAGAACAAAAGAAAATAACTTTTTGAAAATGATCTACCGACATGAAATAGAAGCTTTGGGGGATTATTGAATCACATTAAGGGTGCGTTTGATTCGAGGTTATTCTTGATAATCTTGGTTATTCATCCAAGGTTATCAACAAAAACCTTATTTGGTTTAGGTATTCGATGATTCCCGAATAATGTTCCATACCCGACACATCAACAAAAGGATCATGAAGCCCGGAATCGGAAAACCTCATAAAATTAAGATTTTTCTTGATTCCGGGATTAACAAATTTTTTTTACCAAAATACCTTCCGATAAGAAAAAACATGGAAAAAAGAGAAAAAATGTAAAAAAAATATTAAAAATGTTTTTAAAAAATTAAAATTTTTTAAAATAAATAATTTTTTAAAATAAATTTTTTTAAAAAATATATAGATTTTAAAAATAAAAAATAAAAAATTTAAATTTTAAAACATTTTAAAAAATTTAAAAAAATGTTTTTTTTTAAAAAAATTTTAAAAAATTTAAAAAAAATGTTTTTTTTTAAAAAAATTTAAAAAAAATTTAAATTTTTTTTTAAATTTTAAAAAAAAATAAAAAAATTTTAATTTTTTTTTAAAATTAAAAATTTTAAAAAATAAAAAATTTATAAAAATTTAAAAATAAAATAAATAAATAAAAATTAAATTTTAAAAAATGTAAAAAAAATATAAATATAAATAATATAAAAAATATAAAAACATTAAAAAAAATAAAAAAACACATACAAAGGTAAAAAAATACACAAGAAAAAAAAAGTAAAAAAAACATAAAAAAATAAATAATAATAATAATATTATTATTATTATGTATAGTTGATTTTGTAATTAAGGGTAATACGGTAAAATATTAAACTAAAGTATTCATTAAAACCTTCAAACAAACAAGTTTTTGTTGCATTACCTAGTTTAAACCAAACAACATTTGGTTATGTTTTATTCCCCATAACCTTGATTATGTAATTACCAGAATATTTGGTTATGTTTTATTCCCCATAACCTTGGTTATGTGATTACCTGATAATCACATAACCAAGATTATACATGATAACTTAAACCAAACACACTCTAAATGTCATCGTGTAAGTGCATTGTTATTATTTCCGTCTATTAACCCTGCCAAACCATTAACAAAAGTGTTAGAATTACAATACGATCCCTATTCACCCCTCACCTTCTTCAGCTTCAAGCATCTCACCTTGCTGCCCCAAGACAGCTTCTGGTGTCAAACCGACCGATTTGCTAATGACACAACCTAGTTCGGCACAATACCAATTGTGTTTGGGGGTGGTTTGTCAAAGACTAGACTAGGCTGACTTAAGTTGTGAATGGAATTAGCATGATCTTAAACAGTATAACCATGATGCCAAGAAAAAACATATTAAAGAATCAATCACTAGCTTTCACATATCCATCATATCTAGTCATCCTCATCCTCATTCTCAGATGAAGTTCTACTTCAACCTGGTGATCCTCATCCTCAGATCAAGTTATATTGACCCAATGTATTTAGAGTCAGCTGATCCAAAGTTTGTATTGTGATATTTGTCAACTAAACAAACAAGCAAACAAAAACACTTATCAATTCGCCTGACACTCAAAGTGTGCAAAGAAAAATAATGAGATTTTGTACCTCTTCTAGAGTTTCATAAATGAAATAACCCTTTTTCTCTTAAGAAACAAGTTGGGGGTAACAAAATCCCAACTCTACATCCATCAAATGATTGAAAACCATTGAGCATTTGCAGAGGAAATGCCAAAGTAAAACTAGATAAAGGCAGTCCGGCCGCCTCTTTTGGTGTGTCTATCATAGATGGCGTTGAATTTATCAACCAGATCATTCAAGGTGCTGCACGAGTTTTAAAACAAAAAATGTTGCACGAAAATGTTAGTATTCGCTATTTTCCTTTTATGTAAAAAAGGCAACATATTTTTGTGAATACTGTTAGGAAGTTTTCTGTACAATATTTTAAAACATATTCATACCTCGAACAATTGGTCAACATGGCAAGGTATGCTACAAGAAGAGTCTCATTGTACTCCTACAAAAGAATGAAGTTTTTTAGTAACTCGAACATTGGGATACCTGGAAATAAAATGTTTGGCCAAAGGTGAATATCATAAACTTATAATGGCAAAGAAATATGCAATGAAAGAATGAGCCAAAATGAGCAGAAAACAAATCAGGAGAGTCAAAGGCATTTAACTGACCATCAAGAAATCATCCTGAAACTTCTCTGATTCCATGGCTGGCAGTCTTCTCAGTAGACTCGAGACTTGTCTGAGAATTGAGTTATCCAGAGGGACTTCACCTGAGTGTCATCATACAATCAACGATTAGCAACTCATATAATACGATGCATGTAAATTCTAAAAGGTGAAGGCACAACTTCTGTCAGCCTACAATCAACAATTAGCTACTCGCACAATAGGATGCATATAACATACAAAGTCATCTCAATGCTTTCTTGAAACCACATGAAACAATACAATGGCCCTGGTATGATCCAGGTTAGATACTGCAAGATGGCATAGCATCATCTGCTAATCAATTCTTCTAAATAATTTATTATTTAAAGCACACCATAATCCCTCACAATAGCACTAACTAGCAAAATACTATCCGGCAGTTTGAAGAAAGTGAACATCCAATGCAGAGTTGGTTCTTCACCAGTACAAAAGGATAAAATTAATTGATGCCACACCAAGATGGATAAACTCACAAAGAGGAAATCAAATTCACAAGATGATATAAAATTTAATTAGTTGGAAGATCCAATAAGAAGTTTTGGATCTCTTTTAAAGGTCCTAAAAAAAATCAACTTATTCCTAAAATGACTTGAGCAAACATGCACCTATTTCCAAATAACTTATTCGCTAGCATAAGAATTAAAAATTACCTGAGTTGCTAATAGATCCCCAATTTTTAAAAGAGAAAATTCTTCCTGATCTTAAACATCCAATTTGCTATTTCGAATTTAAACTACATCATGGATGAGATAAAATATTTAGATCAACAGAATATGGAAAGCAATAAAGGATGTCATAAATAAGAGTAATCAGATTTACAACAAAAGATGCTATGGCATATCTTATAACATACTCATAGTAGCAGTATCCATAGCACAACACATGTCAACAGAAGAGATAACTCAATGCAGGGGAAGGGTGCTTGGCACTCTCAGCAGCAGATGGATGACATCCTACATCTGTGATAGAGGGAATACACTTCCCAAGAAAGATGGAGAGACCAGCTACTGCTACATTTAATTAGCAGCTGGTTCCTAAAGGAAACCACTAATGAAACAATACTGAGGACACCGTACATAATTTTGTCTTATTTCTTTCTGTTACTGCACACATTCATACAATCACATAAAGTACTTTTAAATTTCATACATATATGTGTCAAAATGGAAAAATAAAGAAGTTCAATAAAATCTTTATATGGAAGCCACATGGCCTATTAGTACACAAGTATTTTGCCGTACCACTATAGAGTTTGATTTGTATACTATATTAGTATACACGTACATTTTTCTATTATTTGTTACTTAGATCATGCTAACCCAATTATTAGGCTCAATAATTAAGTTTAGATTACTTCAAACAAGAAAGAACAAAGGAATCGATCTTATTACTCAGATTAAGATTTGGGCAGTTTTAATTAGATTTAGTTTGGTTAATCATGAATTTGCCTTCCTCTTGCAATCCAGGATAAGACTGCATATAAAGTCCTACACTTCCATAGGATCCTGCATTGACGGGAGCTTTGTGTAATGAGCTGTCCTTTTAATCATGAATTTGCCTTAGGCGTGAGGCGCCCAAAAACACATAGGTGCTGTAGGGCCTAAGGCACTAGGCGCAAGGTGAGGCACATGCCTTACTAAAGTAAGGCGCCTTGAGTATAAATTTTTACAATTCATACATATTTAGAGAATTTCTGCCAAAATATTTTACTAACAAAATTCAAATATTTCACAAACTATTAAATAATAATGTTACTATAAAATTAACTGTGGCACTGCATTTGTTTCCAAAGGGTGCAGTTGTTTCCCATTTTACCCCATGTAAAATATGGAAATTTAATAATAAGTATTATTTGAGAAATAGCCTTATTAGATTTTACGGGAATTTTTAAAAAAATTTCGGGATTTAAACAGAGTCGGTTATGACACGTTTTAATGGGATGAATATATTAGGCTTAGAGAAAGCTTGTTTGAGATATCAATTAAGTGAGAGTTGATTGATTTAATTAACCTATGATTGAGATTAATTAACCTAGGTATAAAAATAAATACCTAGGTTTCTTCTCTTCATTCCCTATTCTATCCAATCCTCATCATCCGCCCTTCCTTCTCTGTCTCTCGCCTCCCTCTTGCTGTCGCGACCTTGTCGCGCCACTCCAATCGCGTGACCTTGATTCACCATCAGCTAAGAGTTACTGCCCAACTCCTCCTCCACATCTCCTCCTTCGTCCAAGCCATCCCACACAGGGAAGTCTTCGACCAAGGGTAGGGAGCCACGATCTAGCCATCGATCCATTGTTGCCACCTCTGTGCACCATGGCTCCGACCATTGGACCTCACTACTCCAGTCGACCCCTGTCTCTGTCTCTAATCGTGCCTTCACTCTCGACTCTCCCCTCACAGAGAGATTTGATTCTGGTGGGGATTTGGACCATTGGTGGCTAGCTACAGCCACTAGATTCTCCACCCCGGGTATCCTTCTACCGCTAGGGTTAGTGCCGATCTTCTTCCCCTGGTCCGACGTGAAGCTCCCAGCAAGAATCCCTGTATCGGCCAAGCAACATTGTTTCGGCCAGAATCTTTGCAAACGTTAGTGATTCGAACAAAAATCAGGAATCAATTGAGGGTAAAATCTCTAATTTAAAGAGGTTATTGATCAATAATTAGGTTTAATTTTAGATATGGAGTGTTCATTGTGGAATTGGGTTTAATGCTCAGATGTAGCTATGTTGATTCATGATTGTGATGTAGGGTGCTTGATCTGGAAATCATCGGTTTCACCAAGCTCTGGCCACATTTTCCGATAGCGAGTTGCCCCGATCGCGAGTCAATAGAGGAGCATCCGGATTTGGGTGAGTTGGGAGATGAATCATGTATAAATCTAATGCAATTTGATTAAGGAAGAATTAGGGTATCTAAGCCAATGTTGATTGTGAAATGGTTAACGTGAATTGAGGCTCTAATTTAATTTAATCTTTCGGATGGATTAAACCAGGGATTGGGTTTAGATCCAATTTGATCAATAAAGGAAAATTAACCAAGATTAATCAATGATTTAGGGTTAGCTATATATTTTGGAATATGATTTAGCTATTTGTAATATATGTAATTAGCTAAATTACACATGTGATGCAAGACCCTGATTTGTGACAAGCATCTCGACATATGATTGTTTAGCATAATCAACAAATAAAAGCGAGTACTTCTTTCTTGGCCTCTATAGTTTATTGAACTTAATGCATGATTTTTAATTGATGGATTATACCTTAAATCTACTCATATTTATCCATGCTTGATACTTGCGTGCTTGATCTTAGAGATGATCTAGTAATTTCTTATGCAATCTTAGCTTTGGATATCCATATTCTGTAGAGTATACACATGTAGAGTATGTACTATAGGAAATACCATGTTGACTGATTGTATGCATGTAGTGAGTACACGTGTATGGTGTACACTATAGGAGTTAACATGCTGATTATACACATGATATTGAATATACATATATACGGTATGTACAATATGAGTTACCATGTTGATTGTACATTTGCATGTTGTGTGTGCACACGTATCTGGTGTGTACTATTAGAGAAATCATATTGATTATACTTATGTTGTGTGAGCATCAATGCTCTAAAATTCGCTAGGTGCTAGTCGGGCGCTAGACCGATGCCTAGTGCCTAGGCCGCCTAGGCGGGGGGACTAGGTGCCGCTAGGCGAATTCCTCGATATCAACATAATTTACATAATAACTCACAATATTACAACTCCAACATAATAATAACAAATTTAACATGAGTTTAAACTTACACAACTAATAAAATATCATTAGATATAAACTCAATATCATCGAACATAAACTCAACATCAAATTTATTCTACTTCTCTATCATTTTCAACAATTTATTTATCATCAGACACAAATTTAATATCATCATTGTGATTCTCCTCTTCTTCTTTGGATGCAAAATCATCCTCTTGAAGTTCTCTCACTCTAAAGCTTCTTCAGAATTGTAGATTTTCTTCTGCTCCACTTGCTTCATCAACCATTTGCCATGTGAGCCTAGAACCTAGTTCAACTTCATCATCTTCCCCATCATCCACAATCCAACCTTGTACATTTGAAGCATCTTTTGCAAGAAGGACATCGACATTCCTTTCTTTTTCTCTTTTTTGTTTGTTCAACAATCTAGCATTAAATTGGTCAAATACTAGATTGTTCAATCTGTTGATATCCAACCTATTTCTTTTCTTTGTATGAATCTAAAAAAAGAGAGAGAGAGAGTAAATATTATAGTTAGTAACATGAATATAAAACTTTAAAAATTAATACTTACTTTAATTAAAGACTTAAAGTTTAAAACTTACTCCCTCGAATATACTCTAATTTTTTTCACACCCAGATGAAAGCATCCTCAATGCCACTCTTAGCAAGTTGGGTGTGTAAGCACTTTATGTACTCCACCATACACATGGATCAAATGCATCATCATTTTTTTCACATGCTTTTGCTGCTAATGTTTTTCCAAATAACCCAATTTTGTCTCTGTAGTTTTGCCAATTCCTTGTTAATAATTATATCTTGTAGATCTAACTCTTTGGCATACAAAATTTCAATGCATTCAAAAATCTCTATCGCGACCTCCTCATAAAGAGCAATAGAACTATCTTTATAGTAAAAATAGAGATTCAACAAAAATACAGTGGTATGCAATGATGTATCAAGTCTATCCTTCATTTTTGACTCAATAATCACTACGGCTGATAATTTGATTCCACATTGTTCAGGGTCATCTTGATGCCTTCTTTAGCTTAAAGAAGCTTCTCATATAAAAAACCCATTAATGACTTTCTATCTCCATCTACTAATCAAAGAACTCTTACCAAAGGAGCAAATATTTTCAAACAAAATGTCACATCATTCCAAAAACTCATGCTTAAGCCAATTTCCCTTTGTTTTTGACCATTTACATTTCTTCCACATATCACTTGTAAACATGGCTCTTAAACTAGATTTTTTTAATTAAACTTTGCAATGTGAGGGAATTTGATGCAAATATAGTAACTCTTAACCGGACTATGTCTCTCTTCTTCGTGAAACTTCTCATCAATGACAAAGTCCTATGGTGAGCATAAATGAAGATGGTAAAAGACTTGGCTTGCTCAATAACCATTTATATCGTGGAAGCTTACCAATACTTTCAAGCATGAGAGTGTGAGTTGCATATAAACTCCAAAAGATGCCAAGTCACTTTTCTCTCATTAATTTAGCTGCGGCCATATTGTTGGTGGCATTGTCTATTACAATCTGAACAATATTCTGAGCTCCTACTTGTTCAACACACTTGTCAACATACTCAAAAATAAGTTCGGCTATATGTGTCTCATCTAAAGATTCCTTAGACTCTAAACATATAGTACCCAACTTGCAATTAACACACATTTAAAATGCTTCTTTTTCTATCACTACATGCATCTATTATGATCAAGCACACGTTCTTTGCCTATTCTTCTTCATGCTTCTTTAGCAATTATTTTGTTCTTTCAACTTCGGCTTTCAACAGTGATTCCCTAAGTTGATATTGAGTTGGAGGCTTGAATCCTAGTCCAAATCAATCCACTGCCTCCATTAATTGCTTGAAGCTATCATTATCAACAACATTGAATGAGATATTGTTGAACTCATCTCCCAATATATTGTTGAACTTGTTGAGTTCTCTCCTTGAAAAGATCCTCATTTAAATTTTTTTGGCGAAGCACTTTACTCCCACTGAACTATTTTCTAAAGCAATTGCTAATGCATATCTATCCATGGAGCCAAGCAGAAGGTTTTTTAATTTCATCTATCCCTTCAATTTTAGGACCTTCTTCGTCTATTTCACTGTTTACATTTATTTTTATTTTCTTGAGATGCTTTTCGACAACCAGATACATTTCTAGGTATATTTGCAATATGCTCCTTGATCCTATACACTCCCCCGACATCGTTTTTTCACACAACTTGCAATTAATTTTGTCACGGTTCTTAGGATCAATCAACATCTCAAATTCCCATTCGATGTCATTTGACTTTCTCCTAAGAATTCCAGATTCGAATTGAGTGACAGATGTCGTTGAAGATGGATTGCTCGCCATTGTAAAAACCTGAAAAGTAATTTAAGAATAAATTTATAGGATATAAATCAGTAAAAAATATTAATATAAATCAGTAAGAAAATATTATTAGAATATAAATGTAATTTATATGAATTAATAAAAATTATTAGATGTTTCTAAAATTTTAAATATAAAATTATGAATATAAATATGTGAATTAATAAAATTTATTGGAATTTTTTATTATTAAATATAAATTAAATAATAATATTTATTAGAATTTTTAAATATATTTTTTTAAAATTTATTCGGATAATTTAATTTGGGTGTATAAAAGCCTATTCGAATTACCCTATTTAAGTGAGGAATTGTTGAATTAAATAAATAATAAATAAATTTTAAAAAAACATCCCGACAACTCGTGACACCATCGTTGATGCCGCGCGTGTTCAGCAGCACTGCGCCAAACTCCAACGGCGTCGGACACATCACTGGAAGCTTCCGATGGCACCAGAAGCTTCGCCGGAGGCTTCCGGTGGCACCAAAAGCGTTGGGGACGCGTCCAACGCCAGCGACACTAGATGCATCTCGTGACCCTTCTGGCGCAGCCGGAAGCCTCTGGCGAAGCTTCCGGTGTCATCGGAAGCTTCCAACGATGCGTCCAGCGCCACCGAAAGGCGTCGGACGCTTCCCATGACATCAAAAGTGTCGCGGAAGGCAAAAACAAAAAAAAAAAGAATTACATAACATAAATTTAAAAACTTACTGATCGTCCAGAGGAGGCGAGAGGCAAGCGAGGAGTTGAAATAATTGAGGATTTAGGGCTTTAAATGCCAAAAAAAACCGGAATTTCCATGGCACCTAGGGCGTCCAACAACACCCAATATCGCCAAGCACCGCCGGAAGCCCGCCGCCGAGCGTGGCCTAGCACCGCCAAGCGCCTAGGCGGGTCCCTAAGGCACATTTTAGAATACAGGTGAGCACACATGTTCGGTGTGACTATTGGAGGTATTATGTTGATTATACCTATGGTGTAATGTGCATACATGTCTGATGTGATTATTGGAGATATCATGTTAATTATACTTATGTTGTA
The DNA here is from genome assembly GCF_018446385.1 of Zingiber officinale. Taxonomy (NCBI): domain Eukaryota; kingdom Viridiplantae; phylum Streptophyta; class Magnoliopsida; order Zingiberales; family Zingiberaceae; genus Zingiber; species Zingiber officinale. The sequence goes on along the minus strand of NC_055992.1, from coordinate 89,360,912 downwards.
GTGTGCATACGCGTCTGGTGTGTACTATAGGTGTTGCTACTCTCTGTATTTGTTGTTTAGTAGACACCTATTGAATCTACCCATAATTATAGATTTAGATGTTAGATGGATCGTATAATCGATGTACTTATATTGATTGTGTTGTTGCATTGATGATGACTGCGTCAATATCATGATTATTTACATCATGCTCATCATTACACTATTTATATGCTGACAATTAAGTCTCCCTCTGTGGTTGAGAGAGTTGTCAATCATATTCACTGTCTATTCGGCTACTTAGGGATAGTGAGCTGGAGTTGGGTTCAACTTGTTCTGTTGTGCTCGCTCGTCCATTCTGAGTAGTGGTAGCTGGAGTCGTGCAGGTAATGACCCCTCGTTTATGCAGTTAGCTGGCTACTCTACATCCCCGTCTCAACCACATTGATGTAGTGGTAGCTGGAGATGCAAGCAGTTATCATAGTCCTGCCCACTCGGCCACACAAATATCGTGGTAGCTGGAGTTGAGTGTAGAAGTGATGCATACACATGCATATGCATATGATGCAGTGCATCTTTTGGAGATATATTTGCATATGCTTGTGATATGTTGCATTTGATATATATGTTATCATTTATATTGCTCAGAGTAGATGTTGCTGATCCCTAGCGAGTGTACTCATCACTATACTGTGTTAGATCCAGATTGAGTATGTGCATTTATTATGTCAATTATGATTATGTGCATTTATTATGTCAATTATGATTATGTGCATTTATTATGTCATATATGATCATATTCTTATTTCCTTACTGAGACTGTATACTTTGATCTCTATATTTTATATTGACCCTGCACTATCATGTCTATTATCCGCTGAGTCACCAGACTCACTATCCCCATTTGTACTTTAATGTTCCTAAGGTAACATGTAGATGTTGCAGAGTTACTTGGAGTATCCTTTCTGCTGGTCCCACATCATATCTGAGGACGGTCTTTACTTTGTTTATGCTTTACTTGCATTTCCTTGGTTTTCTTAGAGGATTCGGTATTATAACAATTTTAACTTAGACTTGGTATTTAGCGTTGTGGCTATCTTTACTGTTTTATGCTACTTGTTGTGTTTAAGCCGTGTCGGCATGCAGTTTATCATTTTGGTTTGGGTGACCTACATTTTGTTTTCCGCTGTGTTTTTGTTACAGCTATGTGAGCTGCTTATTATCCTGTGTGATTGTGTATGATTCCAACTGTGTAGGCTGTAGATTATTATATTTGTACAACCGTGTGACTATATATCCATGATTAGAATATTGTGACAAGGGGGGAGATGTTGTCCGTTTGTCGGGCAGGGACTCCTCCGTGGTGTGATAGTACTTGTTTCCCATTTTACCCCACCCGGCAATTACTGTGGTGTTGCGTTTAAAGAACAGTACCATTATAGTTCTGTATTTCAAAGAACATCACCACTGTGACGTTGATTTTCAAAATACAACATCAAATTGGTGAAATAAGGGCACGTCCAATGAAAGGTTTATGAAAAGTTTGTAAATGATAAAAAAAATGAATAAAAAACCTAGGACCATTTGTAGAGGTGAGGTTTGAGGTTTTGGTTTAAGAGTAGTAAAAACTCGAACATGCCCTTTTGTCTCAAAATTGATGTAATATGCATGGAGTCATACAATTGCATGTTATGAATTGGATCACAAAAACCATTGGAAGTGTTTCAATAAATTTTCATATTGTTGATGTGGCATATTGGAATCATTAAAAAAACTCATTTAGAACTCTAACAATTGGAGATGCCTTGAGTGGGAGGGGAGGTTGATGTTGATTTTTTAGGGAGAAGAAGAGTTAGGCAGCGAAATAAGTTTGTAAGAGACTAAGAGCATCTCTAATACAAGGTTTTTGGAGAGGTTTGTGAAACAAAAAAAAGCTCGAACTATTATGGGCATGAGATTTTTATTTTAAGAGCATTAGTGAAAATTCAAACCTATTTTTTTCTCTTGAAATTAACCATGTGAGTGAAGCCGGTAATTAAATAACAATAAGGTTTGAATGAGGTTTGAAGTTTGTCGAGTTTTTTTTTATTATGTAGAGAGTAGTAGGTTTTTATGTCTATGATGTGATATATTGAAAAATACAAAAAAAAGTTCATTTAGAGCTCTAACAATTGGAGATGTCGTAAGGGAGGTTGATGTTCATTTTATATGGGAGAGGAAGAGTCACGCAAGAAAATATATCGCATGCAAAGTTAATGAAACCTAATTAATTTAAAATGTAAGAGCAACTCTAATACAAGGTTTATAAAATCAAAAAAGCTCAACAAAAAAACTTGAATAATTATGAAGGTTAAGTTTGGGGTTTTTAGTTCAAGAGCAGATTTGGTTCTTTTTTCTCTTAGGGGTAGATGCAATAATTAATGATAAAATAATATTAAAAAATAATTAAAATGAATTATTTTATGAAGTATTTAATTAGAATGTTTTATTTCATAAATTGTTAGTAATAATTAAAGTTGTACTTCTTTGTTTTGAAAATAAATATATTCGATAAATTTTAAAAAATATACAAGTGACTATTATCATAGTTGTGAAAAGCGTGCAACTAGCTACGCCTAGGCACAGCTAGGTGCGCCATGTGCGCCTGGGCAATGACCCAGGCGCAGTACTTGAATGAAGCGCGCCCCTTTTGAGAGGTTAACATGCACTTAAGGCACGATTTTTCTCGCCTTATTAAAGTTTTAAAAAAATATAAAGCTCAGCTCATACCTTCAATTAGTGCATCTCCAATGGTTAAACCTCCCAATGAGCTTTTTTTGTAGTTCCTAATATGTTACATCAATGTCATATGAAGAATATAGAAACCTATTATTCTCCACAATAAAAAACACCTCCATACAACTTTTTTGTGAGCCCTACATTACAAATCACATCTCTTTATTTATTAATTTTCATTTAATATTTTAATTAATTATGATCTTTAATTTAATTTATTTATAATTTATAATTAATAAATTAATTAACTTGTGATTTTTAATTTATAATTTTCATTTGATATTTAATTAACTTATGAATTTTAATTTAATTATAGTCATTTATATATTTTTGTAAATTTATCGAATATATTAATTTAAACAAAAAGCCTGGAAAAGTAGGGTAAGGCTGCGTACAATGGATCCTTCCCCGGGACCCCGCATGGCGAGAGCTTCGTGCACTGGGTTGCTTTTTTTTTATTATTATTTTTTTAAAAAAGTACAACTTTAATAAAGTTTTAAAATTTTGACCCATGCCGATGTTTCGGTCTTAGACCGGAACGATATGGTTTCGGTATCGTATCGTGCTGTGCCGATATAGTTTCAATATTTTTTAAATATAAAATATATTAATTAAAAACTAAAATATTTAACATAAATATTTAAAAAGTAAACAATATAAAAAATAATCTTAAAAAAACAAAAATATATGAAAATAGATAAATAAATAAATAAATAAAAATTTTATTATAGTTTTTAAATTAAAACAAATGAAATATAAAATTAATTAAATAATTTTATTAAGGTCTAATAAAGCCTCTTTAGATTATCTCCATCATAGCTAGTGTTGACATTACTAAGGAATATTCTGATTTGATTTGACAACATTAAAGAATATTCCGATCTGATTTGATTTCATAATTAAGAGAGATTGACATAGAAGGAAAGGAATTAAATCTGTGATTAATAGAGATTGACACAGAAGGAAAGGAATTAAATTTGTAATTAAGAGAGATTTTTATTTTCCTTTTGTTTGTAATCTTTCTTTCTAATGTCTCTTGCATCCTCCTATTTAAGTTGGACTTCTTGTAAATTATAAAATAATGTAAAAGATTTAAGTTCTTTTTCTCTTCATCCAATTCCACATGGTATCAGAGCAATAGGATGTAAGGATGAATTTCAAGGCAGCCATGGTTGGCTCTGGTCCAACATCTTCGGATGCTGGGAGATGATGCCTTTGGAGGCAAAAGCCCAAGCAAATGCTCAACCGATGGCGGGTTTTCTTCCTGACAACTCTACTGGATCTCTCCAGATTACTCTTCATAAACTGAATGGAAAAAATTATCTTGAGTGGTCTCAGAGAGTACGATTGGCAATAGACGGCAAAGGAAAACTTGCGTATCTCAATGGTGAAATCAAACCTCCAACCACAAAGGATCCAAGATTCGAGCAATGGCGGTCTCAAAATTCTATGGTCACTGCTTGGTTAATAAACTCTATGGATCCTGTGATTGAAAAGTCATTTATATTTATACCCACAACTCAAGATGTGTGGGAAGCTGTTAGAGAAACATATTCAGATTTGGACAATCATTCTCAATTGTTCGAATTAAACACTCGACAGTGGAAAATGGAGCAAGGAGGTCGTGAGGTAACAACTTATTATAATAAAATGATGATTGTTTGGCAGAAGTTGGATTTGTTTGAAGAAGAAGATTGGGAAAATCCAAATGATAGTGCTCGCTATAAAAAAAAAATAGAAAGAGGTCGGGTATTTGTGTTCCTGGCTGGTTTGAACAAGGAACTCGATGAGGTTTGAGGGCGTATTCTGGGACGAAAGTCTTTACCTCCTCTAAGAGAAGTTTTCCCAAAAGTACGTAGGGAAGAAGCAAGACGATATGTGATGCTAAAAAATATTCCTGAATCAAAACCAGAAATGGAAGGGTCCGCTATTGCAGTTTGTGGTGTAGAAAAGCAAAGGCCTTGGTGTGACTATTGCAGAAAACCGTGGCACACATGTGAAAATAGCTGGAAGTTGCATGGAAAACCAGCATATGGAAAGAAGAAACAGGGCAGTGATAACAAGTTAGGGGGAGCACATGAAAGTCGTGCCCTTCATGTGAACCATTCTGATCCAAAGCATCAGTCTTCCTCAGAATCTTTTCCCTTCACTAAGGAACAAATGGAGCACTTACAAAAACTATTTCAGTCCCAATCCTTAGGAAATTCTAATCCTTCATGTGCCCTTGCTGATTCAAGTATTGTTCCCATCGGTACCCTTGCATGTACCAAATCTAATGGCTTCTGGATCTTAGATTCAGGTGCTACTGATCATATGACTAGTATTTCGCAATATTTCTCTTCTTATACACCAAGTGCAGGGAATCAAAAAAACAAAATTGCAGATGGTTCTTCTGCTACTGTTGCAGGAAAAGGACTAGTACCTATTTCTCAATCTATAACATTGAAAGATGTTCTACATGTTCTCATCCTTTCCTACAATCTTCTATCCATCAGTAAATTCATCCATGATCATAATTGTAGAGCTAATTTTTGTTTCTCGCATTGTGAATTTCAGGATTTAACCTCGGGGAAGATGATTGGGGATGCTAAACAGGATGGTGGGCTTTACCTCTTTAATGAAGGGTTAGACCGTAAAACTTGTTTCAACTCTATTTCTGTTCCAAATAATAGTGAAATTTTGTTATGGCATTATAGATTGGGTCATCCTAGCTTTCAATATTTAAAGTTGTTGGTTCCCAAGCTGTTTATTAATAAAGAGCAGTTAGTTTTTCAATGTGAATTTTGTGAATTAGCAAAACATCATCGATCTGTTTTTCAACCTAAACCATACAAAAAATTAGCACCTTTTACTATGATTCATAGTGATATTTGGGGTCCTTCTAGGGTTACCACTCTTTCTGGGAAACGATGGTACATTACTTTCATTGACGATCATACTAGGGTCACATGGGATTTTTTGCTAAAAGAAAAATCTGAGGCTGCAATGATGTTCAAAATTTTTTATAACATGGCTCAAACTCAATTTCAGACTCAGATTAAAATTTTTCGAAGTGATAATGGAATGGAATTCTTTAACAATATGTTGGGAATTTTTTTTTATGAGAAAGGAATTGTGCACCAAAGTTCATGTAATTATACATCCCAACAAAATGGGATTGCTGAAAGGAAAAACAAACATCTCCTTGAAATTACAACTAAGGTTCCTAAGTATCCAACCTATTTGATTAATCGAATGCCAACCCGAAATTTGTCGTTTAGAAGTCCAATCCAGGTTTTCACAGAATGCTTTCCTAATTCTCGGTTAGTGACAAACATCCCTTTAAAAATTTTTGGAAGTGTTGCATTTGTTCATAATTTTGATCCTAGAAAATCAAAACTTGATCCAAAAGCACATAAATGCATATTTGTAGGATACCCTAACAATAAAAAGGGTTACAAATGCTTTGATCCAATTTCGAAAAAAATATTTGTCTCTATGGATGTCACTTTTCTTGAGGGAACTTCATACCAAAACACTCATCTTCAGGGGGAGAACAAACCTAATAAAGATGAATGTATTGATAAATCTGACTTAACCTTTGCACTTGTTCCTAATGATGCTCTATCACTAAAAGAGGTAGAAAATGGGGAAAATATTGAGTCTATTGACAAACAAGAACACTCTGTGATAATGTCATCTCAAATAAACAATATGAAATAACATAAATGGATGGGAAACGATATAAAGGTCTGGCCTATTCAAAGAAGAAGGAAGGCCCTAGTTCCCAGCATCCTCAAGAATCCAATCAGAGGTTCAATCATGAAATTCATGATTCACAAGGACCCAATCTTCCAGGTAATCCTGAGTTTTCTAGTCAACTGGATCTTCCCATTACTCTTAGGAAAGGTGTTAGATCTTGTACAAAATATCCCCTGTCAAACTCTGTGTCGTATGAAAATATTTCACCTTCCTATTGTACATTTATTTCACAATTGTCTAGTGTATCCGTTCCTACCAGCATCCAAAAGCCCTGAATGTTCCTGAGTGGAGAGAAGCTATTCTTGAAGAGATGAAAGCTTTGGAGAAGTACTCTACTTGGGAGAAAGTGGATTTTCCTAATGGGAAGACAGTTGTTGGTTGTAAGTGGGTATTTACTATGAAATACAACTCAGATGGATCCTTGGAGAGGTACAAGGCCCGCCTGGTAGCTAAAGGGTTCACTCAGACTTATGGAGTAGACTACTCTGAGACTTTTTCTCCTGTTGCTAAATTAAACACAGTATGAATACTTTTATCTATAGTTGCTAACCTTGATTGGCCATTGAATCAGCTAGATGTGAAGAATGCATTCTTAAATGGGAACCTAGAAGAGGAGATTTATATGGAACCTCCACCTGGATTCACTGAGAAATTTAGGGGTAAAGTGTGCAAGCTGAGAAAGTCTATATATGGACTCAAACAGTCCCCCAGAGTTTGGTTTGACAGGTTTACAAGGTTTGTTAAAGGTCAAGGATATATTCAGGGTCAATCTGATCATACTCTATTTACTAAAAGATCCACCAAAAACAAGATTTCAGTGGTGATTGTTTATGTGGACAATATAATATTGACTGGTGATGATGCTGAAGAAATGAGCAGATTAAAGCAAAGCTTAGCAAAAGAATTTGAGATTAAAGACTTGGGTCAACTAAAATATTTTCTGGGAATGGAAGTTGCAAGATCCAAGAAGGGCATTGTGGTTACCCAACAGAAGTATATTCTGGATCTTTTAAAAGAAATTGGATTGAATGACTGCAGACAATCAGAAACGGCAATAGATGTTAGTGTTAAGCTTGGAGAAGTCAAACAGGGAACTCCTGCAGATGTAGGAAGGTACCAAAGATTGGTTGGAAGGTTGATTTACTTGTCACACACACGCCCTGATATTGCTTTTGCTGTGAGTATGGTAAGTCAATTTATGCATTCTCCATTTAAAGAGCACCTTGAAGCTGCATATCAAATTCTTCGATATTTGAAAGGGACTCCAGGGAAAGGACTCTTCTTTAGGAAAATTGATAAGAGAGGGATTGAGGTGTATACTAATGCTGATTGGGCAGGATCAATCACTAATAGGAGGTCAACTTCAGGGTACTGTACATTTCTTTGGGGTAACTTAGTTTCTTAAAGAAGCAAAAAACAAAGTATAGTTGCAAGAAGCAGTGCCGAGGCAGAATTTAGATCTATGGCTCAAGGTATCTGTGAGGTTCTTTGGATTAAGAAGGTCCTAGAAGATCTTACTAAGGAAATTAATCTCCCTATGAAGTTGTACTGTGATAACAAGGCAACGATCAGCATTGCTCAAAATCCAGTTCAACATGACAGAACAAAGCATGTTGAGATTGACCAACACTTTATAAAGGAGAAACTCGATGAAGGGATAATTTGCATGCCATTTGTGCCAACTTCACAGCAAGTGGCAGATGTGTTGACTAAGGGCTTGTTGAAACAAGCATTTGAATTTCAAGTCAACAAGTTGGGCATGATAGATATCTTTGCACCAACTTGAGGGAGAGTGTTGACATTACTAAAGAATATTCTGATTTGATTTGACAACATTAAAGAATATTCCGATCTGATTTGATTTCATAATTAAGAGAGATTGACATAGAAGGAAAGGAATTAAATCTGTGATTAATAGAAATTGGCACGGAAGGAAAGGAATTAAATTTGTAATTAAGAGAGATTTTTATTTTCCTTTTGTTTGTAATCTTTCTTTCTAATGTCTCTTGCATCCTCTTATTTATTGGACTTCTTGTAAATTATAAAATAATGAAAAAGATTTAAGTTCTTTTTCTCTTCATCCAATTCCACAGCTAGGAGTTGATTAAAATAATTAACCTAAGTTTAATTAAAAAAAATCTAAAATTCGACACCACTCGCGAGCTCGCACGACTTCGACGCTGCCGCGGGGTTGCGCAACCCCTCAGCTATGATCGCGAGGATTGCAACTTGCGTGACTCTTCCTCTCCCTAGAAAATGAACATCAACTCCCTTAGAGCATCTCCAATGCAAGGTTTATGAGAAATTTGTAAAATCCAAAAAGTTGAATAAAAAGTCTCGAATCATTGTACAGATGAGGTTTGAGGATTGTAGTTTAAGAGCAGTAGTGAAAACTCAAACCTGCACTTTTGTCACGAAATTGATGTAATATGCATGAAGTCATGCAACCCATGCTAAGAATTGGATTACAAAAAAGATCATTTAGAGCTCTAACCATTGGAGATATTTCAATAAGCTTTCATATTATTATGTGGCATATTGGGATCATAAAAAAAGTTCATTTAGAGCTCTAACCATTAGAGATGCCCTTAGATCTCTAAATGAGCTTTTTTGTATTTTCCAATATGTCACATCATAAAAATAAAAACCTACTACTCTCTCCACAATCAAAAAACCACCCGACAAACCTTAAACCTCATTGTTAATTAATTACTAGCCTCACTCACATGGTTAATTTTGAGTGAAAAACACATGTTTGAATTTTTCACTAATGCTCTTAAACTAAAAATCTCAAACCTTATGCCCACAATGGTTCGAGCTTTTTTGCTTCACAAACCTTTCCAAAAATCTTGTATTGGAGATGCTCTTAGTCCCATAGAAACTTATTTCATTGTCTGACTCTTCCTCTCCCCTAAAAAATCAACATCAACCTCCCCTAAGGGCATCTCCAATGGTTAGAGTTCTAAATGAGCTTTTTTTTAATGATCCCAATATGTCATATCAATAATATGAAAACTTATTGGAACATCTCCAATGGTTAGAATTCTAAATGAGCTTTTTTGTGATCCAATTCATAACATGCAATTGTATGACTCTGTGCATATTATATCAATTTCGAGACAAAGGAACAGGTTTGAGTTTTCACTATTGCTCTTAGACTAAAACCTCAAACCTCACCTTTACAAATGGTTCTAGGCTTTTTATTTAGTTATTTTGATTTTACAAACCTCTCATAAACCTTGCATGGGAGATGACCTTATTTCACCAATTTGATGCAATATTTTGAAAATCAACATCACAGTGGTGATGTTCTTTGAAATACAAAACTATAATGGTATTGTTCTTTAAATGCAACACCACAGTGGTTAGCAAAAGGGGTAAAATAGGAAACAAGTACACCCTTTGGAAACAAATGCAGTGCCACAGTGAATTTTATATTTACATTATTGTTTAATAGTTTGTAAAATATTTGAATTTTGTTAGTAAAATATTTTGATAGAAATTCTCTCTATATGTTTGAATTATAAAAATCTATACTCAAAGTGCCTTATGTACATCTTAAATAACTATGACTATAATTAAATTAAAATTCATAAGTTAATTAAATATTAAATGAAAATTATAAATTTAATTATATTAAAAATCATAAGTTAATTAATTTATTAATTATAAATTATAAATAAATTAAATTAAAGATCATAATTAATTAAAATATTAAATGAAAATTATATAGAGATATTAAATGAAAAAATAATAAATAAAGATATATGATTTGTAAAATCGGGCCACCAAAAAGTTGTATGGAGGTCTTTTTTTTTATTATGGAGAGAATACTAGGTTTTTATATTTTTGATGTGGTTTTTATATTTTTGATGTGGCATTGATGTGGTATATTAGGAACTAATACAAAAAAGCTCATTGAGAGATTTAACCATTAGAGATGCCCTAATTAAAGGGTATGAGTTGGGCTTTTATTTTTTTTTAAAACTTCAATGAGATGAGGAAAATCACACCTTAAGCACGCGTTAACCTCTCAAAAGGCGCGCGCTTAAGCGCACTTCATTCAAGTATTGCACCTGAGTCACTTCCTAGGCGCAAATGGCGTGCTTAGCTGCGCCTTGCGCCTAGGCGCAGCCAAGCGCACACTTTTCACAACTATGATCTGAATTAATCCAAAAAAAAAAGGGACTGGAGTCCAATAACACTAGACAGCACCGTAAATAGAAAAGCATTGGCAGTCTGGCTAGATGGATTAAAAAAATACTTTTAATGCTCACCTTAGGAGGAATGGGATAGCTCTGAATTTCTGGACTGGGTTGGTGTGGCCTACATGGTCAGGACTACAGTATGCAATCAAGGTAATATATAAATAGGAGACAGAAGATTTGGATCAATTAATGTCTGAGTATACCATAATAAGGCTTCAATCAAGGAGTTGAACAGCATCATGCAAACATGTTTTTTTTAAACAACAAACCATGAACAAGGGAAAATTTAATTTCCAATGGATTTATTGGCAATAGTTAAGACACCATCAACAAGAACAAAAAATAATGGAATAAAAGACTGCCTACACTTTTCCTCTCACCAGTGTATTTTCCTTGGCCCGTCCCTCAATGTTACTGATATTATGATGGGAAGAGCTTTAGGTCGGACAAGCATATAAATGCCAATATAGCAAAGAGTCATTTAGAACTACCTTTTGAATTGATATTCGGTTTAAACAAATGATCACATCATTATCAACTCCAATCTTCCCTAGTGTCACAAATTTTTGTTAATTTACCTCAATCATCCTTTATTTAACTAATCTCATCAAAGCAAATTATTATCATAATCAAATATTTATAGAGTTCAAAATCAAGTTGGATAGGCAATGATGCACACATAGGGAACAAGAAAAAAACTGGATTACAATGCAACATAGCTACATGTATGTTGACATCCATGTAAGTTAGTACTCACTACTCAGTACACTTTTCTATATTTAGTTCTAGAGAAAAGTAAGCAGTAAGATATTCAATTATCCGTGTGTAAAAGTAGCTACATCAGCATAATAAGAAGTCAATAAAAACATGTGACATGTCACAGTCATATGAAACACCCATCGAATAACAAAATGGAATATGGTAGACACATGAAAAGTAGATGCAAGCCAGTGTGCCTACCCTTTTGCATAGCAACAAGATACTGATGAATGATTCTGATCCTGCTATTCAGCATTTTAATAGCACTGTGTATGCCAGTAAGATGAGCAGCCACTGTTGAAGGTACATGTATTTGTGATTTCCACTTTCATAATGAATATAATATTATTCACAAGCTTAAAATAAACAATAATATGCCATCTTTAATGCAAAATGACAAAAAGAGGCTCACATTGAGTTGCAGCAGATCCACCATCAGATGGTTTTAGATGTGCCACATGGTCCACTGAAATTCTCTCTGCTTCAACAGTCTTAAATGGGAAAAAATACATTTGGCTTATAACACTAGTTAACATCCAAAATACAACTTGATGACTAGAAAAATGAATAGCACCTCTATAGTGTAACTTGATCTAACAAATATGAGCTGTGGGATTCCATCAATAATGTGCAACTCTGGTAAGATGATCACAAATAGCAGTTGCAAGAAATGTTGATTGTTAGTCATGCCTCAAGAAATGAATTGAAAATCCAGGTCATCAAAAACAAATAAAATGAACCACAACTTATGTATGCAACTAAGCATGCCAACTTAATTTGCGTATTAAAGGTTAGTGTGTAGTCCGGCATGAACTTCGCCAATATCACAAGCATATATAAATGGAAATTATACCATTGTGCCAACTAGAATTGGATATTATATAACATACCCTAGTGAGCTGTGTGGAACATTCAACAGATAGTTTCTCATGCTGCATCATCATTAAATCAATTTAGATACAAAACCATCATGTTAGCATAAACAAGCATGAGCAAACCATAGTATCAACTCAAGCAAGCCCTAGGTGCCAATGAACTTTGACAAAGTTCCAATATAGAAAGTTTACTGCTAAAGTATATGGAAGGTTCCCCCTTCACCAACAGATTCAAGGATAATCCAAGAACATACAGAACTTGCTGCAATCTAATAAATCAAAGAGAATTACTTACCATGATCGATAAGTACCTAAATTACTGTGAATTAAAGGGCATAGTTCTGCAATGTCAAATGCCTTTAGACTAATACACATGAGAATTTAGCTCAACATATGTGGGGAATCAAGCAAATACAGATGATCTTCTATTTGCAATAAGAACAAAATATCAAGACAGTATTCAGCACTAGAAACTATATATAAGGAAATCCCCCAAAGACACTATAGCTCATTCGACGGGCAAGATGGAGGCAGCATATCCAAGGGCAAAAATGAGTGGGCACAGAGAGAAGGTGACCAAGTCAACAAAGAAGGAGAACATGACCTTGGCATTAGACTGAAGTAGGTGGATGTGCCATGGCTAGAGTTGTAAATGAACTGGACATTCATGAACATGCTCGGCGATTGGTTCGACAAAAGCTCATTTATATGGGTTTGATAGTTTGCACACCCGTTTGGTGCACACTCCTGGGCACTTGGACCCGTCCAAGAGTGTGCACCGAACGGGTGTGCAGGCTAAACTCTCTCTCTCTCTCTCTCTCTCTCTCTCTCTATATATATATATATATATATATGTTGCCCAACTCCCATGCCCGACTTGGTGTGCGAGGCGCCCAGAAATGATCCGGGCACTCGAATGTTTGTGAGAGTCGCACACGGGAGTCAGATAGCATAATAGGGTTATATATATATATATACACGCACACCCACCCACACACACACACACACACATGCTAGTGAGCTCATAATTATAAATTAATTCCTCAATTTTTAATCTAAAATACATAAAAATTTAGTAATTTATATTTTTTACAATCTTAAATTATTCATAATATGTTAAAAATAAGAAAATATGTGTAATGCATTAAATCAATGGTTAACCTAAATTACAAGGACTACAATGTAGTTAGTTAAGCTTGATAAAAAGCTCGAGCTCGTCTCAACTCAATAAGATTTTTAATAAACAAACTTGAACAGGCTCGTTAAGAAAATGAACAAGCTTGAACACCATCAAACTGTTCAAGCTCGACTAGACTCAGCATTTACACCCCTAGCTAGTCTTCACCTCGAGTTGTTCAACAAGTGTTGTTGAGTTAACAACATATATTCATAGTGGGGCTTCCAAAATAAAGGTCGAGTTTTCTTCTTCCTAATGTTATGCTCCTGTTGTGGTCTCCAAATAGGTCATATGACCTCAACAAAACTATCTGAGAAGTTGTAGTGAGCCGCTATAAGTATCTCTAGTACATTAAATGGGTCAACTGTGGAATGGCTATGGTACTAGGTGTTAAGGATACACACAAGCTGAGAGGATCAGATACCAAGGATAAGTAGTGTTTGTGTATGGAAAGGAGAACCTAAATCTCCTTGGATTTATTGGGAGAAGAGAACTCAGATCTTCATGGAAGAGGATAAAAGTGAAAGAAATTGTTTGGACTAACTTGCTTGATATTATTATTGTAAAAATATTACAAATAAAGTTTGTCACTCTTTCCTAACTCTAACTCCTACAAAATATCCTCAGTATGAACCAAATTGCTATACAACTCTTTAAATTGAAACTAATTGCAATTATAAAAAATATATAATTAATACTAAATCAAATGGAAGTATTATGTTAAGTCCACATTGATCGCTGAATGGCAAGAAGAAACTGATATGACCATTAATTCCTAACATCCTTGAATGAATCCTACAAAATTGTAAGAGCATGTTCACGTACCACTTTCATAGATGGTAAGTGGAAGATCCTTTTGAGAATGGTTTATCACAGGATTTAGAAGAACATAAACTGGACTCTCATTAATGTCCATCAACTGCTTAACAAAAGATGTTACATAAGAAATAAAAAAAATAGAGAAATAACTATATCCTCATTAAAGTACTCAGAAAAATTGCAAGTGTAACATATAACAGAAGCATCACAAAACCAAACCAAGACAAGAAGCATCTTACAAGAACAAAATCTTAAAGAAAGACTCAAAAATTGAAGTATAGAATAACTTTCTAGTGAAATTTTCAATTTCGTAAAGATGATTAGTTCATTGAGACATTAACCTTTTCAAAATCATTTACATGTATTTGGTACAATAAAATCCATGCAGATACCAAATGGCAGTCTCATATCAATCTTTCTCATATTTTACACTACAGATGGACAAAGCTTGTGAACCTAAAATAACAGAAAATGTCATAGAATAAGATAGGGATGATTACTTTAGCAGTCTTACAACATACAGTAGTTTATTTAGTAGAGGCTATATGATTGAAAGCTGGGAAATCAAACAGACAAATCTTATATCAATCTTTTTCATAATTTAGATTACAAATGAACAAAACTTCTGAACTAACAGAAAATGTCATAGAATAAGATAGGGAAGATTATTTCAGCAGTCTTATTAAAATACAGTAGTTTAGCTAGTAGAATGTTGGGAAATCAAATAGCATCCCTGAAGGAAATAAACATGACAAAGTAATGTATCTAACTATCAAATTTACAAATGAAATAAATATAGAATAGGCCAAATGAAGATGGTCTTCAGAGAGATTAAGAAATATGATTTTCTTTGGAAAAAAAAAGAAAGACTTGTTTTATAATCCAGGTCATTGTGTTGTCACATCCACATAAATGAGCTAGAGCTGTACACTCTGATAACCAAGTAAGTTGCATTTTTCTGATCAAGAAGAATGAGCACAGATAAATTAATTAAGCCAACATTAAATAAGCCATATAACTATCCTAGAATAAGAAAATAACCAAATAGAACCATGAGATGAAATTGAGATCTATAACGAGAATGTCAAACTTACAGCTTTATGGATCTGCAGATCTGATTCTTGTGCTTCGCTACCCGTTGAATACCAACCCAGTATATAGAAGTTAGGAAATACCTTCTTATCTGCGCCAGAGTAAAGCATAAGTCACTTAAAATAACAAGAAACAACCAAACCCTAGAGCGGGATCAACGAGATCCAACACCGTCAGCAAGCTAGAATGCCAGAAACAGAAATGGTCATGGAAATAGGGCGTGGGAGTTTGATTACAGAGCTCTTGCTTCTTCTCGAGGAAGGAGCGGTCCAGGGAGTGGGTAAGGGGGTCGTAGAGGAGCTCGAAGCTGTTGAAGATCTCGACAGTTCGGCCTCTCTGGACGCCGATGACACATCCGAATACGCGGACCGCAGTCGCAGCACCGCCGCTGCCGCCGCTGCTTCCGCTACCATCATCAGTGTGATGAGTCTGGGCCTTGACACGGGTGTGGTGATCGGAGATGTTGACGATCACCAGCGGGTGGAGCTTGAAGGTCAGCCCGCTGCCCGCCGACGAGGACGCCATCGCTGCGCCGCCCCGCTCTTCGCCGCCGCTGCCGCGAGAGTCGAAGAGAGAACCCGATCCTCTGCCCTTCTCGCTGTCTTTCTCCTCTAGTAAAGTTCGTTCCAACTTTCTTTTCCAATTTATATTTTATTTTATTTTATCAAATTCCTTCAAAATCATATTAAAAATTCAACTTATGAAATTAACTTTAAATATATAAAATTTTAGCCATGCAAATTGTGCAGTGATAAATAATTTATAATAGAAAATAATAATATTAAATAATCAGTAAACTAATTTATTATTTGGAAGAGCATAAAAAAAAACAGAATAAACAATATCAAAATACTCTAAAATTAAATGTTAATCCACTATTGGACCTCGCGGCACTCCAGTGGTTGGCCGTCGGCGATGCTCCTCCAGAGCTCCGGCGGCCCATAGCAACCTGTAGCACTCAGCTTGTGCTTGATGCACACTGTCTGAACAACCAATACCGGTTTGCTGCACTGGTTTTGGATTTAAGCAATCCAATCTTTCTCAAACTACGAATCCTGTGTGCCTAAAGGATGAATTTGTTAACTTTTTTACTGGCTCAAATGAACTTAGTCTGCGCCTATTTTCCAAAGTAGGTCCATTTTCTTGAGAGAAAGCAGCATCTGTGTACAAACTTTGGTGGGTATGTCTTGAGACTGATTGTTGCATGCCCATGATTAAGTTCGTGACGATCTGTCTGTCACGGTTGAAATGCACCAAACTTGTAGCTGCGAAAAGAGAGAGAGAGAGAGAGAGAGAGAGAGAGAGAGAGAGAGTTGGGAAAGATCAAAGATGTCGTTTTTCTGTGAGCAGTGGTGTTTTTATTCTGTTTCTGGTACTCTTTACTTCTTTAGCTCTTTCTACATGGAGAGAGAAAGCAAGAAAAGGAAGGGGGGAAAGGTTTAGGGCAATGGGAGAGCTGCGACTCATCGCTTCCGCCGGTCCGCGCCGAAAACCCTAGTTTGGACGCGATGCATCCTTCTCCCGAGGTATGGAACTTGATCCGATCCCCTTTGTCAATGGTTCAGATTGCGTTACTGCGGTGCAAAGTGCGAGGATATTGAGAAAAATCGAGATTTTGGGGCGATTTAGGAGGAACTTGTCGGGTTTCTTTGTTCTTGACTTGGGATTTCGGATCGACTTGCATTTCTGATAGATCGATCTAGCAAAACTGAAGAGGGATTGTGGTGGATGGCCGTGTTTGGTAGGGAACTTCAACCTTGCGTTCTTGTTCCGGTTTCTGCAGATTTCGTGCTTGCTTTCGCACCCGTGATTTCTGCAGAACGATGATCTGAGAATTTGGAAGTCATTTTGATAGCTTATGCTTCAGCATATAGTCTCAACTCAACAATTAGATTTTGTTATTGTCTTTCTCTGAGGTGCACTTATCTCCTCTAAAATCGTATGCAAATATGAAATCCGAAGGTGTTTCTTGTGTTTGGTTGCATGATCAGATTTTATTTGAAAAGAGCCCTCATCTGATTGCATTTGTCAAAACTACTTATCTGAATATGTATGGATGCACCATGA
Organism: Zingiber officinale; assembly: GCF_018446385.1. Classification (NCBI taxonomy): domain Eukaryota; kingdom Viridiplantae; phylum Streptophyta; class Magnoliopsida; order Zingiberales; family Zingiberaceae; genus Zingiber; species Zingiber officinale. The sequence continues at coordinate 89,343,420 of NC_055992.1, read as the reverse complement.
ATGTATAGGTTCAGTTTGAAGAAATAGAAACTTAAAGCGATTCAAACATCCTTTGTTTGTGATCAAGAAATGTAAATATCTTTACAGATACTGAAACTAGGGTTCATAAAACTCACCTGTCTTGTTTTAACTTAGACGACCAAGGTGGAACAAATCAGTGCATCTGTACCTGGATAAATCATGGAGCGATGCTCTTATTGATAAAAGCAATTCGGAGCAGATCTGCTATCAAGATTACAATCTTGGTTGAATTGTTAAGCTAAAAGCTTGTCTTTTGCAGCAGTTTTATCTTGTAAAAAGATATATGTTCCTGTGTGCAAAAGAACAGAAACATTATTTGTCTTTTAATAACAAATATAAGTGTTGATTCAAGATCTTAGAGCTGGGCAGATTTCTAAAAGAAACAAATTTAATCTTGTATCCATGTTTTAATCTTAGCTATTCATTGTGTGTGCATGTTGGTGCAATGTACTAGACAAGAAGGTGTTCAGGAATGGTAGTATCTATGACAATTATTTCCCTGTAATTATGTGCCTTTTGTCTTATTTAGCTAAGTTCATTTTAATTTGCTAACTTTCAGGAACGTTGCCTGAGTTTAAGCTACACTTGGAATTTTAATACATCGCATAATGGATATGGGGCAATGGCCGCTCTACATGATCGTTTGATGCTATGACTTCTGCTTAGTTAGGAATGGGCTATGGTCATCATCTGGGAGGAAGCTCAATAAACTATTCACAAAATGAGTGTTTACACGAGGAAAAATTGCTACTTGAGATGACTCCCGATGTTGATTCCGACAACTTTGATCTTGCTGAAGTTGGCTGTGAGCATATTATGATTGGAAGTCGAACATGCAGTGTCCCATATGAGCTATATGATCTTCCTGATTTGAAAGGAGTGCTCTCTTTGGAAACTTGGAATCATCAGTTAAATGAAGATGAAAGGTTTTTTCTCGCAACTTTTCTTCCAGACATGGACCAAGAGACGTTTTGGCTTACCGTAAAAGAATTGCTTACGGGTGATGAAATGTTATTCGGAAGCCCACTCCACAAGTTCTACACAGGAATGAAGGGAGGACTTTATTCTCCACAAGTTACTTATTCGAGAGAATGCCTAGTTTTCCTACAGAAGAATGAATACTACCATCGTGTTCGATCGTACCACGAGAACATGCTCCAAGCATTTTCAGAAATGAAGAAATTATGGGATGGGTGTGGGCAAAACCTCACTGTTGAAGAAAGAATTCACATTTGGAAGAGCAGGAGGGAGAACAAGCCTAGGTTCTTGGTCGATTTAAATACATTTCCAGATGAAGACATATTAAACAAGTGTGACGAAAGTGTTGAAAGTTTACCATCATCAAAGGCGGCCCGCTGTGTAAATGGACATTACTCAACAATTCTTTTGAATGGTTTGGTTCGTAACATTAACAGAAAAGGAAAGGGAGTGTTGAAGTTAAAGCCAATCCTGACAAAACCAGTGCAAAGTCAGGTCATGGAACCATCGCCAGATAAGCCAGAGCAGCCATCCAAGGGGTTGCCAAAAGGTGTTCTGAGAATAAAGCGTAAATATGATCATCATAGTCAGGTGACACCAAGAGTAAACCTGGAACAAATTTCTGCATGGAATAATTGTGCACCCAATTTCTCGTCTCACCAATTTGCTTTGAAGAAGGATGAAGGTGATATTAGCGAGAAGTCACCCATTTTGTGTCAGATGAATAGAGACGGAAGTGCCTTTAGAAGCCCAGAGATCATACATGGTAGTAAAAGACAGGAAATTCCATATGCTTATACCAAGTTTTCTGAGATCTTCGAAAAGGAACCAAAAATGAAGAACTATGTGAGGCAAGATGGTCCGGAGATATGTAGAAAACAGCTCCTCTCAAGGTTTGATCAGAATTTGAGCAATTATGCTTTGGATGCCGGTCACAGCGGGGACTGTCAAAATATGACAAAAAAAACCTCAACTGTCTTAAAGGGTCGACAAAATATACCGATAGAAGAAAATTCTGCTGGCACGAGGAAATGTCACCTTCGGCTTGCAGTTGAAAATCATAAAGAAACAAGGCTAAATACCACAGCCATCAGAGAAGGTTTACTGATCTCAGATGTTCGTAGCGACAATTCTGAACATTTGGGGAATGGATCTAAAATTGATAGAGCTAATGTAGCAGTATCAGGGGCTGAAAAATGCCCCATGTTTCCTATAACATATAAGAGGAAGAAACCATACAAAAAGGTCAACCACAAGGACACTCTCAAGCAGCAACCACAAGAGCCAGTTGCAGTTTGCTTGGATTCGAGCACTCCAATTGGAGCAGTGAAACCACAACGGATGGCAATTAAGATCAAGTTCCGAGGCTTGACAGGTCAGAGTGGTTAATGATAACAACCGGCATCGCTTCTGATTGGCATTAGCCTGTGTAAATATAATGACTGAGAATCTTTATCCATCGTCTGCAATTCAATGAGTGATAGAGCCTCCTTCCATGAAAGCCATAGCTATTAATTAGAGGTCACTGCACTTCTTGTTAGGCTTTTATTACGAAAATCAAGCATACCAATATACTTGATTTTGATGGCTTCCACAAATAATTCTGGATTTGCCCTTTGAACTGATCTCATGTTGATTGCCAAAGGAACAGTCAGCAAGTACCAACTGCTCCAACTGATATGTTCTGGTCTTCATGTGCTTCTGAACTTTTTTGCTCTACATGATGGAATGTATATCGTTCTGCAAGCTACATCTTGATTTAGATGAAGCACTGAAATTTCCTCACACTTTTCACTAGTTTGACAAGTTCACTTGTAATTGAAATGTATGAGTAATGTTCATACAACTAGTTGGCTAATTGGTTGAACTCATTTCTCGGTCAAAGGTTTTGTCATGATCAGTTTAAGCTTTCATTTTTAGTTTCAAACTGAAATGAACATGTCACTTGCTCGACTTGTTTGTAGCAGTAGTTTCATTGGTTCAAATATCAACTCTGTTTATTTCAAGAAGAAAAATACCATACAGTTTCTTCTTGTGGTCAAGTTTTTCAAAAATCATATAGTGTTAATCTTTTTTTCCCCCGATTTGCTTGTTTCATGGATGTGTAACTCACTAAATGTATATGCGCTTTAATCACTTAATTATTTCTAAATATTATTGTAGAATAACTATTTGCACTATAATTTTTGTGGCAAATATCATCACAGATTTAATTCTTAAGTACTATAATTATCTGAAGTAATAAGCAAAAAATAATTAATACACATTCGTTTCACTATGCTTCTGTATCTTTTAACATTTTGAGCCGTCATTTTCTCTCAAAATGTTTTTTTAGTCCTGTTATAATATCTTAGCTGGCTGTTATCCGGATGGAAATCCATTATCAATCACATGTTCATCACGCAAAATGGCAAGATCTCAATGTTATGGCCTTGACAGTTCTTGAGGTATAAATGGTGTGATAATGAGGACAAGACAAGATATGAATGCTAATTAAATTATAATAAGATATCTCGATTGGTAAAAAAATTGATCATGTACCTTGCAACTACGTCACATTTTACAACAGGGGCCAAAGACTGAAAGGAATCAACTGGAGTAGCGACTGCAAATGCTTTGGCTTCCAGGTTTCATCAGAATTGCTGAGCTACGGCAGCTTGTCAGAACTTCGAAAGGATACAGATTGCACATGTAAATTCTACCAATTGTTAACAGGAACAAAAAAAGAAAGATATTTGGTCCAGTAAGTGAAATCTTGTCAGCTGGGCAGTTCGCATGCATACCTGGTCAACAGGAACAAAAAGAAAGGTATTTGGTTAGAACATCAAATAGACTTACAAATAGCTTGTAAGAGAGGTGAAAGGGTTCATCAGCCAAATGCAAGAAAGAAGCATGGCAAAAAGCATAAGTAATCTAACAAGATGGAAAGGAGGATAGAGGAGTGGCCACAAGCTTTTTATTCTGAAAAGTATTAATCTAAAAAGTAGTGATAGACTACCCATGTCTTTGTCAAAGATCTCTAATACAGTTACGACAAAACATTTTAAAGAAGAAAACTCGAGGATGATTGGTTTACCAAGCTGTTTCAGCATTCTATCATCCTTAATCTCCAAAAATCCACTTAAGGCATAAGTAACAAGATTCACCTCCACAGAAATTACTTGTGTATTGCTTTCTACCAACCTGCTTTGTCGGTTCCATATTTTAAGTTTAAATATCAAGCAGTTTAAGCTGAGCTCCTACACCAACCTCACCTCTAAAATATCAAGAAAAAGAAAGGATAAAAACAGAATCACAGATGCCAAAACTGTGACTGGTTTATGCCAAAATTTAGCTATACAAAGCAAAGAATTTTCAAGAAATAGGGAAGTTTTGCATAGCTCATCATCAACACTTTAGCTTGTCATCATTTTGACTGAAGGATTGTTTATCTGCATTGCTATATTTTAGTGCCTTCAAGTGCCTCCTTTCATGTTTTCTATTTTATGGTAGAACAACAAATCTTCGTTCATATATATCAGGATCCTTGTTTGTCTTACCTACTGCATGGCATCGTACACCAGCTTTGTACTTTTTCCCTGCAAGTTATACAGAACATTGAGGTCAACTATGCTACAGCCCAAGATAATTTAAAACACGAATGAAACTATGCATTGAGCTGTTCAAGTTAATGAAAGTGCAAGTCCCATAATTTTTAAATAAAATGACACAATGTTTAAATACATCAGAGTCAAAATACAGTGTATTAAATGGTAGACAATCTTTTCCTAAAAGAAATAACTTCATTGGCTATCAGTGTATAGAACTGGTAGACATAGTGATGAAATAACTACTCATGCATTTCAACTTAATGTAATTTGTCACACTTGCAATAATAAAAGACAAAAATAACATCAAGAAGGCTTACAAATTCCAACTTCTATGTTGGGAGAGACAGCGGCCAGGACTAAAAAATGAGATATTATCCTCCAGAGGATTGTGAACATGACAAGGTCATAATTAACTGACCGATCCCTTTGATTCATCTGTAGTTACTTGTAAACTACCTTGACTAACTACTCTGATATTGGAAGCATCTATGCATTCAATTGGTTTCTTCTCATCATGCCCTTCAGATTCAGATGTGGGAGGGGCAGTATTTTCTTGCAAATAATTTCTAGAAACACTGGAATTGCTTGGTAAGTCTTGGTCGGAACCCTGTGCTACTGTTTCTTTAGAAAAATCGTTGTTTTCACCTATCAAACTCTGTGAATGCTCACAGGAATTTTGTGCCATGGTATTGGACTCCAAAATAGGCACGGTGGCTTCTTTAGTATTTGCCAAGGCCGAACTATCATTCTTGATATGGTTGTGATCCTCACAAGGTTTATCAGAATTAGTACATACAGAACCATTTATTTCCTCTAAATGATTACCTCCTATTGCATTGCAAGTTACATTATCTCTCTTAACTCCATTAGTCATTAAATCCTTTTCTGCACAGATCCTTGTTGAGTCCGAAATTGACTCATGATGGCTGCCACCAAAATTTGAAGAATTTGAATGTTGAGGCACATTAGGATTTCTTTTGGATAATGCTTTCTGTTGACAACTCTTTGGATCCAAATCTTCTGTCTTCCTAAAAGCAGCATTAATGCTTGCATTTGGAGCAGATTTTGGTGCTGCAACAGGAGCTCTTGTGACCTTTCCATATTTGGGTGGCAAGGTCTTTCCATTACTTGATGCCAAGCAGCTTGGGCAATGCCATTCTGCTTTAGGAATGCCTTTGCTACCATAAGATTGAAGACATTTCAAATGGTTTCCTTTCTCACAAGCATCACAAACGAGCAAACTTTCTGTATCTGAAATCACATTCTTGCATATCTGGCAATTTAGAGAAGCATTCATATAGTCACTTGATGGAGGAATCCAGTTTGGACGATCCAGAAGTTTTGATTGCAATATCCTCTGCACGCTCTTAGTAATGTCATTGTGATTGGTATAAAGAGGTGTAGGAACAAATGCCAAACCTTGAGAAGGTTGATGTGCAATATGCAGGCCTCTTTGTCCTGCTTGAACCATAGAAGGCTTTATTTCCTGGTTTTTCATCTGAAGCGCAGATTGGTTAGTGTTTACATCAGCAATACCCTCATACTTAATTAAAGTATGATCCAACATCTTGTTTGGTTGGCTAAACCTTGCCACCGCATCAATGGATGGTGATTGCATAGAAGAGATGGTTGGGATTTTCTGATGCACATTTTCAACTACAATAGAAAACAACTTAAACATCAAGAAAAAGATAAGGACATCAAATATTACATGTTAGAGGGAAACCAACTTCCAAACAACTAGAAAAGAAGAGGATTCACAAAGGAAAAAGTACCATTTATATTTGTGCTAAACAAAGGATTAAGCCCTTGGCAGACAAGTCCTTAGCAGTATGCCAGGCCATACTACCTTGTATCAAACTAAAACATAATTAGGAAACACAAACGTTACTGATACTAATACCACATTGTTATCTCTGACTGGCACCAGTATCTGTTCTTTATTAGACAAGAACTATGACTAATACTAATTCACATAAAAATTAAGCAAGGAACACCAAGACATGCTTCGAGATGCAGTTTTCTATGCTTCAGATATTGTTTGTAACCATCAGTTTACAGGAAAGAAAATCCTCAAACTCCATCACCAACAAGGGGCCATTGACACGATAAGTAGATTGTAGAAATAGATAACTTCTATCTTCTAAACTCTCATAATTTAGCACTTTTCATGGTCCTTAATAAAGTTGTGAAATTAAGCAAAAAGGAAGTAAGAAAATTGTAGATGCATTAATGGAGAAGTCAACCCAAACAAACTCAACAAGGTCAGAATTTCACAACTGATGGATAGTCAGAACAGTTATTGTCAAAAGATTTTACCTTGATCTCGAGTCAGATAAGCTGGCCCATTATGTTCTGGAGGCAAAGCCCTATCAAGCGAACCAAATGAATATTTTATGGTGTTGGCACCAGCTTGCACATCATTAATCTGTGACTGCTTCAAATTAGGGGCAGCACTAGCCAGAACAGGAACATGAGATGAAGCTAAAGAACTACAAAAGCCTCCAGAGGATGTTAGCATAGAACTCTTGTCCTGTGAAAACCTAGAAGCACCATATGCCATAGTACCACGAGATTCAGATTTTACACCAGCAGATACAGGATACCGTAGAGGAGAATGAACTGATGAATGCTCATTTATTTCCTTGGACTCTTCCATCTGTTGAATCAGACCAAAAGCATAGGTTGTCAGATAAGCGAGTAAACCTTATAGGCATGTAAGACCCACATTTAAGAAAATTGTCATATCTCACATTCAAACAAATTCCACCATGAAAACTGGAATGCAAGTTATTTTGAATCACTGTGCTTTCCAAGAAAAGCCAAAAGAACGTGGATATCATATTAACATGTAATTAAGCGGGTGTAAGCAATATATAACCAAACCTCATTACAATGTTCAGAAATTTCTTTGTATTTTCCTTAAGTATTGAAAGAAATCTGAGAATTAACATTGGCATTTCCTACTTAATAACAATAAAAACAACAAACGTGTAAATAGACTACAATATTACACTATTTCAACACTGACAATCTTCACATTTCAATAAAGTTGCAGTAAAATGAAATCTAAGAAAAAAAAGTGGCATAGTTTAGTTTTACTGCACTGGATTTATTCTAGAAAGCAATTCAGAAGACCAAGTGGATGTGCGCTACAGAAGCGTAACACTCCTAAAGAAATGATAAAACTACAAACAGAATAAGCAAATATGTTTAGCGTCCTGTCAGGAGATATTTTGAGAGACCCAGGACAAGAAAATAATAATGTCCTAACAGATATGACCTTGAACTTTCAGAAACTTAACTCTTCACTTTAGAAATAGAAATGACCGAAGGGAAATTAAATCAGAATGGATATGGCAGTCTGGACTATGAAGATGGATATGTTCTTCAAAAGTATGCGGCTCGTTACCCTTCTCGTCATTATTTATAAGATCAATTTGGGTTAACAACCGGAACAAGAGATTGGAGCAAATGGCAGACATATAACAAAATATTGATTTTCTAGGTAATCACCACCTTGATGCGAGTCAGAAAGATCCAACATATACATAAATTGTAATTCTACCTACTGAAAATATCAACCTATAGCAAGAATACCAAAATAAAAACAACAACTAGTAGGCATAATCTCAGGCTAGTTATGTCTCACTAAACGTATGTTCTTCCACCATTGCACTCTGTGTAGGGCTCTCCGGTAACAAGAGCAACAATGGTTATAGGAAAAGGGACAGGAAGACGGACCTTTTTCTTGGTCAACATCAACTTCTCTGCAATGGACATCTTGGGTGGCCGGAATCCCAGAGCAGGATCCTTGGACCTGTTCAGCCCCAGATCCTCTGCCACGACCCTGACTGCCTCCGTGGAGAAGAGCTCCTTCGGCCTGACGGCCTCGCACATCACCACAAGCCTCTCCCTCGCCTCCGCCACCAGCGCCTTCTCGGCCGCCGTCGGCTCCTTGCCACCGCGCACCTGTCCTATGGCTGACAAAACCATCACGATCTCCGCGACCCGCTTCAAATCCCCGTCGTCCCTCGCCCTCTTCCCCGCCTTCGGAGCCGCACCGGCGGCGGGGCATTCCTCTCCCATCCTCGCGGAGCGGGCCTGTAATGGAAAAACAGATCGAGAGCCATGAGAGACGAGGGAGATTGGAAACCCTAACGAGAGAGGGGGCGAGGTGGAAAGATCAAAATCGGGGAGAGGTTCGGTTTAAATACCGAATCGCGCGGGAGCGAGACGTGTGAGGGCGTTCGATCGAGCGTTTAGTAGAAGCGATGACGGGGGGAGTTCGAGTCGGAGGAGAGATTTGAGCAGCAACGAGAGCAAGCATAAAAGCGAGGGTGTGGCAGCGAGGGGTTCATTTTTTTCGCCCTTCTTTACTAGATTAATCAATATTTCTTTTTCCCGATCGCAGATGCCTCCGATCCAAAACCATTCAGGCTGTCCAGATGGGATCGGATACTTCTCCTTCAACTACACTAGCCATAAAATCCAATCACAATCAGCCACTTGTAGTTCCCCTTTATTTTTTCCACTCAGTATTTGATGTTTTATGCTCTGTTTACTTCGGCTAGCAAAAAAAATAAAACTTAGAAAATATTTTTATCCTTCATTAAAATTTTAAAAGAGAAGAAAAATATAGTTCGGATAATTTTAAATTAAAATTGATCATCTTAAAATTTAACGAAAAATAGCGAATGAAAAAAAAACACATATACCTCTTTTCATTCACAAAATTATACTATATACTTAAAAAATGACGCATGTACCCTTTTAAACTCATAAAATTACATCATATATCCAAAAAATGACGTATGTACTATTTTTTAATTATAAAAATTATACTGTATGTACTCATCTTCCTCAATCAAGGTAAACAAGTATACAGAGAAAAAAATTTCTTTCACTTTCCATTCTCTTTCCATGCCTCTAGATTTGTTTCATTCATCCATCATTCACTCCTTTAGGTAAACAAAGCATTAGTCTTTTTACGGAGACGACAGGCTAGCGATGTCTAAGACTCGCCTTGGTGCAAATTAGGTCTTACCAGGTTATGTACCGGATCTACTAGTGTGTTTTTGAGTTTGGGATTGAATTGCCACTCGACCTATACTTGCTAACGGATCGCAAAAATAGATGACTTCAAATCTGGATCTGCCAAGCACCCCTTTCTTGTCATTGGCTGGTGTTGTGTGTCAAATTGGTGTCTTTAATTTGTGCCCCTCCCCATCTATTCCAAGACCTATAAAAAAATATGAGAAATGATATGCTCCAAGAACTAAATGCATGAAAGGCTCAAGGAATTAGTTATTATATTCTACGTAGAAAAAGGCCTTGGGCCTTCTCTCTCTGTTTAGCTCCCTCCTCTGACTAAAACCCTAAGCTGTGCTTGAAACTGTGCTCGAAAGGCTCAGATCTCCTCCGATTTCTCTTTTATGTAGAAGGTATGCTTGAAGCTCAAATCTCCTCCACCCATGGCTGCAGGTCCTCCACAGGCGCACGAAGCAGAGATCCATCACCAGCGAAGCTCCTCCATAACCGACCGAACCCTAAAGCCGCAACCACTAACAAAGAGATGTCATCCCTAGTGATGTCATGGAGCGAAGCTCCTCCACGGCCAACCGAACCCTATCACCACAACCACCAGCAAAGCAACGCCACCCCCAGCGAAGCTCCTCCACAGCCTAAGCCTAAGCCCTAAAGCTCCTCCACCAGTAAAGCTCTGCTACCCAATTTTATCGGTCGCACAAAGGGCACTTACTCCATGACCAAACCCTAAAGCTGGAGAAGGGGTCTGTACAGGTTTGATTTTATTTAGTTGTTGAGCATGCCCTATTATAATTGCTTCCATGATTGTATGGGTTTGTTTTTTAGCACTTGATTAATCTTGATGTTATTCTTTCTGTCTTCCTCTTATCCACCTATAGAATAACTAACAACATTGAACATTAAGCTTTTTGCATGCTTACTTGAGAACATTAACTACAGCATTGGGCCATAATCAATAAGGCCCATTGGACTCTCTGGGGCTTGACCCGTCTAAGGGAATGATGGATTAGTAAAAGAGCCTAGTTTCAACTAATGAAATAGTAAGTGTAAGAGTATAATATATTCATTTTATAAGGAGTTGAGGGGTGTTGGGCTTCAGGAGTGGGGTCTTTGTTTAGGAATTGTCTAGTGTAAAGTCGAGTGACTCGAGAAATCCGATCTGGAGTCTTAAGGGAGTAAAGCTTAGTGACTCAAGGATCTAATCAGGAGTCTTAAGGGATAGAGCCCCACAACTCAGGGGATTTGATTAGGAGTCTTAAGGGAGCAAAACCTAGTGACTCAAGGGGATCAATCGAGAGTTTTAAGGGAACATAGCCTAGTGACTCAGGGGGATCCGATCAGGAGTCTTTGTTAGTGCAAGGTGCGTCATAATCGAACCCGAGTTTTGATGTTGTCAAAAGTTCAAGTCAAGTCTTATTGTGATATGATGAATTAACTGTTGGACCGTTGCAGACTGGCTTGAAGGGGGGGTTGGATAGCCTGTAAACACAAAAACAAAAATCAACCCTTCTCGAACTCTCAACAGAGCACTTGCATAAATAAATTAAACAAATAAACTAAAAGTAAGAGACAAAACAGATTTACTTGGTTATAACTGGGGAGGTTGTTAATCTAAGGAGGATGAAGCGCACTAGAATATCTCCTTCAAGTGGAGAAGCCTCTTACAACGTTTAAGCACAGAAACAGAAGCTCAACTCTAAACTTAAAGCACACAAGCGTTGGAATTACAATTCTTGAGTTCGTTGAAAAGCTTCTGAACTAAGGCTATATTTATAGCCTTGGTTGGGGTGCCTGGAAGGGTTTCGGGCGTCGTGGGGGGATAAAACTTTATCCCCCAACATTCAGATCGTAATTGACTCGATCTGGTAAAAAATGAACCTCCGGGCGCCCGGACCTAAAAGTCAACTCAAGTTGGTTTTTTGGTCCGGGCTCTCTGCTCTGGTTCAGCTCACCTTTGGTCTGGGTCTTCCGCTCCGGATCCGCTCGTTTGGATAATCTCTGTCATCTGGAAAAGGGCTCACCTGAACTCAAGTTCCAGTCTTCTCGAGCAGGCTTCTACTCCGGCTTCTCGTCCCTCGGAATCGCCGCGTGTTTCCTTCTCGTCCGCCAGCGTACTCATCCGCAGTCTTCGTCCCTCGGTCGCATCCCATGCCGACCTTCTAGCTAGCTGCGTCTCTTGCTCCCCGAGCAATTTTCCGCTCCGGCTTCTCATCCTTCGGAACCACCGCACGCTTCCTTCTCGTCCGCCGGCATACTCTTCTGCATCGCCTTGTCCCTCGGACGCACCACGTGCCGTTCTTTTCGCTAGCTGCGTCTTCCGCTCGATTATCTGTGCTCCTAAGCTCCTACACACTTAGACACAAGGTTAAAAACACACAGGACCTAACTTAACTTGTTAATCACACCAAAACAACTTTGGGGTTCCAACAATCTCCCTCTTTTTGATGTGATCAACCCAAGTTAAGCTAGTGTAAAAATAGACATTAAAATAAACTAACTAATTTTTGTAATTAAGTGCAAACAGATAGAAAAATTATTTTTGGTCTACCTCCCCCTAGACTTATACTTCCTCTCCCCCTTTGATCACATAAAAAAAATGGGGTTGCAAGAAAAAATCTAAGGGTTAAGACTTAGAAAATTTTGAGAACTTTGAAAATGTTTACAATAATTTTCACAGAAGCAGTCTAAAATTTTTTTTTCTAAGTATCGCTTTAAGTAAAAACAATTTTGACTTTGGCAATTTTGTAAAAATATTTTTGAAAATTCTAAGTAAAAATTTAAGCAGAAATTTTTAATTTCAGAAAAACTTTTAACTTAGGCAAAAATATTTATTTATTTATTTTTATTTAAACAAAATTCGTTCTCAAGTTATTGTCATTTCTTTAATATCATTCTGATATCTAAATTTCCATTTTAGTCTATCATAATTTCTCAAATCATAATTTTCCATATTTAAAACAAACAATATTAAGCATGCAAAAAATTCTTTCGACAATATAATTGGTAAAAAAATCTTTCAGCAATGTTTCTAATTTGCAAGATTCGTTCGACAAAGTAGTTTGTAACTCACAAGAATCTTTTGGAAATGCTTCTAATTTGCTAAATTCTTTCAACAAAAAATTTTCTAATCCGAAAAACTCTTTCGACAATTCAATTTTGAATTTGCAAAAATCTTCAAGCAACTTTTCAATTGATTTAACCAATTGTTCAGAAGGTAGAGACCATACCTGACTTACCTTGTCAACTGTTGATTCTCCCCCTGTTGTGTTATTTTCTTCCGAAGTCTTTCCCCCTTCATCGATGCTCATCTGGGATGAGTTTTCTGTGTCCTCGGGATGGAGTTTGGCTGTCTTGGCAGTTTTCTCATTCTCGGACTGTTCTGATGGTGACTTGGTGTCCATCGAAGAGTTAGATTCGACTTCAGCTGGTTCATCGTAGATCTTTAAGAACTTTTCCCAAAGTTCTTTTGCGCTTTTGTATTCTCCGACTCTGTCGATATCTTCATCTGGTATTACGCTTAGAAGATGAAATTTAGCCCGAGCGTTTGCCATCGATTTGTTACATTGCTTCTCGTTCCAGAGATATTTCTTGATTTCTTCTCCATTCGTTGTCTTTGGTGCTTCATAACCAAATTTCATAATTAATGAAATATCAAAATCTGTGTTTAGATATACCTTCATGTGTTGCTTCCATAAAGCAAACTCCCCCTCGAATGCTAGTGGGTAGATGCTAGCTCCGGCCATCGTTTTATTGCTTCAGTCGGCAGTTAGTCCTTCTGAGACGCCTCGGCTCTGATACCACTTGTTGGACCATTGCGGGCCGACTTGAAGGGGGGTTAGATAGCCTGCAAACACAAAAACAAAAACCAACCCTTCTCAAACTCTCAATAGAACACTTGCATAAATAAATTAAACAAATAAACTAAAAGTAAGAGACAAAAGAGATTTACTTGGTTACAACCGGGGAGGTTGTTAATCCAAGGAAGAGGAAGTGCATTAGAATATCTCTTTCAGGCGGAGAAGCCTCTTACAGCTTTTAAGCACAGAAACAGAAGCTCAACTCTAAACTTAAAGCACACAATCGTTGGAATTACAATTCTTGAGTTCGTTGAAAGACTTCTGGACCAAGGTTATATTTATAGCGTTAGTTGGGGCGCCTGAAAGGGTTCCGGGTGCCCTAGGGGATAAAACTTTATCCCCCAACGTTCAAATCATGATTGACTCGATCTTGTCAAAAATGAACCTCCGGGCACCCGGAGGTCCGAGCGCCCGGAATTTGATCCGGGCGCCCGAACCTGAAAGCCAACTCAAGTTGACTTTTTGGTCGGGGCTCTCTGCTTCGCTTCAGCTCGCCTTTGGTCGAGGTCTTTCACTTCGGATCTGCTCGCTTTGGTGATCTCTGCCATCCGGAAAAGGGCTCACCCGAACCCAAGTTCCGGTCTTCTCGAGCAGACTTCCGCTCCGGATTCTCATCCCTCGGAATCGCCGCGTGTTTCCTTCTCGTCCGCCAGCGTACTCATCCGCAGTCTTCCGCTCCGGCTTCTCATCCCTCAGAACCACTACACGCTTCCTTCTCATTCGCCGGCGTACTCTTCCGCAGCGCCTCGTCCCTCGGATGCACCACGTGCCATCCTTATCGCTAGCTACGTCTTCCGCTCAACTACCTGTGCTCCTAAGCTCCTGCACACTTAGAAACAAGGTTAAAAATACACAGGACCTAACTTAACTTGTTGATCACACCAAAACAACCTTGGGGTTCCAACATTAACTAAGTGTGCAGACTATTTACTCAATCGAGAAAAGTCCTAATTGCGGCTAAACAAGGAAGTCTTAGCAAATCATGGAAGATAGGTAGAAAAGTTCAGGTGGGTCGAGGACCTGACACCTAGCAATTGGACTTAATAGGTTTAGAGGACCTAATATTGAGGAGAAGTCCTAGCAAGCGAATCTGATGCTGAGCTGATGTCCAAACATGTGTGGAGGACTCGATGTTTGGTAGGGAGGTCGTGTCCTGAGAAAGGACAAACCCTAGGTCGTTGGTCTAACTGAAGAAATCGAGATGTTTCTAAATTGAGATGAAGACAGATCTTACTATCTTTTCTTACTCATATAATATTATATTATTGTGTTAACTTTGTGTTGTAGGGATTTTTTTTATTGTGAAATTAACTCTATTTTGTAGAAGTTGAAGGGATCGGTCATCCGAACAAAAGGTTCAGTCAACTGAACCAAGCTAAAGTGGCAGAGTTTAGATCGCGCAGAGCAAAACTTGGAAGTCAGGAGGATCGGTTGACAGAACCCAAAGATCAGTCGATCGAACATTTAAAGGCATCAATGATAAAGAAGATTAAATCTTAGTAAGAAGAAAATCAGGCGGATCGGTTGACCGAACCCAAGGATCAATCGACCGAACAATAAATGTTATTAATGAGGTAGAGATCAAATCTCAACAAAGAAGGAATTCTGTGTGATCAGTCAACCGAAAGTTTTTTTAGTCGACCAAACACAACTTATAAAAGGACCTCAAGATCCGAGCCGACAACAACACTTCCTCTGGGCAATCTTCTGAGCATCTTTTTACTATTCATGTTACCACTCTACGCTTCAACTTTGTGTAAGCTCCGACGCGGAAAAGCTTCAACGATCTTCATCTTGTATTTCATTGTCGATATATTTACTTTAGCTTGCATAATACTTGTAAACTTCATTCTACAAATTATAATAAATTGCCCAATAGTGTGATCAAGGATCACAAGTCGTAGAGTAGGAATTGACACATACTTCAAACCAAGTAACCAACCTTGTCACCTTATCTATTATTTTTAATTCTGCTGCTATACTTTGATTTAGTTTTATGATAAAGAAAAGATTTTTAAACAAGTGATATTCAACCTCCCTCTCTATCGCTATTTCGATCCTTCAATTGGTATCAGAGCAAAACTGCTCTGAATTAACCTAACCATTTTTCGAGCACTTCAAAATCTTTTATTTTCTTTTTGATTAAAAAGATTTAATCTTATTTTTGTTATATTATTCTCTTTTCTTCTTTATATCGCACTACCAATCATAAGATAAAGTCTTAGAAATTTTCTTTGGTTATCTTTCTATTTACAAGAATATCAAACTCCTATCAAGAGGGCTACAACACTGTTCATCCTCCACTATTTATAGGAGAAAATTTTATCTACTAGAAGAGAAGAATAGAGTGTTACCTCAAGTCCGATTTCAAACTCTGGCTCACAATTTAGGAAACCACTAGACCCAGAAAAGTGAAACCCCCAAATGATGAAGAAAACACAAGTTAACTACAAAACCATAAACACCATCCAGTGTGGCTTAACCCAGAGAAGAAAAATAAATTGACCCTACCCAAAAAAAACATGGTCAAAAGAATATTCAATAAGAAGAAATTCAAAAGGACTACAAAGAAAATGTCACCCAATTCAAATCAAACCAAATCTAAAGTGATCTACTATGGATGCAACAAGAAAGGACACTTCAAACACGAGTGCCCAAATTAGGAGGAAAAATCCAAGCCCACAACAAGAAAGAAATCTCTCCAAGTGACTTGGGATGAGTCGTCTTCCGAGGAGTCCGACAAGGAAGAACCGAAGTACTTGATCCACCTTGCACTTATGGCAACAAATGAAGAGTCTAATTTTGAGTCTGAGGATGAGTATGAGTCTGAGTTCGACGATGAATAAGAAAGAAGTTATGGATTTGCATTCATTTCTGAAGGTCCCAATATGATAACTTTTTCTTCTAAATCTAATTTACTTAAAATAGTAAAATGCTTATTTAAA